>NC_091145.1:27633247-28233247 GCF_041381155.1 Argopecten irradians | reverse complement strand
AACGATTAGGCTATAGTCATGATAAATATTTCATACGAAATTATATGAAACGGGTCTCATTTAAGCATTGATGTCACTATTTTTTAATTTCATCTGGGTATGAAAGAAACTGTGTGAAGCAGATTTTCAAAAAAGTTTACAGACAAAATTTATGACGTTACGCTCGTAAACCCATGACGTCACACGCAATACCTATTCGCAAGAGCGGATAACTCTTTAATGTGCAAATACGGAATACAAGTGACATTTGCAAAAATGTTATAAGAGTGAAGATGCTTGGATATTAACAGACGTAGGTATAATCCTCAATACTCTATGGGTGTTTATTCCGTCTTTGCATATTACAGAGTTAGCTCCCTTGCGGGTAGATATCGATTGTTACGTCTCATTATTTTGTGAGCGCAATTCACGTCGTTTTCTCCGAAACGTATGACGTTACGCTCCCAAACATATGACGTCACAATCAATACCTACCCACAAGTGCAGATATGCAAATTCGGAATGTGATCCAGCAGAAGATCCGTCACCACCGATACGGCGAATAAATACATGCACTAGGGTAGTCTATTGATCAGATTAGATCCCATGTAGCTGCATATTTTCGTGGTCAATATTTTCGTAATTTTATCTAAAAAGAGATTAAATAAGCGCTTTTTGCAATATGGTTTATTGGTATATATAATTCAACAATTTCGCGGATATAATATTTGTGTTCGTAGAAACGATGAATAAAATCCACGCGAAAATCTTTGCGAAATAATTATTTTAGGGTGTGTTTATCACAGTGGTAGTACCCATTTCAAATCCATTTATTGTCATCATAATAAAATAGAAATTCTACAATTTTAAGAATCAGTTATTATGCTAGGTCGCTTCAGTGCAACAAGTACATGTAAATGTTAGCATTGGTACTGCGTAGTTTGATATAACTGTAGATATATAAGGTTTTTCCACGAATTGATAATATCATCTCTGAACTCAAACCGAAAATATGACAAATCACCAAAACAAATGGAAATCCAAAATATAACTTCGGTTTTTATAACATGTGAGTATCATCATTTCCAAATTATAGTAATGTCAAAATGACATTTAAAAACGTCACAAAGCAAACATACCTTTCCGTGAAGATGTGTACATGTACCTGTGTCAAATTGACAAGTTCATCACCGCACTGTATATCTATCTATTATGACCCCATAGTTTTGTAGTGCCCATTCTGATAGGAATTACAGACTGGATGATTTTTGTCATCAAAGGATAGAAAATATCTTCTCTGTTCACATGCACATGTTTTCTGTTTATTTTGTCACTGGTAATTATCATTCAGAATTATAAGTTTTTTTTCCTGTTTTTTCTATACATTTCTCACTTGATTTTAATTTCGTTTTCAGTTATATTTCTACAAACCAATTTTAGATAATTGAACTGAAAGGATATGTTTTCATCCATTTTTGGCTTTTTGACAATCTACCTGTAGTCCTACTCCATTTACGATTGCTTATCGCGCAAAGGTGGATGTGGAAACAAAGTATAATGGCACACATACAAATCTATTTGCTTCTCTTGAACTTATAGATTCTGCACCTTCATAGAATTATGTTTATGAGTTGATAAATGTACATAACCTGGTATGTTCTCTTTTTGACAACATTCAATTACTTAATATAGATACCAAAGCTTTGCAGACAATCTTTACAGATACTAATCTGTATTACATATTAACTTTAATTTGGCTTCAGTACAGGTCCCTAGGTCCTTTTGTTTTAGCGCATTACTAGTGTTATCGTCAATATTACTACATATATTGCAATTTGCTTGTGGACAAATATTCCTTACTTGTGGAGGAGATCTTATAGCGATCAATGACAAAAGATTCTTTATTCTGTCATGTGGCGTTATTTCGTTAGTTGACATAAACATATTTAGTACATCACGTGACAGAATATTGGATTATTCTGATTGGCTACACACATGTGTACTACATATGTATATGTCCGAGGAAGCGAAGCCAGTATTAATTGACGTCATGTGATTCTATTATGACGTTAACTTATATTACACAACAAGACCAACCGAAAAGTTGAAGCTTAGAGAATAGCGGAGAGAATAAAAAGCTACTACACGGAATCCAATAAAGAATACATTGGCCAGTCTCTTAGCAGCAGGAGTGTGGGATGAGGCTCAAAAGTGCATCAATCAATCCTAATCTCACTCGATCAGGTGATAGATGTATTTATTTTAAGACTATACTCTAACCTGTTTTAATACCAATATAATTTTCTGACTTAGGAATCACAGCAAACCTACGATAGGCTATTCAGTCTATCAAGAATGTAGTCTAACAGATATAAAATCACAATTGACATGGATGTCTACCTTAAGCTGGCATGTAATAACGGTTCCAAGCTTACCTAGATGATAATAATACTGATTTGTGTGTGAAATGTCGTCTAAACAGAGGCACAGTTCCAAATACGGATCAAGTAAAGAATAGTTAGAAATTTTATTGGCACAGCTGTATAGAGATTAATCCGAGATCAATAAAATGGTATTTTAGAAATCATGCAACCTTCAAGCGTTACGTAGCAGTCCATGTTTACACATGGCACTACCCAATACTAAAATGGCTATGCACGTGTATGTCTCCTTTTGAAGGCATTGAAAGCCAGATATCAGACTTTAACCTTATGTTAGGCTCAGTCAACTCAAAATCAGGTACTCAGTCCATTTAGAATGGCGGCATTTTCTTGTGAAGTATACATAATTACGAATTTAACGTTTAATGGATTCCATGATCTAACATATGTAAGAGTTTTGCAGACAACCTTCATAATGCACACTAGCTAAACTCTGATATCCATATTTTAATTTGATTGAGGTTAGAACAAGAGAAACACGCATCATTGGCGATTTAATTAATGAGATGGAACAGGCATTTTGACGGTAATTGATGTTTCCATGACAACATTAGTGACGTCAAAACTAATGGCAATTATTGTACTATATTTATAATCAAATCAATGTTTATCTAGATAAAAAACCCAAATTTATTTTCATCTAAGGTTATAATTAAGCAATAGCACATCTTTTTTGGTGTAATCTATAGTTTATTACAGATGCCATAGCTTTGCAGACAATATTCTTAATGCGCGCTAGCAACATTAAAGATAGTGACGTCATAATGATAATGTATTGGATGTCAATTGTTCCACTTAGGCGTGGTTATACTATAGACTAATTGTGACAATTTGATGTAAATATACACAAAAACCATACAGAAGGCGGCTAGTGATAAACTGCTTCGCAATTCATTTTAGAATGAATTTAGAATTTTGTGTTTTATCTCCATTATACAAAGCGATGTCTATCAAGTAATATCATTACTTAAAGATGCTCCACCGCTGAAAAATGGAGCATCTTTAACTAACGAAATACGGATATTTACATCCCGTTTGTTATACATGCATTAGATATATTATACTCAAAGCTGGTGATTTTTCTTTACCCATTTGCCGTTAGTTTTTTTTTATAAACGCATGAATATTTATCCGTTAATAACACAACATGTGAATAAAATCTACTCCATAAGACTTACCTTTGTTTTCACCGATTAACACATGTCAGTTTTTACGAATTATTCTGAAGAAAATACAAGCACGTCACTTTTATACGAACATTTATTATCAAATAACAAGGTTGCATCGGACTCTAAAATAAAATTACAAAGAATGGTTCATTACTTTCATTTTCACCTTCAGTGTTTTCTGGAATATGGAGAAAACGGCAGCGTAGAAGAAGAATAAGACGAGGGAAAAATACTATTTCACAAAACATAGCAAATATTAAAAATTATCTCCAAATATTTAATGTACTAGAACTATTGTTGTTTTTCGTCATGTAACTCCTAAAATCACATTGAGTGCTCACGACAAAAAAGGTTAAAATCTCGGCTAATAGAACATCATTCGTTTGACCGCTTGAATATTATAAGCAAATAGTCCAATTGGCGATTCCTTACAGAAATAGTGAACGGAATATATATTGATCTTGCACTCTGTTGCATATTACACCCATGTCCAAGTGAAATCGCCTCTTGTCTAATAGATAATTGCGCTTTAGACAGCTCGATCGGATGTGTATAACACTAGTAAGACAGAGGTCCCTATTTCGATCACAGCGAAGGCATGCGCAGTACTGTTTGTTTGTTTTTAAATATAATAATGGGCTCCGTTACGGATATTATAAGTAATTACGAGTTTTGTTTTTATTCAATAATTTCTTTTAATCTAATATAACATGAAAAACAATTTTATGACAATTGATGGATCGATGCCTGATAACGTTAAGTGTTTGCTGTCTCTATATATATAACGACGCATATTGTGGTCACTGGCTGTCCATTGTTCGTTTACAGACTATCGTAATCTTTTATTATTACACTGTAGTAAGCAATACGTGTTGTTTTGTCATACTTGTAAAATGTAGGTTAAAGACTCTTATATTACAAACAACAATAGTACATGATGTCATTATTGTCAACAATAGTTCTGATCTAAGATATATCTTAAGGGTATTTTTTTAACGCACGGTGACCGACAAGAGACAGACAGAATGAGGTTAATCATATTTTGAGCCATGAGAAGTTATACCAGAATGCAAAATATATATGAAAGTAAAAGGTTACCAATCTACTTTTGTATCAAAAGAAACTTAAATCTTTGTAGCATTTGTTAATATAGCATAATGTATCTTTAAAGAATTTATAATCTAATATCGACATTAGCTGAAAATAAAGGCAATAGTTTATCATGTTTCTAATAAAGAACCGAAAGCCCTTCTGATATTTTGGAAACCCTTTATATCTCTATATGTGGAGATTGCATTGGTCATGTTACTTACTGCTACTATTCGTTTTGAAGACTCTCAATTTCAAAATATTTCAAAAATATCTTTTTCTAATCGAAATCAACTCAGATTCGCAGGAAATAAATGTAGAATGCGTTGCATGTAATAAGCCGGTAACATAATCCTTTTTCCTTCTACATGTGCCATGGATATTTGGCAACAGTGCTCATATCATATCTAGTCTAGATTTTTTCTATGTCAAATGTGTAAATTCGCTTTAAAACAATTTATTTAATACGAAGAACATATCAAAACGTTATTTTAAAAACCAAATATTGAATTATGAGTGCTAACACTGTTAATAATAAATCTAAACCTGATCAAAATCTAAATGTCCTCAATTATCAGTCATTTTCAACTGTGTAGATTCGCATAAAAGTACGTTCATTCATTTGGGATGATTTTAAGTTTACAAACTATGATTTTATTTGCTAGAGTTCTGCGTAAATGACATAGCGTATCGCCAATCCAATGTCATGTATCACCCGGGATATGCAATGTGCTGTGGTCAATTCACACAACTAATAACTTCTTATATTATAACACGATCGATATCATTGTATTCCGCCCGATTTTGTCACCATACAGTGAAGCCTGCCTTCTAATTAGTGACGGGGTCTTCCCCGAACACCAACTCTGGGTAGGGTTAAGGTGTGTTGATAGTTATAGTCTAACTCTGAATTGTTCTTAGTATAAGATCACAGGTAAATTTCAAGAAAATCAACACACCTGGTAGTTGATAAGCAAATCAGTAACTGTTAATTATTTCTAAGCTGCTGCAGAATGGTGTATAAAACTTCAGAAAAAATCATAGTTGCCATGCATGATATTTGAATTGTACGTTACATTATCAACTTTGTATTTTTATACTTAACTGTCTTTTTAATTAGTCTATACATTTTTGTGCTATTTCTCTGCTTTATAAGTGTAAATATCTAATAGAATTGTCGAATTACAGTTTCTAATTGATCAATACTTGACCGAGATATTTTTCAGTTTTCAAGGATGAGATTATTCCTTTTTAATTAAGTGGTTTTCCTCTGATTGGACAATATCTAGGAGAAACAAATAATGTCAGATATGATCTGAAACATCATTAAACTGTAAGGGGAGGGGTTTCTGTTATTAGTCAAGACATTTCCTCCCTTTGCTGTTAGGATGAATTTAATCTGTTTTCTGTGATAAAAGTAAGGCTTTTGATCGAGTATGGTATATAGGCGTATTCTACTTATTGAAAAAAATATGGAATTGTACGATTGGTTTGAAGTCTACTTATCTGACATAAAACAACGAGTAATCATGAACGAATATCAATCCAATGAAAAGCGATAAATGCTGGAGTACCACAAGGTTCAGCACTTGGTCATTTTCTTTTCATATTGTTTATAAATGACTAAACAGAAAAAAGTTCCCTCCATAAACAACTCACTTTGTATTCACCAGAGTTGGGGTTCGGGGAATGAGCCTTAGGGACCACCTCTGTATAAGACCACCTGCTTAATAAGACCATGTTAAAGATCACTTGACGATAGCGACAAAGTTTCTCTGTCCTTTGTCCCCTCATTGCTTCGTTTCACGCCGTCAGTGAAACGAAGGGACGTAACTCTCGTAGATCCGATTGCCTACCTCCTAGCCTATAATATCTCGCTCACTTTCATTAATGAATTTTATATGCAAGCTAATTTCATCAACTTCGTTTTGATTCTCGGGTTCATCATCTGACAAGCTAATTCATCTGTACTGTCATTTTGATAAATTATGATGCAACTGCCGACCACTTCGCTTTGACCCCAAATGTATCCTATAGTCATCACGATCTTAGAGCGATACATCCAAATGCTTAATACATGTACATGTATATATAAACTCCGAGGTAGACAAATACTAAACTCAACCAACAATATAAAATTAAAATACAACAACAACAAACAATAATTGAATACCAGCCAGATCTTGAAAGGTTTACTTTAAATTGGGTAAAAGCCAATCTGTGTCCTGGAGGTAAAGTTGAATACACGTGATTTAAGTATACATTCCCGCATTTCCAGACACTGACTAACATTATAAATATATCCTGGTGCATACCAGACAGATAGTAAATATCATATATCCTTTCTATGTGAGAGTGGATTATTAACTTTGATCTTCACTTTTCAATCTTAAAAGGTATATCCTGCAGCATTCTTTAGTAATGATTGTAGTAAAACTAATTAAAATAAAATTGACGAAATTAAATTCCATGACCAACATATATTATTACTTTACATGAAACTATTTTAATTCCCTGAGGCTCATTTTATCTATACACTTATAATATAAGGGCTATCTATATGATCACATTACGGATGAATCAGCATTATGTTAATGTTTTTTGGGTTTTTTTTCAGTTTATTGTACATATATCTATGTGATAGGATTATTCCTTTTATTTTCACGTGAATTAAATGTTACCATTTTCAAAAGGGATTTGAAGTAAAATAATAATTTGTTGTTAATTTGTAAATTCGGACCAGGAGCTATAAATGTTATTTTCATTACTGATATGTCATATTGAAGTTTGTAACAACAAAGTACGTATTTTTGTAAACTACACGTCACTTAACCAGTTGAAATTTTCGCGCCCCCCATACATGCCATATATGGTATCAACATCCGGGTCATAAGTTAAATGTAAATTTTCATTGGCCGATACTACAAACGTCATGTTAAAAGAAGAAAACAAAATTTAACGATCGGCGGATATTCCGCTTATCTTTACCTATTTATTTTTATGTAAAGTTTTTTTTCATGACTGATGAAAGATTATTATTATTAAATGATATTTTTTATCTATGCTTTTAAAGAAAATTTAATAAATGCGGTTACTTCAATAAAGTGAGCCAATGGTAGCTACTGTCGGATATTATATGGCAAATATCAATCCCAGTATTAGATATGCAAACAGAGCTTCATTCACAGCATAGGGAGATTTTATGATTGCAACCTGAATAAGCATAGAATATATAAATAAATGTTTTTTCTCGAGGTGTTCCAGCTTTCTTCCACCTCCAAAACATGGCATTTCCTTCAATGACACTAGTTGTTAGCAGGATGTAAGATTAAATAGACCAAACCAAATCATATTTCAAAGAAGAGATCGAGTTAAAGGTGTCACGATATAACACGTTATATGTAATTAAAATTTCATATGAAATGACCTTCTTATGTAAATAATTTATTACCATATAACATCTACGCGTATGTTACTGCACTGTGGTATACTCTGTGTGTCTAGGTACAAAATAATTTTGAATCACTTACAGGACGTTTTAAAAGCATGTTGAAGGCTGTTTGTATCAATGTATCCTTTGATCAGATTGATCTCATTAACTTACAACACAGTTTGATGAATGCTAGCTTTAAACTTGTGCAATATTTCAGTAAAATTGATTAGTTGAACAGTTGATGCTATATACTGTATTTATTTACCTGATGTGTCGTCAAGGACGATTTTTTTCTTTTTTGACATTTATTGATTATTACAGTAGGATCCCGATTAAGTTTTACGTCATATTTACTCATTGCTAATCAGCAGGGATTTTATTGTTTAATATAAATCAAATTAGCTTCAGTCAAGTTTGCATTCTGCAGATTATCAGAATTCAAAAGAAAAAGGTAATGCAATATATAGAATTTGGAGATGGATAAAATATACTCCAACAATGTTAGAGGTATAGCACGACGAGACACTTTTGGAACATTACGTCGTGTCTAACCTCTAACTTCCGATAGGCCATTTACCCGATGCTGAGGGTAACATTTTCAAAGTTTGGATTTTGACAATATAAAACGTTTATATCATATTTAAATCGTCATCAATGTCAAATACCTACCTCTTTTTCATAAATCAACAAGTTTTTTGACAAAATCAGCCGTAAAATCCATCTAAAACAAATATTTACATCTCCTAACGTAAACTTTCATGACCCAGACAAAACTTCATAATGAAAGCGATCCGCCCGGTAAATAGAAAAAACGAATTGCAAAGTCCCCAAAACGCTTGATCTGTCTTTACTTTTACTTGGATTCTGCCCGCTTAAATTCACGTTCCGTTTTTTGTAGTAACCAGCCGCCATATTTAAAACTAGGTCAAAATGTTACTGAAAGGATTCATCATATCCAATCCGCTAAAATACTATTTTATGAGGCCTCAAGTTATGGGTTTCCTATATAAATGGGATAATTAATACCTAAACTGTAAGTACACACCAATGTTATCACTGTTAGAGCTATAAAATATTGATATTATTGCACTTTTCGTTCCGACTTCAACTGACGTCGGAAGCTGCATCAAAGAAATGACCCTTCGGAAATGAGAGTCGACAGTCAGCAAAATAATGTCCGATAAAAAAACGGCTGACCAGTCGACTCTCATGTTATGGGAGTAGATAAAATAGGCTTTTTTGGCAATGAAATTGGTTGCAATTGAGATTCCTAAGAATCACTCACCGGGTAATACTGCAAACGTACTTATTTTTGGCGCAATCAAATTTTAACGTAATATTGATTTTGGGAAAATTACATGTACTACATTCGTAATAACTGTTGTACTAACATTGTACAGAAAATATTACTAGCATACCCATATTTTAGCGCAATATGTAATGCGAGAACAGCGCTAAATATGCATGTTTACAATTGCTAAATTATATGGGTACAATATAAATTTTATGACCGTGAATCGTAAAAAATAAAATCGTCGTGAAAAAACGCGAAATAAATTCACCGCGAAAATGTATAAATTTACAGCAAAAGACGACAAGTATAATTCTCATACAGAACATCTCATGCAACACTGATATTTCGAGAGCATTTAATTTTAAACATTTTGTGTCAATATGCGCACATCGCTTAAAAATAATAAAAGATATCAAAACTGAAGTTAGTCGAAATGGTGCTTCTTTCAATCACAGGGACCTGGCACGAAAATTTTTAACCGACAGTATACATATATTATTGTATACTGTTAGTTTAAAAAGATAGTGCCAGGTCCCTGTGCTTTCAATATTTGTATATCTTATATTCATAGAGCTATAAATAGCTATGACTCACACGTCAAATATATAGCACTCCTCTCTATAAAAACAAAGCATAATAAAGTCTGATATGTAAGATATGGTTAATACAACAAGCACTTAAAGGAATAGTAAATGATAGCAGTATAAAACGTTACATACCTTTGCAAGGAAACCACAAAATGATAATGTCTATCGTTTGGGTTTTCCAAGTCTAAATATAGACATGACGCAAATACCATTTGCTTGTATATTAAAAAGAAATACATAAAATTCAGACGATGCAAAACGTATTGCATCACAAAAACACTGAACCGTATAACTGCTAATTTTTGCGTGTCAAAACTTTTGCGATTTAGACGATGAAATTATATTGTGGCAGTTTTCAATTTTCGTTATCAGGCTTTATAGATACTCCACAGCCGACAGAGCATAAACGATACCCATCATTTGAACAATAATTGGTCGTTAATTGTGTATATATGTTGTATGTCTAATAAACACAAAAAACAACGTTGGTCAGCGTTGGACCATCTTTAAATTAATAGTGTGGTTTTTTCAAAGAAAAAAATCACATCATTCTTATTATTGTAAAATTGGCGTCTTGCGAGCGGTAAGGTAGTTCAAGAGATTGCAAAAATTATTAATATATGCAAGTGCATGAAGATACAGAAATAATTAGAAAACCATAGAAGATTAATTCTCCAACAAGGTACAATTTCGTTTGCGGCCGAAAAATACAGTAGGCTGCAGGATACATATATTCGTTCTATTCATGTACATACATGTTTAGTCAATGATGTATGTAAAGTATAATGAAAGCATCGTCAAAAAGACATACAATAGAATATTATATTTTGATCCACTTCGCAGTCTGTAAATTTTAAGAACGGCAAAGTAAGGCCTGACATTTAAATTAATTGTCCCTACTTATTTATTGTGCATCGTATTCGTATTTTATAACCAATATGAATATAAGGAAGACATGAATTATCCATAAATGTATTGTATAAACATGTTGTATTGTCTCGCGTCAGATTGTGTATTCATTTCCAGTACAGGTCGATGTAATTCGTATACAATCACATAATATTTACATATAAATTGTCTCTTTATGTAGATGTCAGTAAGGTAAGGAGGTCGTCACATTGATTCTACACATAAATATCACAAAGTCACCTTGAAAGACATGTTAATTCAACATTTGGTGACAAAGCGAATTTTCGTACTATGGTTTTGGAATTTCTAGTAACAGAGCCAAAACAATTATCATAAATGATAAGGTGTTTACGAAAGTCTTCCGCCTTTTCCATATTCCGTTTTTCTTATCATACACAAGCAAAAATGCCACACATGTAAATCATGCGTGGCATTTCTCATTTTTCAATTTCATGACTATGACACTTTTTCATATGTTTACATGGAGGATAGGGGTATTCCACCCGAGGGGTCATAAAATGTGGTAAAACTCCAGGCTTGCCAAGGTTGTACCACATTTTGTGGTCCAAAGAATGGAATATCCATTATCCTCCATGTATACATAATGAAAGAGCCTTTTTCTCCAATACCTTTCGGTCCTTCATTTTACTTCATTGTTTTAGATTTTTTTTTATTTCTTTTTTATATTTTTAATATAATGAATAAGATCATTTTGTTGTATTTTATCTTGGCGAATGTAAAATTCTCTAAAAATATTTCATGACCTAGCCGACTTTTTCCTGTACCCGATGAAACCGTACACGTATGCGTACATCCGCGAGATATCCAAAACGAAAGAACAATCAAAGAGAAAGGATTTATTTTATGTGTTATATATAGTTCCATTCTAAATATAACATTGTTGACACTTTGAAAAAATGTAGAGGTAAAGTTTACTTAAGTCAAAGGACAGCGTCATACGTGACGTCACGACTATCGTCGGGATTCCATTCAAATGTTAGCTGTCAAGGCTACTCCGAGTCGACCATGATCAGACTATGTTTTGGTTCTGGAGCTTGTTTTGTTATATAAACATTTCACAGTTGTTCATATGGGATCCGGCGAACAAGATTTTGATACGAGTGTTATTATACAGGATTGTATGTATTTAAACGTAATTCTTGTTTATATATATATATATACATGTATAGTAGCCACAAAAGAAAGTTGGTTTCTATAATGTCGTATCCTAGATCAGGCGATTAGAAACCTTACATGCACGATGACTGAATTGAAATAATGACCACGTGGTTGCATGAGCAATTGACAAGACTGAGTATAAAGACGATTAGGATAATTCTAAGGAGATTTACACAAACATCCCATGGTAATTCGCTTGATAATAGTCCATTGTAGTAATTTTTTAAGCATTGAATGTCTAACAGATGGCATTCATAGCCAATGTGAATGGCAACTGGAAAGAGCATAAATGAATTAATGAATAAAGAACATTATCGTCAAATACGGAATAGCCATTTGAACAGCCATCGCGTGATCGCTGGCACGACAATGTGACGTCACCGTGATAGCGAATGGCAGTGCATAGACTGATGAATGCCAACTGCTCTTGGTAAAGTTACATAGAAGAGCTCCAATGAAAGTGTAACTATATATCGACGGAAGCTGTACGTTGTACTAACCAGACAACTGTTATTAGATACATGCATTAAACGTAATGATATCGATGTGAATGGAGAGAAAAGTACTATACCTCTACAGCTATGGCAGGAACACCAACTTCGGACTAAATGACATTTCCATGTACATATACTGACTATTGGTTTTTCCATTTTCTATCATAACTAAATATAGTACTGATCTGAGTACATTTATATACATGACTAACATAATTTACTATGGAAATTAGGATCTACATATTTATAGATATATATTTTATAAAATCTATTCAGATTTTACATTAAAAAACGTAATCAACCACTTCGTTGAAAATAAATTCTGTTTTAAATAAATGAGTTATTGCTTTACTTCATACAGACAACACAGAAGAAAAAATGTTTTCCATGTAAGGAAGGTGTTCCACATTTAGTTTGGACGACATGAAACAATATCCATGCTCATCATCCGTGTCTCCTCCAAGAATCGCCTGTGGATGTTCTGTAAACATATCCGTATTGAGAGTCTGCTTTGTAGTCATGGATTCTTTCCTAATGCCTCCCTTGGCAACGCCTCACTTTTGGCCTTGAGTTGAGCGTTCGCCCCTGTGAGGAAGGCTCTGAGTTCTGTACCCTGGCCGAGACACACAAAAGTCTAAAAAAGTGGTAGTATCTGCTCCTGCTTAGCGCTCAGCATACTGGGAGTGGGACGACTGGTTCGCCCGTTGTGATATAGCACTATAAAAGGGGCAACAGCTCCACTATACAAGAAGACACAACATAAAAATACCGCAGTCTCCCAAAACACGCACCTCGCACAACATACACGCAACAAACCGCGTACATGGGAGGCCGTCCTTACATGACCATAGCTGTTAATAGGACATTAATTAATCAAACAAACAAGTAGTCATGGATACCGGACGCAAATTAAAAGTCACCGTGGTACACTTCTGTACATTCAAGGTAGCGGTGTTACAACCAAAATTGAAACAATATGTATCTGACAATTGACAATTGAAAGAGGGATCTTTTCGCTGCTTTTCAAACTTTAACTATCAAAATACAAGAAGATGGCCTGCCAACCATCTTGTTAACCGATTGGTGCAAAAAAATGCAATATATACAAACAACGGACCAAGAGGAATCAACATATGGAGTTTGAGAAAGATCCTTTCAGAACTTTCTGAGAAATAGTGGTAACAAACTACATTTATCTATATCAAAATCCAAAACGAATGTGGAGTACAACATGAGACGTGAGATTATTCAGTGATCAAACATGGTGATTTTCACATCATAAACATAAATAAAGATACAAAGTGAAATTTCAAAACTCTCAGCCAAAGGAAAGAAAATATGAATAGTAGAGCCCTGCAACTGGAAATTAAAATAATATACTAATGAAGTGACAGATTTTGGGTGAGCATGAAGCTTACTGAATGCTAGTAAGCAAGGATCAAAGTATTTCACGACGTTTGGTTCCGTTTATCCATATCTTCAATGATTTAAAGAGAGGCATGTAAAACAGTTGTTTAGAAGCATGATCCTTTCTGATGGAACACATATAAAATTGAGGATATAATCTACCATCCATGTACCTGCTAGTATGCATGGCATTGTTTACGATCGAACTCGTGTTCGAAAAAAATTTGAACCAGTTTAACATGCCATCGTAGGAATTGACGTAGAAAAAGGTGAGAATATTTCGTTCACTTGTGTTACAACAAATACGTGATTAGTAAGGGATGTACATCTAAGTAACAAGTTTTAGGCCAGTGCGAATAGTCTGTAATTGTAGTTATTACAATGGTCGATGTAGAATGTTTCTGTGGACACATCAGTTCATTAAATTTGAAAACTTTTCACTGATTGTGAGAATTAAATTTCAAAATAATTAATTCTATGTTTTTCCACGTTTCTTTTTCGAGATTACTGAATTTTTATTTTACATATGGAACAAAAAATTAATATTGAAAGTCGGTGATGTAGTACCTTTAAAGAACCTTTATTCCACCGATATTATTGCCATAATCGTCATTCCTAAAATCCCCAAAAGTTGTTAAAGGTAAGTTTTCAACGTTAAACAAAGCTAGATCAAACTAAATATTGTTCTCAAATAGACTTTTGACTAATTCAATTTACTAATGAATATGGAAATTATTGTCAAATTCATAAAGTACGATAATACATGCATATATATATCTCATCACAAGTATATATAACCTAGTATGATGTAAGAAAGTACATATGTTGAAAATCTTTTTTGTTTTTATTACTTTACTTCATACAGACAACACAAGAGAGAAACTTTCCGTCCTCGTACGGTGGGCATGGCAACGACCCACATTTAGATTTGACGCCATAGAAAAGTTTACCATTCTCATCGTGGTTACCCCCTCTTGGAATAGCTTGTGGATTCCCATCAACACATACGTACTGAGAGGCTGCCTCGTGGCCATGGTAACCGGCCGCTAAGTCACCGTGATACACTTCCGTCCACCCCGGGTAGCATTCCGTCCTACCCGGAATCATCAGAGAGACGGCGTATTGTGTAATGAGACATACGGCACAAGGCACATCCTCAGCATAGTTAGGCATACCAAACAGAGTGTTTGGTGCCTCGAACTCAGCTCCGTACATAAAACCGACATTTTCACCGTAGACCAAATCCTTGTGTGGTCCCCAGATTGGATCGTCAGGCATACATACACTTTGATACTTTAAAGAAATGTAGAGGTAAAGTTTACTTAAGTCAAAGGACTGCGTCATACGTGACGTCACGACTATCGTCAGAATTCCATCGACTGTCAAGGGTTCTCCGAGTCGCTTTCGATTATCATGATCAGACTATGTTTTGGTTCTGGAGCTTTTTTTGTTATATTAACATTTCAAAGTTGTTTATATGGGATCCAGCGTACAAGATTTTGATCCGAGTGTTCTGATACAGGATTGTATGTATTTAAACGTAATTCTTGTTGATATATATATAGTAGCCGCAAAAGAAAGTTGGTTTCTATAATTCCGTATCCTAGATCAGGCGATTAGAAACCTTACATGCACGATGACTGAATTGAACTAATAACCATGTGGTTGCATGAGTATTTTTTAGCATTGAACGTCTTACAGTTTGCATTCATAGCCAATGTAAATGGCAACTGGAAAGAGCCAAATTCCATGAAGTTGTGCGCTTCATGTTTAATTTTTAGCGCGCTTCATGGAATATGCCTCTGAGTGCCAACTGAATGAGTTTTAAAAGACGTTCAACGCTTATATTTACATTTGGTAATAATTTTATAATGAATTGCCGATAGATTTTGTATCGACAATGAATAAAGAACTCATTATCGTAAAGATTTAGCATAAAGACGATTAGGAAATTTACACAAATATCCTATGGTATTTTGCTCTATAATAGTCGATTGACTAGGCTATTTAAGCATAAATGAATTAATGAATAAAGAACATTATCGTCATTTATATACATGATTAACATAATTTACAATGGAAATTAGGATCTACATATTTATAAATATATATTTCATAAAAATCTATTCAGATTTTACATTAAAACACGTAATCAACCACTACGTTGAAAATAAATTCTGTTTTAAATAGATGAATTATTGCTTTACTTCATACAGACAACATAGAAGAGAAAATGTTTTCATCGTAAGGAAGGTGTTCCACATTTAGTTTGGACGACATGAAACAATTTCCATTCTCGTCGTCCGTGTCTCCTCCAAGAATCGCCTGTGGATGTTCCGTAAACATATCTGTATTGGGAGTCTGCTTTGTAGTCATGTATTGTTTCCTAATTCTTTCCTTGGCACCGTCTCAGTTTTGGCCTTGAATTGAGCGTTCGCCCCTGTGAGGAAGGCTCTGAGTTCTGTACCCTGGCCGAGACACACAAAAGTCTAAAAAAAGTGGTAGTATCTGCTCCTGCTTAGCGCTCAGCATACTGGGAGTGGGACGACTGGTTCGCCCGTTGTGATATAGCACTATAAAAAGGGCAACAGCTCCACTATACAAGAAGACACAACATAAAAATACCGCAGTCTCCCAAAACACGCACCTCGCACAACATATACGCAACAAACCGCGTACATGGGAGGCCGTCCTTACATGACCATAGCTGTTAATAGGACGTTAATTAATCAAACAAACAAGTAGTCATGGATACCGGACGCAAATTAAAAGTCACCGTGGTACACTTCTGTACATTCAAGGTAGCGGTGTTACAACCAAAATTGAAACAATATGTATCTGACAATTGACAATTGAAAGAGGAATCTTTTCGCTGCTTTTCAAACTTTAACTATCAAAATACAAGAAGATGGCCTGCAAACCATCTTGTTAACCGATTGGTGCAAAAAAATGCAATATATACAAACAACGGACCAAGAGGAATCAACATATGGAGTTTGAGAAAGATCCTTTCAGAACTTTCTGAGAAATAGTGGTAACAAACTACATTTATCTATATCAAAATCCAAAACGAATGTGGAGTACAACATGAGACGTGAGATTATTCAGTGATCAAACATGGTGATTTTCACATCATAAACATAAATAAAGATACAAAGTGAAATTTCAAAACTCTCAGCTAAAGGAAAGAAAATATGAATAGTAGAACCCTGCAACTGGAAATTAAAATCATATACTAATTAAGTGACAGATTTTGGGTGAGCATGAAGCTTACTGAATGCTAGTAAGTAAGGAGCAAAGTATTTCACGACGTTTGGTTCCGTTTATCCATATCTTCAATGATTTAAAGAGAGGCATGTAAAACAGTTGTTTAGAAGCATGATCCTTTCTGATGGAACACATATAAAATTGAGGATATAATCTACCATTCATGTACCTGCTAGTATGCATGGCATTGTTTACGATCGAACTTGTGTTCGAAAAAATTTGAACCAGTTTAACATGCCATCGTAGGAATTGACGTAGAAAAAGGTGAGAATATTTCGTTCACTTGTGTTACAACAAATACGTGATTAGTAAGGGATGTACATCTAAGTAACAAGTTTTAGGCCAGTGCGAATAGTCTGTAATTGTAGTTATTACAATGGTCGATGTAGAATGTTTCTGCGGACACATCAGTTCATTCAATTTGAAAACTTTTCACTGATTGTGAGAATTAATTTTCAAAATAATTATTTCTATGCTTTTCCAAGTTTCTTATTCGAGATAACTGAATCTTTATTTTACATATTGAACAAAAAATTAATGGCCAGACCAACTTTCCTTTCTTATAATTGAAAGTCGGTGTTGTAGTACCTTTAAAGAACCTTTATTCCACCGATATTATTGCCATAATCGTCATTCCTAAAATCCCCAAAAGTTGTTGAAGGTACGTTAAACAAAGCTAGATCAAACTAAATATTGTTCTCAAATAGACTTTTGACTAATTCAATTTACTAATGAATATGGAAATTATTGTAAAATTCATAAAGTACGATAATACATGCATATATATCTCATCACAAGTATATATAACCTAGTATGATGTAAGAAAGTACATATGTTGAAAATCTTTTTTGTTTTTATTACTTTACTTCATACAGACAACACAAGAGAGAAACTTTCCGTCCTCGTACGGTGGGCATGGCAACGACCCACATTTAGATTTGACGCCATAGAAAAGTTTACCATTCTCATCGTGGTTACCCCCTCTTGGAATAGCTTGTGGATTCCCATCAACACATACGTACTGAGAGGCTGCCTCGTGGCCATGGTAACCGGCCGCTAAGTCACCGTGATACACTTCCGTCCACCCCGGGTAGCATTCCGTCCTACCCGGAATCATCAGAGAGACGGCGTATTGTGTGACGAGACAGACGGCACAAGGTACATCCTCAGCATCGTTAGGCATACCAAACAGAGTGTTTGGTTCCTCGTACTCAGCTCCGTACAAATAACCGACAGATTCACCAGTGACCAAATCCTTGTGTGGTCCCCAGATTGGATCGTCAGGCATACATACACTTTGATACTTTAAAGAAATGTAGAGGTAAAGTTTACTTAAGTCAAAGGACTGCGTCATACGTGACGTCACGACTATCGTCAGAATTCCATCGACTGTCAAGGGTTCTCCGAGTCGCTTTCGATCATCATGATCAGACTATGTTTTGGTTCTGGAGCTTTTTTGTTATATTAACATTTCAAAGTTGTTTATATGGGATATTATCCAGCGAACAAGATTTTGATCCGAGTGTTCTGATACAGGATTGTATGTATTTAAACGTAATTCTTGTTGATGTATATATAGTAGCCGCAAAAGAAAGTTGGTTTCTATAATTCCGTATCCTAGATCAGGCGATTAGAAACCTTACATGCACGATGACTGAATTGAACTAATAACCATGTGGTTGCATGAGTATTTTTTAGCATTGAACGTCTTACAGTTTGCATTCATAGCCAATGTAAATGGCAACTGGAAAGAGCCAAATTCCATGAAGTTGTGCGCTTCATGTTTAATTTTTAGCGCGCTTCATGGAATATGCCTCTGAGTGCCAACTGAATGAGTTTTAAAAGACGTTCAACGCTTATATTTACATTTGGTAATAATTTTATGATAAATTGCCGATAGATTTTGTATCGACAATGAATAAAGAACTCATTATCGTAAAGATTTAGCATAAAGACGATTAGGAAATTTACACAAACATCCTATGGTATTTTGCTCTAAAATAGTCGATTGACTAGGCTATTTAAGCATAAATGAATTAATGAATAAAGAACATTATCGTCAAATACGGAATATATAGCCATTTGAACAGCCATCGCGTGATCGCTGGCACGACAATGTGACGTCATCGTGATAGTGACGTCATAATTAGCGGATGGCAGTGCATAGACTAATGAATGCCAACTGCTCTTGGTAATGTTACATAGAAGAGCTGCAATGAAAGTGTAACTATGTATCGACGGAAGCTGTACGTTGTACTAACCAGACAACTGTTATTAGATACATGCATTAAACGTTATGATATCGATGTGAATGGAGGAAAAGTACCATACCTCTACAGTTATGGCAGGAACACCAACTTCGGACTTACTGGCATTTCCATCTACATATACAGACTATTGGTTTTTTCCATTTTCTATCATAACTAAATATAGTGATGATCAGAATACATTTATATACATGCTTAACATAATTTACTATGGAAATTAGGATCTACATATTTATAAATATATATTTCATAAAATCTATTCAGATTTTACATTAAAACACGTAATGAGCCACTTCGTTGAAAATCAATTCTGTTTTAAGTAGATGAATTATTGCTTTACTTCATACAGACAACATAGAAGAGAAAATGTTTTCCTCGTAAGGAAGGTGTTCCACATTTAGATTGGACGACATGAAACAATATCCATGCTCATCATCCGTGTCTCCTCCAAGAATCGCCTGTGGATGTTCCTTAAACATATCCGTATTGAGAGTCTGCTTTGTAGTCATGTATTCTTTCCTAATTCTTTCCTTGGCACCGTCTCAGTTTTGGCCTTAAATTTAGCGTTCGCCCCTGTGAGAAAGGCTCTGAGTTCTGTACCCTGGCCGAGACACACAAAAGTCTAAAAAAAGTGGTAGTATCTGCTCCTGCTTAGCGCTCAGCATACTGGGAGTGGGACGACTGGTTCGCCCGTTGTGATATAGCACTATAAAAAGGGCAACAGCTCCACTATACAAGAAGACACAACATAAAAATACCGCAGTCTCCCAAAACACGCACCTCGCACAACATACACGCAACAAACCGCGTACATGGGAGGCCGTCCTTACATGACCATAGCTGTTAATAGGACGTTAATTAATCAAACAAACAAGTAGTCATGGATACCGGACGCAAATTAAAAGTCATCGTGGTAGACTTCTGTACATTCAAGGTAGCGGTGTTACAACCAAAATTGAAACAATCTGTATCTGGCAATGGACAATGGAAAGAGGGATCTTTTCGTTGCTTTTCAAACTTCAACTATCAAACTACAAGATGATGGCCTGCCAACCATCTTATTGACCGATTGGTGCAAAAAATGCAATACATTGTATGTAAAAACAGTGGACCAAGAGGAACCAACATATGGAGTTTGAGAAAGATCCTTTCAGTACTTTCTGAGAAATAGTGGTAACAAACTTCAACTACATTTATATATATCAAAATCCAAAACTAATGTGGGGTACAACCTGAGACGTGAGATTATTCAGTGATCAAACAAGGTGATTTTCACATCATAAACATAAAATAAAGATACAAAGTGAAATTGCAAAACTCTCAGCCAAAGGGAAAAAAATATGAATAGTAGAGCCCTGCAACTGGAAATTAAAATCATATACTACGTGACAGAGTTTGGTTGAGCATGAAGCATACTGAATGCTAGTAAGCAAGGAGCAAAGAATTTCACGACGTTTGGTTCCGTTTTTTCATATCTTCAATGATTTAAAGAGAGGCATGTAAAACAGTTGTTTAGAAGCATGATCCTTTCTGATGGAACACATATAAACTTGAGGATATAATCTACCATTCATGTACCTGCTGGTATGCATGGCATTGTCTACGATCGAACTTGTGTTCGAAAAAATTTGAACCAGTTTAACATGTCATCGTAGGAATTGACGTAGAAAAATCTATTTCAACTTAAATTCGTCATAAGGTGAGAATATTTCGTTCACTTGTGTTACAACAAATACGTATAAGTAAGGCATGTACATCTAAGTAACAAGTTTAAGCCAGTGCGAATAGTCCGTAATTGTAGTTATTACAATGGTCGATGTAGAATGTTTCTGCGGACACATCAGTTCATTCAATTTTAAAACTTTTCACTGATTGTGAGAATTAAATTTCAAAATAATCAACTCTATGCTTTTCCACGTTCTTCTTTTTTTTCGAGATTACTGAATTTTTATTTTACATAAGGAACAAAAAATTAATGGTCAGACCAACTTTCCTTTCTTATAATTGAAAGTCGGTGATATAGTACCTTTAAAGACACTTTATTCCACCGATATTATTAACTCTATGCTTTTCCACGTTCTTCTTTTTTTTTCGAGATTACTGAATTTTTATTTTACATAGGGAACAAAAAATTAATGGTCAGACCAACTTTCCTTTCTTATAATTGAAAGTCGGTGTTGTAGTACCTTTAAAGACCCTTTATTCCACTGATATTATTGCCGTAATCGTCATTCCTAAAATCCCCAAAAGTTGTTGGAGGTAAGTTTTCAACGTTAAACAAAGCTAGATCAAACTAAACATTGTTCTCAAATAGACTTTTGACTAATTCAATTTACTCATGAATATGGAAATTATTGTTAAATTCATAAAGTACGATAATACATGTATATATATATCTCATCACAAGTATATATAACCTAGTATGATGTAAGAAAGTACATAAGTTGAAAATCTTTTTTGTTTTTATTACTTTACTTCATACAGACAACACAAGAGAGAAACTTTCCGTCCTCGTACGGTGGGCATGGCAACGACCCACATTTAGATTTGACGCCATAGAAAAGTTTACCATTCTCATCGTGATTACCCCCTCTAGGAATAGCTTGTGGATTCCCATCAACACATACGTACTGAGAGGCTGCTGGGTGACCATGGTAACCGGCCGCTAAGTCACCGTGATACACTTCCGTCCACCCCGGGTAGCATTCTGTCCTACCCGGAATCATCAGAGAGACGGCGTATTGTGTAATGAGACATACGGCACAAGGCACATCCTCAGCATCGTTAGGCATACCAAACAGAGTGTTTGGTTCCTCGTACTCAGCTCCGTACATATAACCGACAGATTCACCGGTGATCAAAACATCCTTGTGTGGTCCCCAGATTGGATTGTCAGGCATACATACATAATCTGCTGCTGCTCCAGTGTGGTAAAAGTACGATCCGCCTGCAGTACCTGGATATGGGTAAACCATATATACACAAACTGGTTAAGCGTAAATCATTTTTAATTATTGATGTAAGTAGCTTCACCACAGATACTTGATCACATGTACAAGTTTCCTTTAAGTTATGATTTGTTTAAAATTGGCCAAAACATACAAAAACTTTTTATTATTCCTGTAATTATATATCTCCGTTTCATCAAATACATAGTATTAAACCATACATTTGTCGAACAGGTGTTCGGCCATTGAGGCATTTTTCAAACGTTCATTTTTGTGCAATACATTTTTTTCAACTTGAAATTGCTATCAAAAACCATTTTCATAAAAGTTGCTGAAAATAATGGTAATTAAATGTCATCGACAAGCATTGTTTGTCACAGTTTGAGACCAGACATTTTAACTGTGAATGATCGATCGTGACCAACCTCGGATAAGTCGAATACCTTAGGCAGGTTTTCCACGAATTATTGACCTGGTCTCAGGATCATGAAACAGACTTAAGTCCAAAGCTGTCTTTATTTTAAACTTAACCAATCAAAGATGATGTTACAAACGTTGAACACATGATTGGCTAAGTCTAAACTTCAGTCTAATATTTTGATTCTGGGGCCTATTCCCCTGCTGTTCGAGTTATGGGGGTTTTACTGTTTTAAATTATCTAATATGATAATATTATATGGTATATGATGGTAACATTTCTGAATATCCATGAAGATATGATGATGATGATATTGATTATAATGTTGATGATAAATCATGATGATATGAGGGGGACGACGACGACGGTAATGGTGATCATTTTTGTCATTGCATATGTTTTTTAATATAAATTTAATTGATAACATATATCATGTTGATATTTAGTATAAAATGTAATATGATATATGATGGTAATATTTCTGAAGATCTGTGAAGATATGTGGTGATGATGGTGATGATCGTTCATGTTGATGATTATGATCCTGATGAATCATGATAATATGATAATGATGAACATGATGATGATAAATGATGATATGATGGTGACTACGACGATAATGATGATGATGATGATCATCATCGTAATGATGATAAGTGGATATTGAATTATTATGAATGATGTGAGTGGGTTTTTACAATTTTTATTTGTGCTATTTATATGTAAAATTACAAAAAAAATATGATATTTAGGTTTACAGTTGAGTAAAATGAGAAGACACGCTCAGATATTGAAGAAAGTTGCGGTCTTTTTCTTTTAATTTCACATCTTACAATGATATCAGTAATTGTAAAGAGACTTCTTGAGAAAGGTTTTCATTTTAATATACATGAAACACTAAAACAAGAAGTAATACTGTTGCAAATACTTTTAAAGTATCTTATACGTTTATCAGTGCCTTAGAATGTGTTGTTTTGTGTTTTTGTAATCACAAACATTTACAAGAAAATTGCCTCGGTCTCTCCGCATAAAATCTTGACTAAAGCCAAGTAAGATGTTACTGAGACCAACTGTAAAGTTTCGAAAAAAAAAATTAATGTGGCCCACAATAAATACAAACCGACGTTCACGGAAACTCTCGATTTCTGGAAAATATCACGAGACCCGATCGATACAAGTTATATGCCTATATAAGAAACGATCGTCTTCGCACGTGAAAAACAGAAACAAACATGTTAACGGCTGTAGAAAATGTGCAGGCCTATACACAGGGACCTGACACGAATTTCTAACCAACAGTGTATAATATGTATTATATGATCAATTATTTCTCTTTAAGGTAAGATATGCGTCACTGATATGTAGAGCCCGTTTATTAAAAAAAATCACTTGTATTAAAAAAATATGTCTGTTTTTCTGTACCTTCATACCCTTGATATGTAACACACACACACATATATATACTGTTGGTTAGAAATTTGTGTCAGGTCCCTATGGGCCTATATATGAAACGCTTCAATTGCGACTGTTTCAAGATGGCAGATATGTTTATAAAAAGAATTTTGACCGTTCGATATCATAGGTTTATCTACACGGAATGATGTCATAAAACACGCCTTTCATCTTTATTCTAGGTCATTGGTACACTATTCGATCATTGTATATGTTTGTGATTAAATTTTTTTTACGTATATTGGGCATTTAATTCATCAAAACTTGTGAGCTTTAATAGATTACAGAAGAATAAAATAGTCTATCCTCGCTATCGTAATTATGTAATAATCATTTATTCAAAGATATGATATATATAGATCTATATACTGTATTCCATTACCTGAGTAGACCTTGGTTGTTATGTTGGCCGGACAGTCATTTCTACCCCACCTTGTAATAACGGCTCCCTTCGCACCTATAAGGGCGAGTAAAACGAAAGAAATGTTTTTTTATAACTATTCAGTTTTTCATATGGAATGCACATCACACAATCATTTCCTTATTATCATTCTCACTACTACTATCCTCACCCTCCTCTTAATCATCAACCATACATACAAAATACTATCTTCATACAAAATACTACCTTACAAAATACTATTTTCATACAGAATACTACCTTACAAAATACTATCTTCATAGAAAATACTATCTTCATCCTCAACACTTTCATTACATTCATCTAATGGATTATATCTACAAAGCACGTTCATCATCCGAATTCATTCACTCTGCAATCGCTTTTATCTTCAACCATTCAATAACTCGTCTCTAATATCATTATGATCTTCAGATCCAAACATCACTTTTATCTACCTTTACTCATATCTTAAATTTCCACAAATATCTTACTTCAATAATGTAAATGATTAAATGAAAATTTAAGTTATAATAAGAGGAAGTTACTCATCACTAATAATTTTTTAATAAGTTTATAGATAGATATATGAAATAAATACATATGTATTGCACTTTTAATAGGAAAGAAAAAAAAGCAAGAAAGGGTAAAAAAAGGTAAGAAGAAAAGAAGAGATAGGAATAAGAGGGGAAAACAGAGGGGCGGCTAGCCAAGTTTTTTTTTTTTGCTTTTGTCTTTATTTTTGTTTTCTTTGTGTTAAATAAGAAAGAATTTGTTGTCAGGATGAACTACTCTGAACTGGAACAAGAAAATTATATAATGATTGAAAGGGTCATTGGATTTTTTTCTCACCAAAAAAAATCTGCAAGTCGGTAAGTCTCACCTTGAGCGTCATACTTGACTTGGAGCTCGGCAAGTTTGGTATTTTGGATGTCGTACTTGGCCTTAAGGTCGCTGAGTTCAGTATTTTGAGTGTTGTACTTGACCTTAAGGTCGCTGAGTTCAGTATTTTGAGTGTTGTACTTGACTTGTATCTCCTGAAGTTCTGACTGGAATCTGGTGAGTTCCTGTTGTATGAACTGTGGATCACTAAGAAGGATTCTCATCTGAACCAGACGTACAGGAAAGAACAGCAACATTAACCACTAATAACCAGGGATAAAACATGTCGGAATAATACGGTAAATAAGCTTACATGTTGTGCCTTATCTTTTGCAAGGTCCTCGCAATGTCAGGCAGGTTTGGTCATAGATAAAAATGTCTGAACTTTTAGATAACGTCTTACTTATGGTCAGTAGATACATAAAATTGAGATACAAATATAGGTATGGCAAGGACATTAGACTTGATCCAGATCAAAGCACGGAATTTCCATATTATTTAAGTATGAACAAAAAAACAACAACACGTATTTTTTGTATGCTCTCAAAATGACGTTCACGTGTTTGAACACTTTCCTACTTTTCTCTTTTTCCACAACATTTGATACAGCCTAAGTGAATTCGAATCCTATATGGGGCAGTTGCCAGGTACTGGTCGCTGGTTTCTCTCCGGATACTCCGGTTTTCCTCCACCAACAACCCTGGTACGTCCTTACATTATCCTAACTTAGGACGTTAAACTAATAAAACCATAATTGCTAATAAGTAGCTTTTGAATTTTTTTATTAAAGAAATCAGTGACTGTCAAAGACAACTATAACGCTTTAAACACTTACCTAGAAGAGGAAGATACAAATGTCGTTCGTACATGATTGAGTTCTGCCAAAGGATCTCGACAAATCGATGGATACCATTTGAAATCAGCGATAGATGGTTAGTCAGAAGTAACAAAACGCGCTTTTGGAATTTCAATTGAAGTATTTCCCATTCGATTGACATTTGTGTGTTACCTTGAATACATCGGAATCTTCCAATGCTGGCCAGATTCATCATCGGGTGGATGGTCCTCCTTCCTCAGACGTTTCGGCGCTTGATCCACGACGTCTCCAGAGGTGCGTCGACTGGGGAGATCAATCCCAGTCAGAAACTGACCGGCTCTTGCTGCTGCCTCGATGTCACTGCAGCATGTTGTCTTGTTGTTGCTACAGCTTAATTCTTCCTGCTGCATCACGTCTGTATAGTGATGTCCTCTGACTCGTCACCGTGTGTGTCTAGCACTATTGCTGGTGACCGCTCCATCTCTCGTCCCTCTTTCTCCGAATACAGCCTGATGCCGCCTCTGCCCGTCTGCTCACTGCTCCCACCGACTTCTTCCTTTCTGCTCCTACCACGCCCAACAAAGTTCTCCACAGTGACTGGCTGAAGAACCCTCGACATCTGACCTCCACTGGAAGGCACCATGTCCCCAAACCCTGTTCCTGGCAATCCTCCACGAGTTGCTGGTATTTCAGCCTTTTCCTCTCGTGTGCCTCTTCAATCCTGTCCTCCCATGGTACTGTGAGTTCCATCATAAGGACCTGCTTGGAGTTCCGGGACCACAACACAATGTCTGGGCGAAGGGGTGTTGACACAACTTCCTCTGGAAATCACATGTGTTGGTGGATGTCAGCCCTCATCTCTCATTCTACTGCCGTTGCTAGTATCCCACCTCCCTCCACGCTGCTCTTTCCCTTCGCACCTGCCTTCACAAAGTTGGTGAACTTTGGTCCCTTCGTGAATGCCCTCTTCTTCCTTCTGGCACTGTCAAGCTTGCAGCTATCTCTTTGAGGACCTGGTCGTGGCGCCATGTGTATCTCCCGTCTGTGAGGGCAACTGTACATGATGACAACGCATGTTCCAGATTTGCTGTTCGTCCACAGAGTGTGCATGCTGCGCTTTCCTTGAGGCCCCATGTAAACAGGTTCGTTTGGCTTGGTATCACGTCGTACGTCGACTTCACGAGGAATCCCAGTCTGTATCCCTCCATCTTCCAGATGTCATCCCACGATATATTCCGTTGTCTCGCACCTACACAAAGCAGCCAACTCCCCTGTTGTCCCAAGATGACAGCTCGCACTTGTCTTGCCTCTTCCTCCATCTGTCTGATCTCTGCTTGATTCATTTTCCTTCGCTCCCTTGGAATTGCACTGCGCCATGTAGGTCTAGATATCGTATCCAGTCCTAGTCGCCCGCTGCAACCGTCCCTGCGATGTCTCCATACTGCCATCTTGCTTCTGCCTCTTTCACAGTCTTCTTTGCTTGTCTGTGTGGGTCTCGACCCTCGCATCCCTGACCTTGGCGTCTACGCTGTCTCTCAACATAAAGACCTGCCGTATCTTCGTCACCTTGAACTCTTCCGTCACCGGCTTGAGTGGTAGCTTAGAAGCCGACGGTGCTGAAGCTCCGGGGTACACCAACGCCGAAGGTGTCCACTGATCATCCTCTCCAGCGCTTCTTCAGAAGAGAGTGGCACTTCGTGGACCAACAATGGCCACAAGAGTCTGGGAAGTACGTCGTGCTGGTAAATCCGGCTTTAAACTTCCCTGAGCCCACTTCCGTCGACAGACTTCATCCGCACTGTTTCTGTCGTTCAGGCTGATGTCGAACCTCTTTCCAAGGCTCTTTACTAGCTTCTCGGATACCGTCGATTTGTCGTTGCCACCATCCTTGAATCTTTTTTCCTTCACTCTGCCTGCCTTCAAGACGAGACTCCGAGACTTTGTTGGTTTGAATTTCATCCGTGCCCATGTGACCATGTCCTTTAGGTCCCTTCGGTTCCAACGTCCTTCAACGACCACCATGTGACATCGTATATAAACGCTTACAAAAATATAAGGATCCTAATCAATACTCAGAATAAAGTGATGGAATGATCTACTATTTCATTAACGTATGCTTTATTTTAAAGGTATAACTATCGTAAAGGAATACACATGTGTTTCGAAAACACATTCAATAAGTGTATTATGCATAAGACGGGGTTATCTCTAAAGTTACCCAAGCACTCGATTTAAAAAGATGCCGAATCTTGAAAAGTGGTGTAATTATGTTTTGAAGAAAATAAACAATCGTGTGATTGGTGAGATGAAATTTAACTCGAAATTTTGAATGCTTCACCGTTTACTTCACTTAACACAGACAAAACAGGAAAGAAACTTTCCATCCTCATACGATCGGCAAGGCAACGATCCACATTTAACTTTGACGCCATTGAAAAGTTTACTAATTTCATCATAGTTACCTCCTCCAAGAATAGCTTTTGGATTCCCATCAAACACATACGTACTGGGAGGCTGTACGTACTCTCGGCGTGATGACCGGAAATTAAGTCACCGTGATACACTTCCGTCCACTCCGGGTAGCATTCTGTTCATCCCGGGATCATCAGATCTAGAGAGGCGGCGTGTTGTGAAACGACACAGACAGCACGTGCAAGAACAAGGGATAAAAACAGGCTTGTAGTCCACGTGTTAAACACATCTTGGCAGTGACAGTGTCTTATCTTCCACAATTTACTATATACAACATTCACTATCGTTGTCACATTGACCTGAAGCAATTGCAACAAAAGGATACATGTAGTTTCAATAATAATTCAGTAATAAACGCATGAACTATTTTTATTGTTATATAAATTGTTATTACTTTTTAACTTCTGGTAGGCCTATTTCTACAGTTTATTCGACGGATGCGCATAATTCAGTTATTTAAGTATAGGCATAAGAGTATTATAACAAATTCTGTATTCTGTAATTCTGAGCTGTCTCGTTTCCAAGAGATTTGTCAAGCTATTTGACCAAGAATTTAACGGAGTTTCCGATGATCGCTGGTGTCTCTGTGTTTTTACATGAAATAACTGTATAATTAATAATATTTAGGGGGTGTTAATTTCGCTAAATTAGCGGATCCATCCAAACCCGCGAAATTGTATACCCCGCAAAATTTGTCAAAATCATGATTTACATATCATAGGCTGTCGCATCAATGACGCTGTTCCCGTAGGTCATTCATTTAGGTATTTTCTGATGCACTTCAAGCAGTATTCAATAATGTATTTCTCTGTAAATTCAAAAAGGAAGCGAATAATCGTAGTTGATTTTGTTAACAAGAATTCAGGTTGCAGATTTTTGCGCATGATAGAAGTTTTACTTCACATCTTGTTACTGTAAACGTTGATTTGGATCCAGAAAACTAATGCATTTTCTTTGGAGATCTTGATAGCTCTAAATCTGTACTATTAATCAATCATGAACTATAACAGTAGACCCGAGTGCTTCCATTGACCTACACAAGTGAGAAAAATGAGACAAATGTAGATGTTCTGGATCTGTAAAATGGTAGTCGTTCATCCAAGCATTGACTTGAATTTGTTACTTATGCTTTCTGGTCATTTGTCTGATGAATGTTACAGATTACATATCATACTAGTCATAGAAAACGTCACACATACAACGTTCACAGGCTGTGTAACAATATCATTACATAAAACATCCAGGAAATGTTTTCATAATATTTTATTTAAAACAATAAAATCAGGTTCTTTCATACTGTCCTTTCCTAAAATGCAAAATTTGGTAATCACTACATTTTCAGAAAACTTAATACTGTATTCGTCGTTATTAGCGCTACTCGCTTCTTCTCAGTGGGGAAATTGAAGTAATATAAACAACCTCATCCAATTCCATGAATTTCACAATGTTTTATAGCTGTGTGCTGCTTATAACAATCACATGTGAAACACAACGTAATAATGCGTCTCAAAGAAAAGAAGGCATATGCATGTTTACTGTAACATATCAATGTGCCAGGAGTACGGAAAGAGTGAAAATATGGATGAATTTTTTAGAGGTTTTTCATCCACAACTCTTATATTACTTTCATGACCCAATAAGCGCCCCCTTTTATTATTATTCTTGGCGCTAATTACGGCAAATATGGTATCTACTTTCACATCCTTCAAACTCATCACACATGTACACCTATGTCCACAGACATCATTATGACTCGCACACTTACTGAATTGTTACCCAAACATACTCAACACATTCAATCCTGATGACTCCCATGGTATGTGTGAGGGATGAATAGATTTATGAAGCACTCCTCTCTATGGATTATGAAGATTCTAGAATGTTACCATGAAGATGTGAGATGTAAAATATGTAAAACGTTTTTCTTTCCTAAATAATACAATTTCTTTATAAATTTGTAGCCTGACTTAATTTCCTCAATTATCACATTATAATATCAAAACAATCATTTCTTACAGAAACTGCATTGGGTAAACTAATTTTTACATATACTGTACACATTGATAATTATATAATGAAAGTATTTTGTGAAAAACAACAACAAAAGGTTCAGATCATGTTGGCAGTAAATGTACACTGGACATTAAGTCTAAATGGGAATTTCAAACTAAACTTTTTTCATACATCATATATTATACAAAGAGTCTTCAACTATCCATTGTCTTTATAACAGTAATAAAATCTAAAGCCTGAAGTACACACATACTCAATATTTAACAGAAACATCCACTCCAATCCATCCAGGTAATTACTTTTCCTTATAATTTATACGGTCAAGAGTAAATTTTCCAAAAAAATAAATGTGACTCCTTTGATGTTTTCTTCAGCTCAAATTAAATGAAATGGTGGTGAATGCATGAATGTTGTCAACTTCCATGTAGTCCTCTAGTCCTCTTGCATGTGCTCTTTTTCCTCGATGAAGAATGAAATGTAATATGAAGATGAGTTAAGCTGCTACGGGTCAGTGCATCACAGAGTTGAGTGGTTCTGCTTTGATATTATTAAAGTCTAGTCCTCCATCTGTGTCATCATCAATCTCCCCAATAATAGCACTGTAAACAAAATCATTTAATAAAGGATCTTCAAAGTTGATACAATATGCCATGAACCTTCATCCTCGATATTCCAGGGGTTCCAATCACTTACGATCTCTACACCCCTGGACTATCTCATAGTGAAATTGAAGGCAGCTCAGTGGAAAACATTTGACTAATCACAGGCTAGCAAAGATTTCCTTTGAAGACTACAGAGAGAGCGACGCCTAACATCAAAGCCACACAGTCAACCACATAGTGTACTGTTATACGGCTCTTTTGATGTACATCAAATGACTAAATTAGCTGTTCTATTCTGTTGCCTCCAGTTTTACTATGAGATAGTCTAGGGGTGTAGAGATCTAAAGTGATCGAAACCCCTGGAATATCGAGGATGATGAACCTTCAACAAGTTTAATAAATTTCATATATCGTATATATGTAGCTAACAGGCATATCATGGGCACAATTACTTCAAAATGTAATTAATTAATATACAATTACTTGAGTAAATATGCTGTAATTGATACCAATCAATTTCCCAGACACATAAAGGTATCAACACATACAGTCCTTGCGCTAGAACGAATATACGTACCCGGCCTACTATACCTTTCAGCCGGGTACGAATTGGTCCCTATGTGTCGTAGTGGAGCACTGCCTCCGAAAATCACTCGGGCATAGTTTTCTATACTCTTTTGTTGATTTCCAATTATTTTATGCGTATACATGCATTTACATATTATTTTTGTCCAAAAGAAACATAACTGCCATTCTTAATACCCATCGTACCGCTCACAAGACGTTAAATTCACAATTTGTGGACTTGGGGTATAAATTCTCTTCAGAAAGACCTTCATATGTATTATGTAAAAAAATAATGCCTCGATGAGAATTCGATATTTTAAGTGGTTCAGTTTTATCGCCTCGTAGGTAAGCGATATCAAACAAGTATGATAACAAGAGATCCCAGAGGGATCTTGGTGCCCACCAAAGAATGATCTATGTCTGACAAACGAAAAGGGATCGATCTATCTTGCTTTAAACATTTAAAAAAAAGCACTAAAGGCACGTACAAACTGTTCTGCAATATTTTACATGCTGAGTTGTCTCCCTTGCAACATCTTTATCTTCCAGATAAAGAGTCAGACTTAATTCAACAATGTTAGAGATATAGCACGACAAGACTGACACTTTTGAAACATTACTTCGTGTTTAACTTCTTACTTCCAATAGGCCATTTACCCGATGCTGAGGGTTAAATATTCAAAGTTGTGTAGCGGGATTGGACTGGGTAGTCCGAATGATTCTGACTGACTATCCGCTTTTTATATACTGACGTGGGCGGATGATAGTCAGAAGTCTGTGCTCTTTCAAAACGCCAAAAGTCCAGCGACCCTCACCAGGGTCGCTAGTTTTTCAATGTTTTCTCTTTTCAGGTTTCATGTGATTTTTTGACAATTGCATAGTTCGATAGAAAAATTATTTTTTACACTACCTTGACATGTTTGAAAAAAGTAAATTATATCTCTCAGCGTGCAACTTGTGGTATTTCTTTGAGACTTCTCAAATTTCCTGACTAGATCGTCCATATTGGTTGAAGTTATCACGTGATTAAAATCTCGCCGGAAGTCAAGGGAAGCCGTTTTATTTTTAACCTTCATTTTCTGACGTCACTCAAATTCTCGCGATATTAGTTTTGGCAGCCATATACAAACAACGTGCCTGAAAATGACGAAGTCCGAAGAAACTGGAGGAAATGCATTTGTTAACAGTCGTTTACACATATAATATTGATATGGAATGTAGTGTAAAAATAATTTTTCTATCGAACTATGCAATTGTCAAAAAATCACATGAAACCTGAAAAGAGACAACATTGAAAAACTAGCGACCCTGGTGAGGGTCGCTGGACTTTTGGCGTTTTGAAAGAGCACAGACTTCTGACTATCATCCGCCCACGTCAGTATATAAAAAGCGGATAGATAGTCAGAATCATTCGGACTATGGACTGGGTCGATCATCGGTGACCAGGTAGCTCAGTCGGTAGAGCACTCGGCTAGTATTCGGAGGGTCCCGGGTTCGAATCCCGGTCTGGCCGCTACATTTTCTCCTCTCCTGTTACAAAATTGGCGCCCAACTAAATAACCCACGGTGGTGGTGTTTGGAAGGGTCTCGTGTGTCTTCGAGGGCGAAGACTTCGAGAAAAGAGGGAGGAGTGTAGCGGGATTGGACTGGGTAGATCATCGGTGACCAGGTGGCTCAGTCGGTAGAGCTAATATTCGGAGGGTCCCGGGTTTGAATCCCAGTCTGGCCGATACATTTTCTCCTCTCCTGTTACAGTTGGTATTGTGGCAAATTGAAAAATGAAAAGCAACGAAACATTCCCAAACCGAATTACTGAAACCCGAAACCGTCTTTTTCTCTGCTCGTTGTCCGCAGTTGGTCTTCCCGGCACTTTAATACTTGTTCCAAGCGCTTGATTTCCTTTTCAGTTTCAAGCATCTTCATGACTTGAATAATATTAGGGGCCTGTATGAGTATGTAGTCTCATGTCTATTCAGAGTAAGGTTTCAGAACAAGGCTGTTCAAAATGTCAAAAACACAACAAAGGATTGAATGTAAGGAATCATATCTACCCTAAAAGATTGTTTTGTCGATCCAATATATATAGGGCCATGTAAAAATAGCATGTAATATCAAATGAAACAGTTTTACAATATTTTATTACCTATATACCTGTAGCAGGTTTTAATTGTACATAGTGATTATGGTCGCCGTCTTGCTTCGCACTAGGGGGAATTTCCCTTTAACTCAGTCGGTAGAGCGACGGACCAGTAAGTCTGGGTCCGCGGGTTCCAGCCCAGCTGGCGGCACACTACTCTCGCCCTGTTACTTTTGGTGCCTTAGACAACTGCAAGCGAAAGTTATATGAGATTGAGAGGCGGCATTGGAGAGAGAATTTAACCTGGGTTGGTCTGTGTTTGGGGGCAAACATGTTTGTAAGGAGGGAGTAGTATAGCAGGTTTTAATCGTATATAGTGATATGGTCACTTTTTAGCATCGCGCTAGGGGGAATTTCCCTTTAGCTCAGTCTGTAGAGCGGTGGACCAGTAAGTCCGGGTTCGCAGGTTCGCGCCCGGCTGGTGGCACACTGCTCTCGCCCTGTTACATATCACTATCAGTAATGGGGAACTTACGAAATCACTCTTTTTGGGATTAAAAATTCCCAATTGTTACATAAACATTTCCCCCAAAATACCCTGAAAAGTCACTGGTAAATCTCTTATGAGTGTGTGCATGACTTTGGAGAGTGGATACAACTTTGCACAAAATTGAATCGTGCTGTGATTTCTGTTTTCGGTTCACAGGGAAAGTTTTTCAAATCTTATATGGATGACATACTGGCGATGTACTGTATTTGAACAGATTTTGCAGATAAATCTTTTCAAATACATTGCCATCTTTGATTTTGTCAGAAATCGTATCGACAGAAGTATTAAAGTGTTCTGATGTTAAAAAAAGTTGACAAACTAAGAATAAACTTGTAAATCAGAATTATATTAGTATCATATCAGATTACCCAAAAGAAGTTTTAAAATTGATTTAGAAATCTGTGACATTTATAATTGTATTTCTGATATAGTAAACAATTTTTAGGACATTCCATATATGGTTAAGTTGCCATATTTGGAACACAAGACTTTCTAACAGGAAGCATGCATCAAGTAAGCAGTATCAAAGAGATGTGAGCCTTTGAAATGTATTTACAAAATGATATAGACATAGAAATGGTTCAATAAATAATCAGTTATTAATGTTACAAATGTTGAATTTTGCTTTATATGATTGCAAATTAAGTACATACATTTCAATAATATCATTTTCACCACTGGATGTTTTAATTGCAACATTTCAGTCAATAGGACAGAATTGTAGCTTTGACAACTTAAAACTTTACAAACTGTTTGTATAAGGCTGTGTGTAATTTAGATAATGCTTACATTGTTTGACTGAAATATTTCTAATTTGCAACAGGACTTGTGATCTTAAATACATTGAAATACAAATGTAGATTGGAAAGGAAAACAAGACTTTGATCTGATCATGATCAATATCTTTTGTAGCGTGGTGTGAACTCAGCTTGATTTGTGAACCCTTCATACATCCGAGGGAAAAAATGGCTGCCGAGAGAAAGAAGTTCAAAATCCCATCTGCAACAGAGATGGAACAGTTGTCGGCAACTTCAATAAAACCACAAGACACCCTTACTGCTTTCAAGAGACAACAAGTTGAAGATGAGTCCCGTAAAGTGACAGATAATAAGAAAACAGTACCCGACTCCAATCAAATTAAGATTGCTTCCTTTCTGGCGTCTTCTAAACCATCCTCATCAAAGTCTAGTTCTGCTGCAAGTAAATCTGATCAGACTGACTCATCTGCTGCTGATAAGAACTTTCCGCCATTATCCTCATCAACAACAGTTTCTGTATCTGAAACAAAAGATGAAGTGCTGAAAAAGTCCAGTGATAAAACTCTGGCTCCAGTTACGGTTAGTAAGGGAAGCACAAGTAATGCCCTCATTGTCAATCCAAGGCAGAGAGGCAATCCCATTCTCAAGTCAGTACGTAATGTAGCTTGGGAGTACGGCGATATTGTGCCAGATTATGTAATGGGCTTGAGTACATGTGCTTTGTATCTGAGTTTAAGGTACCATCAACTTAATCCAAATTACATCCATGACCGACTCAAGCAGTTAGGTCGTGCCTATGATCTTCGTGTCATGTTAGTTCAAGTAGACATCAAAGAACCTCATCACCTTCTGAAAGAACTCGCCAAGATCTGCATCTTAGCTGACTGTACACTTATGTTGGCATTTACACATGAAGAAGCTGGACGTTATCTCGAGACCTACAAAGTTTACGAGTTCAAACCACCTGATGCCATCATGGAAAAAACAGATCATGACTTTGTTTCAAAATTTACGGATTGTTTAACAAGTGTTAAGTCTGTTAATAAAACAGATGCTGTGACATTGATGTCAACCTTTAAGTCCCTAAAAGGGGTAATGGAAGCTTCCAAGGAAGACTTGTCTCTTTGTCCAGGGTTCGGCCCTCAGAAAGCAAAGCGGGTATTTGACATATTCCAAGAGCCCTTCATGAAAGCCAAGAAACAAAAACCCAAAACAACTGATCATTAACTTGTCTTCAACAACTATCAGTTTTATTCATTTCAAATTTGAAGGAAGACCATATCATATTTATTTTGATGAAAATATTTTTATTCATCGAACAGTAATTAAAGTTACAAAGATGTCAGAGTTATTGACCTTTTCTACCATACATGATATGCAAATTATATTGTAATGTGATCAGAATATCCAAATGGGAATAGATATTGAGAATTTTTCAACAACCAAAATCTTAAGCCAGTTAACATTTATATGACTAATTAAAAGTTATAAAATTATGCAGCAAAGAAAAAAGGAAGAATGTATCTTAAAGAGGTCAATATTGGACAGTAATGATTTGTGATATATGTATTATCATTGAACATACACTATATGATAATATATATATATTGTTTAAGTTTAGTGCTTTGATAACATCAATTGATTAAGTTTATTTTACTATTTTAATTAACACTTCATGGGCCATTTATTTTCGTTTGTAATTCAAAATTACATATTTCATAACAATGTATTGTTAAAAAAATAAACAAATTGCTGTATTAATTTGTTAAGATATTTCTTTATATACAATATGAACCAATGCAATTTCATAAGGTTAAAAAAGATTATATACGATCTGTTTTAGGGTTACCTGATAAACCCTACGTGATTTTTTACCCCCGATCCTAATTTTTTTCCACACTTTTCTGTGAAAAAAATATATTAAAAGTCGGGATTACGATCTCAGACTCAAGTTCCGGCCATTATTTTAGAGTGGAAGACATTGAAAAAAAAATCCTCCTGATCTACTGACCCTATATTTTTTTGCCAATGTAACCCTAAACAAACATATTTTTTTTTTGCTAATTTCTCTTGATCTGAATTACATTGATTCATTCAGTACATCATTTCATAATTGGAATTTCAATTGTTTCTAATTAATAAAAAGAGATATTATCAAATGAAGTGTACCTACTAGTATTTTATTTCCTTTACTTTGTGTTATGTTTTGTCTCATACTTATCAGGTCTTTCTCTCTTAGTTACCTCCCTTCACATCTTACACTATCTGAGTTACTTCCCCTTGTCTAGTTTGCTAAACTATGGATCTATGTTGATCGAAATGGGCAGGTTTTAGTGTATACTGATATTACTGTACACAATATATAATGATCGGGTTGATGCATATAGATCTATGTACTGTACATGTATATAGCTTGAACAATTGTATTTATTACTTTCAGGACCTTCACATGTTAACATTTCATTCCATGGACCACCTATAGGTCATTTATAAAAAAGGGTAAAATAACCACATATGAATGTTATTAATTGTATTCATGTCGGTAATGCATGGGGACATCAGACTCATGATGACGTATTCGAATGTATACCAGTAATTGGTTATTAGTAAAATATATCTATAAGTTAAAAAAACCTAAAAAAACATTGGAATATAAAGTTTTCCACATTAGATCGATATAGCATTTTATGTAGTAAATTTTAAGGGGAGTCTATATATATATATAGAACACAGTGAATGAGTCCCAGTACAAAGAGATATAGATCTAGTCTAAATATTAACCAAGTCCCATAAATGATAAAACCCTACAATCTCATCAATTTCAAACACTGTATTGTTAATTCAAATGATGTTTCACACTACGCTTTTTAATGTATAGTCATTTATCTACATTTTGTATTTAAAGTAGCTCAAAGAATGTTCTACTATATAAACTAACCAAGGCAAAGTGAAGTATATGAGGGTGTAACTGACACTCAAAATGTGACCATTATATCTGACATCAACTGATCACTGTCAAAATGGCTGTTCAATCTCGTGAAGTAAATAGTCGTTAATAGAGGGTTTCCTAGTCTAGCTTAAACAATGTTAATGCAGAGACCTCAAAATGAGTTGATAATGTAAATATAAACATTAACTATCTTCCTATGGCATCTTTGGTCTATGTAAATGCCAGAGCTTTGCAGACAACCATCTCATCATGCGCTAGCATGCATTATGAAGATTGTCTGCAAATCTTTGGCATTCTATAGACCATAGATGCCATAGGAAGATAGTTTAATGCTTAATCAACTTGAATTATTGAGTAAATAATCTGGAGTACCTTCTTTGTTCAAGATGCATGCACACATTTTTCTTATAAAGAAAACAAATAGATGACAAAATTTCAGACTGACTGTCAAAGAACAAATACCTGGTATACGTATTGCTTATGGCATAAAAACAAAATTGATGACAAAGTTCCAGCCTATATATATATAGTTAAAGGAACATTTACTTATGGCATGGAAAACAAATTGGCTTCGTTTTAATTACCTGATGGAGAATTTAGGTCAAGTCATAGAGCGAGTTCATGTGAATGACCTTGACCTTCCTGTAAGGTTTAAGTTTGGGTCGTGGCTAAGATAATGGCTTCTTCTGTAGCATGATAATTAGGCCAAGGGCGTCATGTTTTGCTTATAATTGGAATATAAAGTGTACCAAATTGAGGTCAGTGGATCAGAGTTATAAATTAATGTTTTTACCACTTCCATTTAGGTTTGTGTATAGGTAGTTGACCTGTATATTGGTTTGGGATTTCCATGTTGTGTTTCATTGTCCTGCAACTTCATACTTGACTCATTTAGATATTATATTTAACATAGCTATATTTATAGTGTACTACATATTATGTAGATCACAGAGGTGACTCTATATTCTTTTTTTGACTATTGACTTAACATCATTTGATTGATTTTATTTCGTAATGATTTTGACAATTTGGTATATGTGCAATCTTGTACACTAATACCGTATTTCATTCATGGTTGGTCTTGATATTCGATCAACAGCATGGTTTACAACACTGTAAATGAATTTATTAAGCTCTGTCAAATTTAAGTGTAAATGCAAAAAACTGTAAAGTATTTTTTTAAGGGCAATCAAGTGGTTCAATACTGGAAATATCCTTTTGAAAATTTAGTGCTCTATATGAATTAGCACTTCAAAGACTACGCGAAAAAAGCTAAAATTACACTACCAAAGTAAATATGTATGTTTACAGTATAATGGTAAAGACAGAATGTGGATATGATATTAGGACATATATGTTATTGGAAAGACAAATTATACTCTTGATTGTCTCAGTGCAATAATATATATATATATTGCACAGTGCTTATTTCAGATAAAGATATATTTATCAAAATGTCACCTTTTCAGGTGTGGAATAAATACAACAGCTGCCCTAGCAATCAAGCACAAGTATAATGATGAAAGCATAGACTGGAAACAAAAGTCTCTTAAACCACAGAGGCTGTTCAAAAGTGGAGGCAGGGACTCTGTAACAGGTATGTCTTCAGAAGTATATACATGTACACCTGTAAGTTAGAGACCATACTGGTCCTATAACGGGTAGATGTATGTCGGCATCCTATACACCTGTAAATTATAGAGAGATAATACTGGTCCTTTAACAGGTACATGTATGACTACGGCCTACACACCTGTAAATTAGAGATAATAATGAACCCATATGTCCATATATTAATTAGACTATTGCCTCTTGTGGTGCACAGACAGCATTGCCATGCCTTGTGGCTTCTTGTATCTCATTCATTATTAGTATGCACATTGAAATCCATATCCAAAGGGATATTTGTACTTCACAATTATTACTTCATTCCGTATAGGACATAGTGCCATGGACTTTCTTCGGTACGCAGTTAATTATTTTTATAATTCTATCTTAAAATTAGAAGCTCAAACTTTTCAATAGGGTTAATGGTGGTGTAAAGTAAGTGAATTTTGTAACTGAAGAAAAACATTAAATCGTCTTCTCCCATTTGTTATTGAAAAAAAATCTTTTTGTCAGCGGTGGAGCATCTTTAATATTCATCAGATTTTTGTTTTAAAAAAGGAATGAAAAATGTGATCACTATTTACTAGGGAGAGCTGTGTACAGACGAGTTGGAGGTGGTCACAAACAATGTCTTCGTATTGTCAGCTTTGATTACAATGTACCAGAAAACCAGACTGATGTTGGTCACGAGAGAGTGATCCAGGTACGCTACGACCCCCTGCGTACAGCAGACATTGCAGTCGCAGCAACTGGAAACAGGAAACGCTACATTCTAGCGTCTGACGGGATGCAGAAGGGGGATCTGATCAAAACCTTTGCTAATATTCCTGATTTTCCAGGTAAAGGAATGATTTATAGGATTTTATATTGAATGCTTTCAGCTACCATACATAGTGCCTATCATATTTCTAATCAATTATTAAATTATTAGACATACGCTGTAGCTGTAAGTCCTTTAAATGATCTCTATAGAACTTTACTTCTAAACTATTTAATTAACTGAAAGACAAATACCTGGTACTTTTATTACACATTTTGTTACAAAATCAGCCTAACTTTGCTCACAGGAACTCTGGTCCCATAACAGGTTTATTAATGTCCTATACACCTGTAAATTGGTAGCATCCCTATTGGGTGGGGATTCAAAATTGTAGAAATGTTAAAGGTAAAGTATTTAATCAACCAAAAGACTAAAATGATTTTATGACACATTTTGAGACAAGTATAAGATGTCCATCTTCAGCTCATTGCATCACAGTACCATAATGTCACCAATAACTTCAGTTCAACATTGAAAACACTTTAACTATGTTTTGTAGTGTCTGCTGAGAAAGGCAACCAGTACCCTGTGGGATCTCTACCAATTGGGACCATTGTCCACAACATAGAACGATGGCCTAAAGCTGGTGGCTGTGGGATCCCTACCAATTGGGACCATTGTCCACAACATAGAACGATGGCCCAAAGCTGGTGGCAGGGTGGCAAGGGCCGCAGGAACGAGCGGTGTGGTAACGCGTAAACTAGAGGACAACAGTGTAGTTATCAGCATGCCTTCAAAGAGAGAAATGCGTGTCGACCAGTACGCCATGGCTACGGTCGGCCGAGTCTCCAATCCGGACCACCAAGATGAAATAATCGGAAAGGCTGGAAGGAATCGTTGGAAGGGGATCAGACCCAGTAGTGGATTTAAACAAAAGAAAACTGGTTACCACGGTAAAAAAATAAAGAAACCAAAGGCTGCTAAGAGTTATATTAAAATACAGGCTCCAACGTCAACAACCTTTAAAGAAATCAGTGACTAATTGTGTGAAGAGCTATTCAAACGAGAGAGAACATTTCTAGGTGTATTTTGTGAGAGCTAGCGATAAAACCTGACAAAACAGAGATACATGGTGAGTTATGTACTTGTGCTAATTTTAAATAAATTATGAAAGTGTTTTTATTTGGTGTATCAATGAAATGAAAACATTGCCTAAGGTGATAAAAGCACACAATATCCAAAATCGTAACTCAAAGGCTGAGAAGTAAAGCAGTCAACTGACTCTATATTGAAGAATTCCTACCTTCACAATACACAAACTACACTGTACTGCATATGGATTGTATTGAACAGCAAGAATCATTTAAGACAGGTTTGAAATACTAGATTTAGCGTTCTTCACTTTCAATGAGTGGCAATAATTAACCCTGGGAGTGATCAGATGAACTCAAATAATTTAAGACTGGGTGATGTTGGGCAATTATTCTTTATTGGTTGTCCACTTTTACAATCATACCAAAAAATAGCACCTGTAGAATTGTTGAAAAGAAAAAGTTGAAAATGTGTTTTTCAAGATGACATTTATGGCGTTCATCTTGGAAAACCATGATTTCACCATCATTTTACAAATAGCAAATCTGAGGTTTCAAGGTAACAACAATGTGTGGTCTGCCCTACCCTGCATCCATCCCTATCTTTTTAAAATACTATATTGTGTTTTTCAAGATGACCACAATTTAGGATTTCAAACTTAGCGAAAATGATCATTTACGGCAAGTTTCGATTTATGAACTGTGAAAAATTGACGAAACAGTCAATGGCGTACGATACTGAAGAAATACAGTGGTACCAATCTACGGTATCAACTGGCTGTATTTTAGATGGAAAGTCCGCCATTTGTATTGCCTCACTGGTACAGATGTCTCATTTTTATCATCTTTAGCGGTCCATAGTGTAAAAAGACCGCGCTCACACCAGTATACCTTTTTTCCCAGAGTCTTAGTAACGCAATCAGTCCTCGATAATACATGATCACACACAAACCATGCAAATGCATATAAACGATGTCTATATAGTCAGACGCAATATTTTTTCAATCCAAAATTACCTGGCGCTTTCTGACTTGTGACACATCGAAATGCAACGTTTTCTAAAAATGAAGAGCGATTAGAGTGACTTCAAGGTTTGTCTTGCAATGTCATTCAATGGGTTTAGTCAGAGGCATTCTCATTTCCGATACGAATATAATATTTCAAATTTTACCGCGAAAACAAAACGTATCGGAATATCTTGATTTAAACCGATTGAATTACACTGCAGGGGAGTCACTCTTTAGGTCGCTCTTCACTAGAACGTTGATTTCGAAATCACAGTGGTACCAATCTACGGTATCAATTGGCTGTATTTTAGATGGAAAGTCCGCCATTTGTATTGCCTCACTGGTACAGATGTCTCATTTTTATCATCTTTAGCGGTCAATAGTGTAAAAAAGACCGCGCTCACAGAACCCAGAAGAACAGTAAACTACACGTATATCATCCTAATTAGTTCATATAATATATCTGAATTGTTGGTTGGATACCTGAAACACTTTGTGAACAAATTAATATGACACCTCGGCGAGGTGAGTCATATGGCGGACTTTCTTTAAAACACAGTCGATTGATAACGTATATTTCACCTATGAAATATTTATCTCCTGACTCGGGAGGTTACATGACCTAGTAATGATATAGCTTTGACAAGTATGATCATGTAATGATGACTTAGAGAAGACAGACCACAGAGGACAACTGAACCGATGGTGACGTAAAATTATTGATGGGTGTGAGATGGACAAAAATTTAAACTGCGGTTGTTTAGTTCAAATGTTTACTTCAACAGTTTTCGATTAATTCAAGCATAAGACAGACTTAATTTTACATGTTCGCTGTAATGAAACCTGGAAAAGGTATAAAATTGAATTGATGGAAATAGGAAAAAAAAAAAATTGAATTTCTCTAAAATATAGCGAGCACTTTACAAAATCCTCTTACCGTTACTCAAAACCGGAGTCTTGAAAAAAAATGTTCTGAAACTGCTCGAGTAAATTCATAACTACGTCAATGGCACTGAGAGAGTTGTAGTGCAAATAGTTTCCAATTGCCTTGAAACAAATCTAAATGCAGAGCTAGTGCTATATGTTTCCAACTGCACTGGAACAGGGCAATGGACATTCCTTCGGCAACGGAATAGAATTGATATATGAAGCGATACAGATTTCATTGCTTCGGAGCAAGAGACTTGGCAAGGCGTTTTCAATTGCATTGGTAGAGAATTTGGCCATACAAATTTCATTTTCATTTAGAGAATTTGTGCCATTGAAGCCAAGTTATTACATTAGTTTCCAATTGCATTTAGACTCATTTAAATGTAATACAATACGGTAATATCTAAGTAAGTAGCATATCAGATTCAATTAACATAAGAGATAGCGACAAACATTGATATGGTTATAAATAACAACAAAATTAGAGAAAGAAGTAATTAAGAAAAGAAGTTGAACTAGACTTGACTTCAAAAGAAGACTTTATAGATTTCTATTACAGAAATAATGGATAAGATTTGTTAGTACGGATTTCAATTTATCTGAAACAGATATAGGACAATACATATTTCAATTGGATTGAATTCCAGTGCTTCGATTTAAAACTTAAAGGTCGCGACTACACGCGTCGAATGATGGTTCATGTATAGTATATTTAGAAATGCTCCACTGCCGACAGAGCATAAACGATGCTCATCAATTGAACAATAATTGGTGTTTAATCATGTATGTATGTCTAATGAACATAAAATGAAAATATAAAATATTTTTCTGCTTTTGGTGTATGCAACACAATTAATTATTTTATATTGAATTAAAATGATAAGCTCAAACTTTTCAATTGAGGTAATGGTCTAAAGTAGGTAACTTTTGTAACAGAAAACAAAATGCTAATGCGTCTACTCCTGTTTTTGATAGAGATTACACTTTGTCAGCGGTGGAGCTTCTTTAAGAATGAAAAGTGGCACTAGAATGTATTTAAAAAAACACACAGTTTTATTCGGATTTCAATTGTAGGACAATTAAGATGTCTACTGGATTGGATTCTAGTGCTATGACTGCGACTTCGACTGCGTTAGCTGTATGGTTGATACATGCGCTGAATGAACAATATGATGTTAACTTTCGGTTAGAATGAAAGTTCTTAATTTCAAAATAACATTTACTAGATTATGATCAATGTTTTACAATTTAATTATTCTTTTCATGATAATAATGATAGGTACTAACACATTACTAGCTGCAATATCATAAATATATCTCAAAGACTCCTAGCCACGGTGTTGTCTTTTCCGGCGGGAAAGCATATAGTAGGCCGGGTACGTATATATCCATTCGTTAAATCTAGGTCATAGTCAAATAGAGCTTCTTAACCGCTAATTAATGTCGTTTATTACTTGCATCTAAGTTGCAATTGCCGTCAGTATTAAATAACGTTAAAGGGCAATGTTCAAACGGGGTACACTCTTTTATACTTTGTTTTCAATGCATTTTAATATCGAGATAGGTTTTTGTTTATTTAAGATCTTCTGATATGAATAAATCGATCGTCTATGTATTAGTCGTTTATGATAGAAAACCTTGCAGTATGACGACCTGACTATTTAAATTAGAAGTATTATATTCTCTCACATACGACTTAATCTCTTGACATACAAACACCAAACTTAGTGGGGTGGTTGAAATTTGTCAATGTTGTAATCTTAAAGATAATTTCCTTTCGAGCGCTAGTTACGGATGGGAGTTGACAAAATGTCGATCGCCGCAGTCACGACATCGGACAACGGAACTTGTTTACAAACAAGGGCAGTGCGACTTCAATTGATCTTACCACCTAACTTTATTATGATTGTATGAACTCTAATGGGGTCAACAATGGGGAAATCAAGACACACAAAACCAAAATTGATTTTAAAAACACACAAAACACACATCATTCGATAAAATAATGAAACATACAACATGCAGTTCGTCATGGCTGATTATTTTAAAGAATAGAGATGTTGTTTTTAATTAGAATTTGATAAATATTCATAATCCTCCCGTTTGATTTTGTCCGGATGAGATCACCCGGATCTAGCAACGCCGCCTCGCCACCAGGTGAACGGTACCCGATAACGGCCAGCAGTCCATTCCTGACGCACATCTGGTTGACCCCACGGGTTCGAGATGACCAAGTTATCGGGAAGATAAGAACTGCGGCAGTGACAGGCCCCCTATTTAAGGAGTTAATTTCACACGCTCCCCTGTCTTCTCTGCCAGTCCCTCCGACCGTTGAATACTCCAAAATGATCCCTGCAGCCGTTTTCGTTCTCTGTCTCAGCCTAGCAGCGGCAGTGCCTCACAGATGTAAGTAGTACCATTAATTTAAATTTTGTCGCAATATATTTTTTATTAAATATTTATATATAAAAAGATGACATGAGATAATTTCGCATTAGATAAAATGGTTTACAATTGATAACTTCTATTTAGATATTATCTTTTAGTTATTACGGTAAGATTGCAATTACATTGCTATAACATGTCATCCTTGTATTGCGATGTGATTCGTATTCTTTTAGTACGTTTATTTATTTAACAAATCTAGGAATTAAATCATATATTCATTCATTTGCATTTCAGAAATTTTGAAATGGAAATAGATATTCACATTTTATCTTTAAATTTCTTGACCCGTTTGTGGTAAATTGGTCTTTAAGTGATGCGACACGAACGCAAGAACAGGTGCATAGAAAGCATTGCTGTCAAAATATTCCAACCTGTTCGCTTGAAGTTTCTTTTAGTGGCGATTGTTATCTAACGAAAATTTTTGAAAATAACAGCATACATAGATTTGACGCCTGCATAGTGCAAGCGTACTTATTTTGGCGCAAAATGATTTTGAACAGGTTACGGCGCAATGATGAATTTGTTTATTCATCATGATAGCATAACCCAGTTTCATGAACATTCCTATTTTTAAGGAATTCCTTAACTTTAATGCTGGAGCATGAGCTGAGGAAAATATCGGAAGTTAAGGAGCCTTCCTTAAAACTCTTAATGCTATCCTGTGAATAATTCTTAGTTAAATAATGATATCCCGTAAAGTTAAAGTTAATTGTGCGTAACTGGGCGAACATTCAGAGATGTAAAGTTGGTTATTTTTCATTGAGAATAAATAATAAAAGCTCTTTTTGTCGCGTGAATATGAAAAGTACGGCACAAATAACTTTAAAAAATGTTCGTCAAACCACGCCCTGTATACATTATACTTAAAAAATATGCGCAACTAAATTTTAGCGCACCGATGCCAGCGTGAAAACCGCTTAAATAAGGTTACCACTAAGATGTGTACGTTTTAAAGTATTTTGTTTTGGGCTACTGATAATTTGCGTGCCATATAATACTGTTCGATCCAGATAAAGATAGAATTTCTGTATTTACTTTTTTGCATTGATCAAAATAACATTCTATAAGATATTGACCGCGCGCTATCCTTTCACTTCTGATAATACTATTGGATAGATTTATCCTAGCTTCATGTCCGCAACACTCAAAATTCCAAAATGGGAAACGAAGCCGGACAAGAGATACGGATTTGAAGCAGTCCCTGGTCCCAGTGACCCTGGGTAGAGTGACGTGCCTTATCAGACAAACTTCTATTTAACACAATGCTGAGATAGAACGGCCCCCGGCACCTTGTGGCCTGATAAATGGCTGACCTAAGCAAATAGGGCACGTTATCAAATGTCAAGTAGTTGGCATATTCCTACTATATAGAGTCATGGTATCTCCGATTTTAACTTATGTCTTATCAAAACCCAATGTCATAAAGATCGAACTCTCTTTATATTAATCTATCCGCCTGAAAACGTGATTGATTTAGGTTTTGGTTCAACGAAAAAAATATCACGTTTGTCCTGGAGCATAAAGCTTTTCTGATAGCAATTTCATGAACATGTATTAGATGTTATATAACGAATGAATATTGCTTTGGTCGATTCCATGGGGTAGTGAGATGCTCTTGGAACAAGTTCAACATGAACTGCGAAATGGATTACACATTACACCATCCTGAATTTATTATGTTATCTTTAAAAGTATTGTCCAATCGGCAACATATAAGTAACGATGTCATCAATTGTTTTGTAAATCTAATTCTTCGTTTATTGTATGCATGACCATTTTATTATATGATCTGAAATGTATTGTAATTTGACCTACTGATTTTAGGCATTAATTGTAGCTTTGCCTTGTTGTCCACCCATTGTTGCAGTTCTGATTTATTGTCAATTAATTTAATTCTTCAACATTTTTTCTAGTCTACAAGAGTTGCACCGAATCAGTCTTATTCATAAGTATATATGTTGTAATTATACTCTGTGTAACAATTCAGTCATTTTGTAAAAGAAATGAAGGGACATTCTTTTTAGTTATCAAGATATGTGTAACGAATCGTTTTGTTGCATATAAGCAGTTACCTCTTGTTGTTAGGGAAGTTTATAGCAAGAATTTTTGTTGCAATTCAGTCAAATTTCCAGTTTTTGTTTGACAATGCTGAATGTAGAGGGTATTCTTACCAATACTGTTTGGTTGTCATGGAAACATATCATGCAATTCTATTTCAATAACACTAAGAATTTTTGACAATTGAAGGTTATCTGGTTTCTGATTATGTTATGCTATCGTCTGGTCAGCGGTAAATGTGCCAACGGTTTCTCGTTGCAAAGGACCTAAATGTGCTAATGTTATGAGTTTAATATGGTGGTAGCTTATTAGTGTGAAGATAATTCACAGCAATTAATGATAGATTTCAATGGTACGTATTGCAATTTTGTCTTGTTGCAAATCCTTCGTCTTACATTTAACTCTCGTTGTCTAGGAATGGAGTGGGATTTTGTCTTTTGCCCTCTCTTGCTGATAACAAATAAATGCATGTAGCTATTCACATTTGTTCACAAGAACATCGAGGTACTGATTTCTTGTTGCTGAAATTTCTATGATATGGGTTGCTAAGGGCATATTTGGCGAGTCAATTCTGTTGTCTGGGATATTTCTAATAATTCTTAAGGATTGGCTAAGATATATGCGGCCAATTGTATTTGCTGTTAAAATTTGGCAATTCGCCTAGGTGTCAAGATGTGCCTGAATGTCCGGTGTTGTTGTAAGAAATATAAGGCCTCTGAGTGTGAAACGTATCTGATCTCGTTATTCCTGCTAACTGATCAAACTTGAATTACAATTTTTTATGAATGTTTCATATGTTTTTTCTTCTATTCCAGTTGCCAGGCAGGCCGATTGCCCAGGTACGTTATCGCCATAATCCAATAGAGAACATCCGTTGTACATATTAAATCAGTTGAAAAATAAAAAAAGCAACATAATATTAACTACAGTGTATTAACATTTTTGTTTAATAAATATTTTTTTGTATGCAAAAAACCTTACGAACACTTATCAAGTTAACCGCCATTTTGTCTATTGAAATGAACACGTATTTAACAATCATTTTCTCCACAAAAATGTCCTTAACGTTGATGTTACTTACTCGATATCCAGTATTATTACATATAACTATATACTTAATATAAACTTCGATATTGCTTTCAGATGCATTCCAAAATGTCCCAAATCCATGCAAGTCTAACCCAGACCAGTCTATCTATTTCCCTCACCCAACTGACAACACCAAATTTATCCAGTGCGACCTTTTCGGACGAATGTTCATCGTACAGTGTCCAGCTGGAGAGACCTACGTGTCTACAAGTACGTCCTGCATCGACCTTTCTAAGCCCCTGACAGCTGCCCCGGCTACCTCAGCACCAGTCGTGGTCAACCCCGCCGTCACCTCTGCTCCAGCTACTGTAGGATCAAACCCTTGCACCCAGGAAAATATCCAAGCAGGAAACATCTATTTCTCCGTTGCCAATGACATCACCAAATTCATTGAGTGTGACATGCTCGGCCACCCTACCATCCTTGATTGCCCTGATGGTCTTGTCTGGCAGGAGTCTCGTCTGTCCTGTGTTTTCCAAATCGGAACCGTTCTCCCTGCCAATGGAAACACTGGTGCTGGAAGTGCCGGAAGTGGAAATACTGGAACAGGAAGTGGCAGCACTGATGGTGGAAATACCATGAAAAACCCATGCACAGTTGAATCATTGTCCGCCGGACAGCTTTTCTTCTCTTACGCCCCTGACTCCAGCAAGTTTCTTCAGTGCGATCTGTGGGGGGATGTGTACGTCAACACTTGTCCTACCGGCCTGAAGTGGAACGATTCTGCCAAGACATGTGCTTCCGGTTTCATCAATTTGGTGCCAAATAGCAATTAGACAGACAGAAACTATTATCTTAATACTTTTGTTTCAAAGTGATCTGATTCGTCCTTCGCGTTCGAGATAACCACTACACCATGGCTGGCAAGTTTTCCACGGACTTTGGTACCATATACTCAGTATAAGGCTTGGACGATGAATGAACAGAAATGCGACTAAAATGTCTCGCGGTCCGTTTTCATTTCATTTAGTTTACTGACGATGATTTTGTGTACGCGTAAACATGATAAAATGGTAGTGAAAGCTTGTATGTGTAAACTACATGTTCAGGTTGTATAGAAAGTTTATATTAAAACATCTGAAAAACGTTATTTCTTTCTTTTACACTTATTCTTATATTTTATTAAAGTTTTGCACGGGGACCACTGAATTGATTTCAGTTTATGTGTATACAAATGTTTGAAGGGATTTCAGGTCTAATTTGTTACGACTAGATCAATGTCAGAATTTCCTGATGCGGATGAACATATTCTCTTTTCATTACCTATCGTTTTTGTCACTAAGACTGTGGCGAATATTAGGATGACAGCAAATTCAAATAAAAAAACCCCACAACAATAAAACAGAATACATACATTTAGTCTGTAACAATTTCTTTGGTCCTTATGCATAACATTGATATATGGCACTTTGTATGAAAGATGTCCTTAGAAGCTTTCGAAAAAGATAAAAGTACAATTCAGGTTGTTCACAACAGAAAGGTCTCATCGACAAAATGGATTATATGGGTGTTTATAATTGTACCGATAGTAAGGGTTATATTGGTGTTTATTATTGTACCGACAGTAAGTGTTATATGGATGTTTATTATTGTACCGACAGTAAGTGTTATATGGATGTTTATTATTGTACCGACAGTAAGGGTTATATGGATGTTTATTATTGTACCGACAGTAAGGGTTATATGGTGTTTATTATTGTACCGACAGTAAGTGTTATATGGTGTTTATTATTGTACCGACAGTAAGGGTTATATGGGTGTTTATTATTGTACCGACAGTAAGTGTTATATGGTGTTTATTATTGTACCGACAGTAAGTGTTTATGGGTGTTTATTATTGTACCGACAGTAAGGGTTATATGGGTGTTTATTATTGTACCGACAGTAAGTGTTATATGGGTGTTTATTATTGTACCGACAGTAAGGGTTATATGGGTGTTTATTATTGTACCGACAGTAAGTGTTATATGGGTGTTTATTATTGTACCGACAGTAAGGGTTATATGGTGTTTATTTATTGTACCGACAGTAAGTGTTATATGGGTGTTTATTATTGTACCGACAGTAAGTGTTATATGGGTGTTTATTATTGTACCGACAGTAAGTGTTATATGGGTGTTTATTATTGTACCGACAGTAAGGGTTATATGGGTGTTTATTATTGTACCGACAGTAAGTGTTATATGGGTGTTTATTATTGTACCGACAGTAAGGGTTATATGGGTGTTTATTATTGTACCGACAGTAAGTGTTATATGGTGTTTATTATTGTACCGACAGTAAGTGTTATATGGGTGTTTATTATTGTACCGACAGTAAGGGTTATATGGGTGTTTATTATTGTACCGACAGTAAGTGTTATATGGTGTTTATTATTGTACCGACAGTAAGGGTTATATGGGTGTTTATTATTGTACCGACAGTAAGTGTTATATGGGTGTTTATTATTGTACCGACAGTAAGTGTTATATGGTGTTTATTATTGTACCGACAGTAAGGGTTATATGGGTGTTTATTATTGTACCGACAGTAAGTGTTATATGGGTGTTTATTATTGTACCGACAGTAAGGGTTATATGGTGTTTATTATTGTACCGACAGTAAGTGTTATATGGTGTTTATTATTGTACCGACAGTAAGGGTTATATGGGTGTTTATTATTGTACCGACAGTAAGGGTGATATATGGTGTTTATTATTGTACCGACAGTAAGGGTTATATGGGTGTTTATTATTGTACCGACAGTAAGTGTTTTATGGGTGTTTATTATTGTACCGACAGTAAGGGTTATATGGGTGTTTATTATTGTACCGACAGTAAGGGTTATATGGATGTTTATTATTGTACCGACAGTAAGTGTTATATGGGTGTTTATTATTGTACCGACAGTAAGTGTTATATGGGTGTTTATTATTGTACCGACAGTAAGGGTTATATGGGTGTTTATTATTGTACCGACAGTAAGTGTTATATGGGTGTTTATTATTGTACCGACAGTAAGGGTTATATGGGTGTTTATTATTGTACCGACAGTAAGGGTTATATGGGTGTTTATTATTGTACCGACAGTAAGTGTTATATGGGTGTTTATTATTGTACCGACAGTAAGTGTTATATGGGTGTTTATTATTGTACCGACAGTAAGTGTTATATGGTGTTTATTATTGTACCGACAGTAAGGTTATATGGGTGTTTATTATTGTACCGACAGTAAGGGTTATATGGGTGTTTATTATTGTACCGACAGTAAGGTTATATGGGTGTTTATTATTGTACCGACAGTAAGGTTATATGGGTGTTTATTATTGTACCGACAGTAAGTGTTATATGGGTGTTTATTATTGTACCGACAGTAAGGGTTATATGGGTGTTTATTATTGTACCGACAGTAAGGGTTATATGGGTGTTTATTATTGTACCGACAGTAAGTGTTATATGGGTGTTTATTATTGTACCGACAGTAAGTGTTATATGGGTGTTTATTATTGTACCGACAGTAAGGGTTTATATGGTGTTTATTATTGTACCGACAGTAAGTTATATGTGTTTATTATTGCCGATTATGTTTATTTATTGTACCGACAGTAAGTGTTATATGGGTGTTTATTATTGTACCGACAGTAAGGGTTATATGGGTGTTTATTATTGTACCGACAGTAAGTGTTATATGGGTGTTTATTATTGTACCGACAGTAAGTGTTATATGGGTGTTTATTATTGTACCGACAGTAAGGGTTATATGGGTGTTTATTATTGTACCGACAGTAAGTGTTATATGGGTGGGTATTATTGTACCGACAGTAAGGGTTATATGGGTGTTTATTATTGTACCGACAGTAAGTGTTATATGGGTGTTTATTATTGTACCGACAGTAAGGGTTATATGGGTGTTTATTATTGTACCGACAGTAAGGGTTATATGGGTGTTTATTATTGTACCGACAGTAAGTGTTATATGGGTGTTTATTATTGTACCGACAGTAAGGGTTATATGGGTGTTTATTATTGTACCGACAGTAAGGGTTATATGGGTGTTTATTATTGTACCGACAGTAAGGGTTATATGGGTGTTTATTATTGTACCGACAGTAAGGGTTATATGGGTGTTTATTATTGTACCGACAGTAAGTGTTATATGGGTGTTTATTATTGTACCGACAGTAAGGGTTATATGGGTGTTTATTATTGTACCGACAGTAAGGGTTTTATGGTGTTTATTATTGTACCGACAGTAAGTGTTATATGGGTGTTTATTATTGTACCGACAGTAAGGTTATATGGTGTTTATTATTGTACCGACAGTAAGTGTTATATGGGTGTTTATTATTGTACCGACAGTAAGGGTTATATGGGTGTTTATTATTGTACCGACAGTAAGGGTTATATGGGTGTTTATTATTGTACCGACAGTAAGTGTTATATGGTGTGTTATTATTGTACCGACAGTAAGTGTTATATGGGTGTTTATTATTGTACCGACAGTAAGTGTTATATGGGTGTTTATTATTGTACCGACAGTAAGGGTTATATAGGTGTTTATTATTGTACCGACAGTAAGGGTTATATGGGTGTTTATTATTGTACCGACAGTAAGGGTTATATGGGTGTTTATTATTGTACCGACAGTAAGGGTTATATGGTGTTTATTATTGTACCGACAGTAAGGGTTATATGGGTGTTTATTATTGTACCGACAGTAAGTGTTATATGGGTGTTTATTATTGTACCGACAGTAAGGGTTATATGGGTGTTTATTATTGTACCGACAGTAAGGGTTATATGGGTGTTTATTATTGTACCGACAGTAAGGGTTATATGGGTGTTTATTATTGTACCGACAGTAAGGGTTATATGGATGTTTATTATTGTACCGACAGTAAGGGTTATATTGGTGTTTATTATTGTACCGACAGTAAGGGTTATATGGTGTTTATTATTGTACCGACAGTAAGGGTTATATGGGTGTTTATTATTGTACCGACAGTAAGGGTTATATGGGTGTTTATTATTGTACCGACAGTAAGGTTTATATGGGTGTTTATTATTGTACCGACAGTAAGGGTTATATGGGTGTTTATTATTGTACCGACAGTAAGTGTTATATGGGTGTTTATTATTGTACCGACAGTAAGGTTTATATGGGTGTTTATTATTGTACCGACAGTAAGTGTTATATGGTGTTTATTATTGTACCGACAGTAAGACAGTAAGGGTTATATGGTGTTTATTATTGTACCGACAGTAAGGGTTATATGGGTGTTTATTATTGTACCGACAGTAAGGGTTATATGGTGTTTATTATTGTACCGACAGTAAGGGTTATATGGGTGTTTATTATTGTACCGACAGTAAGGTTATATGGTGTTTATTATTGTACCGACAGTAAGGGTTATATGGTGTTTATTATTGTACCGACAGTAAGGGTTATATGGTGTTTATTATTGTACCGACAGTAAGGGTTATATGGGTGTTTATTATTGTACCGACAGTAAGGGTTATATGGGTGTTTATTATTGTACCGACAGTAAGGGTTATATGGGTGTTTATTATTGTACCGACAGTAAGGGTTATATGGGTGTTTATTATTGTACCGACAGTAAGGGTTATATGGGTGTTTATTATTGTACCGACAGTAAGGGTTATATGGGTGTTTATTATTGTACCGACAGTAAGTGTTATATGGGTGTTTATTATTGTACCGACAGTAAGGGTTATATGGTGTTTATTATTGTACCGACAGTAAGTGTTATATGGGTGTTTATTATTGTACCGACAGTAAGGGTTATATGGGTGTTTATTATTGTACCGACAGTAAGGGTTATATGGTGTTTATTATTGTACCGACAGTAAGGGTTATATGGTGTGTTTATTATTGTACCGACAGTAAGGGTTATATGGGTGTTTATTATTGTACCGACAGTAAGGGTTATATGGGTGTTTATTATTGTACCGACAGTAAGGGTTATATGGGTGTTTATTATTGTACCGACAGTAAGGGTTATATGGGTGTTTATTATTGTACCGACAGTAAGGGTTATATGGTGTTTATTATTGTACCGACAGTAAGGGTTATATGGGTGTTTATTATTGTACCGACAGTAAGGGTTTTATGGTGTGGGTTTATTATTGTACCGACAGTAAGGGTTATATGGTGTTTAATATTGTACCGACAGTAAGGGTTATATGGGTGTTTATTATTGTACCGACAGTAAGTGTTATATGGTGTTTATTATTGTACCGACAGTAAGGGTTATATGGGTGTTTATTATTGTACCGACAGTAAGTGTTATATGGATGTTTATTATTGTACCGACAGTAAGGGTTATATGGTGTTTATTATTGTACCGACAGTAAGGGTTTTATGGGTGTTTATTATTGTACCGACAGTAAGGGTTATATGGGTGTTTATTATTGTACCGACAGTAAGGGTTATATGGGTGTTTATTATTGTACCGACAGTAAGGGTTATATGGGTGTTTATTATTGTACCGACAGTAAGGGTTATATGGGTGTTTATTATTGTACCGACAGTAAGGGTTATATGGTGTTTATTATTGTACCGACAGTAAGGGTTATATGGGTGTTTATTATTGTACCGACAGTAAGTGTTATATGGGGTTTATTATTGTACCGACAGTAAGGTTATATGGGTGTTTATTATTGTACCGACAGTAAGGGTTATATGGGTGTTTATTATTGTACCGACAGTAAGGGTTATATGGGTGTTTATTATTGTACCGACAGTAAGGGTTATATGGTGTTTATTATTGTACCGACAGTAAGTGTTATATGGGTGTTTATTATTGTACCGACAGTAAGTGTTATATGGGTGTTTATTATTGTACCGACAGTAAGGGTTATATGGGTGTTTATTATTGTACCGACAGTAAGGGTTTTATGGGTGTTTATTATTGTACCGACAGTAAGTGTTATATGGGTGTTTATTATTGTACCGACAGTAAGTGTTATATGGGTGTTTATTATTGTACCGACAGTAAGGGTTATATGGGTGTTTATTATTGTACCGACAGTAAGGGTTATATGGGTGTTTATTATTGTACCGACAGTAAGGGTTATATGGGTGTTTATTATTGTACCGACAGTAAGGGTTATATGGGTGTTTATTATTGTACCGACAGTAAGTGTTATATGGGTGTTTATTATTGTACCGACAGTAAGGGTTATATGGGTGTTTATTATTGTACCGACAGTAAGGGTTATATGGTGTTTATTATTGTACCGACAGTAAGGGTTATATGGATGTTTATTATTGTACCGACAGTAAGGGTTATATGGGTGTTTATTATTGTACCGACAGTAAGTGTTTTATGGGTGTTTATTATTGTACCGACAGTAAGGGTTATATGGGTGTTTATTATTGTACCGACAGTAAGTGTTATATGGATGTTTATTATTGTACCGACAGTAAGGGTTATATGGGTGTTTATTATTGTACCGACAGTAAGGGTTATATGGTGTTTATTATTGTACCGACAGTAAGGGTTATATGGTGTTTTATTATTGTACCGACGACAGTAAGGGTTATATGGTGTTTATTATTGTACCGACAGTAAGGGTTATATGGGTGTTTATTATTGTACCGACAGTAAGGGTTATATGGGTGTTTATTATTGTACCGACAGTAAGGGTTATATGGGTGTTTATTATTGTACCGACAGTAAGGGTTATATGGGTGTTTATTATTGTACCGACAGTAAGGGTTTTATGGTGTTTATTATTGTACCGACAGTAAGGGTTATATGGGTGTTTATTATTGTACCGACAGTAAGGGTTATATGGTGTTTATTATTGTACCGACAGTAAGGGTTATATGGGTGTTTATTATTGTACCGACAGTAAGGGTTATATGGTGTTTATTATTGTACCGACAGAAAGGGTTATATGGTGTTTATTATTGTACCGACAGTAAGGGTTATATGGGTGTTTATTATTGTACCGACAGTAAGGGTTATATGGTGTTTATTATTGTACCGACAGTAAGGGTTATATGGGTGTTTATTATTGTACCGACAGTAAGGGTTATATGGTGTTTATTATTGTACCGACAGTAAGGGTTTTATATGGGTGTTTATTATTGTACCGACAGTAAGGGTTTTATGGGTGTTTATTATTGTACCGACAGTAAGGGTTTTATGGGTGTTTATTATTGTACCGACAGTAAGTGTTATATGGTGTTTATTATTGTACCGACAGTAAGGGTTATATGGTGTTTATTATTGTACCGACAGTAAGGGTTATATGGGTGTTTATTATTGTACCGACAGTAAGGGTTATATGGGTGTTTATTATTGTACCGACAGTAAGTGTTATATGATGTTTATTATTGTACCGACAGTAAGGGTTATATGGGTGTTTATTATTGTACCGACAGTAACGGTTTTATGGGTGTTTATTATTGTACCGACAGTAAGGGTTATATGGTGTTTATTATTGTACCGACAGTAAGGGTTATATGGGTGTTTATTATTGTACCGACAGTAAGGGTTATATGGGTGTTTATTATTGTACCGACAGTAAGGGTTATATGGTGTTTATTATTGTACCGACAGTAAGGGTTATATGGGTGTTTATTATTGTACCGACAGTAAGGGTTATATGGTGTGTTTATTATTGTACCGACAGTAAGGGTTTTATGGTGTTTTATTATTGTACCGACAGTAAGGGTTATATGGTGTTTATTATTGTACCGACAGTAAGGGTTTATATGGGTGTTTATTATTGTACCGACAGTAAGGGTTATATGGGTGTTTATTATTGTACCGACAGTAAGGGTTATATGGTGTTTATTATTGTACCGACAGTAAGGGTTATATGGTGTTTATTATTGTACCGACAGTAAGGGTTATATGGTGTTTATTATTGTACCGACAGTAAGGGTTATATGGTGTTTATTATTGTACCGACAGTAAGGTTTTAGGTGTTTATTATTGTACCGACAGTAAGGGTTATTATGGTGTTTATTATTGTACCGACAGTAAGGGTTATATGGTGTTTATTATTGTACCGACAGTAAGGGTTATATGGGTGTTTATTATTGTACCGACAGTAAGGGTTATATGGGTGTTTATTATTGTACCGACAGTAAGGGTTATATGGTGTTTATTATTGTACCGACAGTAAGGGTTATATGGGTGTTTATTATTGTACCGACAGTAAGGGTTATATGGTGTTTATTATTGTACCGACAGTAAGTGTTATATGGGTGTTTATTATTGTACCGACAGTAAGTGTTATATGGGTGTTTATTATTGTACCGACAGTAAGGGTTATATGGTGTTTATTATTGTACCGACAGTAAGGGTTATATGGGTGTTTATTATTGTACCGACAGTAAGGGTTATATGGGTGTTTATTATTGTACCGACAGTAAGGGTTATATGGGTGTTTATTATTGTACCGACAGTAAGGGTTTTATGGGTGTTTATTATTGTACCGACAGTAAGGGTTATATGGGTGTTTATTATTGTACCAACAGTAAGGGTTATATGGTGTTTATTATTGTACCGACAGTAAGGGTTATATGGGTATTTATTATTGTACCGACCGACAGTAAGTGTTATATGGTGTTTATTATTGTACCGACAGTAAGGGTTATATGGTGTTTATTATTGTACCGACAGTAAGGGTTATATGGGTGTTTATTATTGTACCGACAGTAAGGGTTATATGGTGTTTATTATTGTACCGACAGTAACTGTTGTATGGGTATTTATTATTGTACCGACAGTAAGGGTTATATGGGTGTTGTCAAGTATGGGAGAAACATAAAACTTTTATGGTGGTGATGTTTATGAAATTTGTAGATTGATTAAAACATATGTGCGTGTACATTAAATGACTCTTTACATAACCTGAAGTTCCTGTTAGTGTGGTTTTTATTTTACCGCGTTAAGCCATATTTCAATTTATAAATACATTTATACGGAATTCCGTGGTCTTTCATTTCACCCGACTCTGCAAGGAGAACACTTCCTTTTGAAAGAAAATTATCAAATTGTTATTTTTCTTAGGCAATAAACAAATAACAATTATTACAATGTTTATTATGAACAAAAATATTAACACATGAACGTAAATAAAATTAAAGTCCACGCCTAATATCAAGTCTGTTATAAAATATTGAAGGCATTTCTGGCCATGAAAAAAATGAACATAACAACTCACATCTTCAAACAAAATCCGTTCTCTTTCTTGGTAATCCTGTACTACCTTATAGTAATTAATTATACAGTACGCTTAACTACATAATACACAGACCATAGGTTATCGAAATATCAGACCATTAGATTCATCAAAACCCGTCAAAATTTGATTTGTCTAAACAGATGACAAAATCACATCTAGATAAAACCTGTCTATTATCCCTACATTTCTAAGTATGATAAGGGTGTGTTATGGACCATCGTACATGATGGCTAGAAGTAGATTAGGATAATATGGATGAGATATGGTCAGGAGCCGCGTACATTCCTTAATTTTAAGGAATTCCTTAACTGCAAAATTTCCAAAAAAGACATCTTGAATTTAAGAGCATTCCTTAAATTCTGTAATTCTTTCCTATGGAGAATTTTAAATTAAGGAATTCTTAAAATGTTTGTGAAACTGGGCCCAGAAAAGTGAAGCTTTGGAATAAATGTCTTTAACCTTTCTCTAATGAAATTATATACCTTTTTTAATACATAATACTGAATTTAGCCATATGCTAGTGAGTCAAAAAACCACTTTATAGACATATATATATATATCTACCCAGATTTCCTCTATCTTTCCTCTTCTCTTTCGCGCTCTCTTTCTATATAAATTAGTTTATAGATTTTAATCTTCCGAAATGATGTCCATCAATATGGATACGGCCATATCTTACAGCATGCCATCAAAAACTAGCCCATATCCAGGTTGGGAGTTGTCACAAAAATACATGACCTACCGCACGGCTCTAAGGTGAGCCAGCCGCCGTAACAAGACCCTGTCCTATCGCTGGCCGACTAATCAATGAGCCAGCCTTGTCCAGAACAATAGGGAATTATTTAAACAAAGCAGATTAACCTGTAACTTAATGGTGATATGGCATTAGGAATGGTAGTGGGGGTGTTAGAGGGAGGAGGGAGTGATAGTGGAGGAGGGGGTTGATTAACGAAGGAGAGACGGCTATTTTTGGGATAAAGTTATGACGAATTCTGTGGATGACAATATATATTGTTTACAAAATCAGTAATTGTATTACTATTATATTATATCACGCTATTATTTTTGGGAGTAGGATTTTTAAAGTGGAGATGAGTGGCAGGGTGGGGTTTCCCTGGGTGTGTCCAGCGACGAAAGGGTGTTAAAGTTTGTAGTATATACGGAACCCATTAGATTGTCAACATATGTAATAAAAATGCAAAGCGGAACGAGTAACTTATGACTTTCACATTACACTCGGATGAATGTAGTGCTACTTTATATTACACAATTCAAGTACAGAAATCCTAATTCTGAAAATTCGTCATTACTCATCGGTGTGTTTTGATTTGGAGTCGCGTACACACACATCATGCGACAAAAATAGTTTATCATTTGTTTTCAGTATGAACAGGCTATCGAGTGACACCGAGGAATTTAAACCCTCGCCCCGAAATGAGAGACCTCATCCCCGGTGCCTGTACACTGTTAGCAGTCGTGAGGCAACGCAGACCAAAGCATCACCATGGAATTAGCTACACTTGTCCTCTACCTGGCCTGGACCGCCATTACAACTAATGCAGGTATGTTTTTATTTTTTAAATAAAAAGTTCTTTTACTTTGATATCCATATAAAAAATCAATTTATTAAATAGGGAAATTCGGAAAATTTGGAAAATTCTGGAAGCAGCACGTGTCTTAAAATTAAAAAAGTTTTTTTATGAATATTAAACTTTTGATATGATTATGTTAGGATGATAAAAAATTATAGCAAGGAAATCCTAAGTGGACCACGTGTTGATTTAACCATAAGTTACAACTCTGGTACACATTATATGTTATTTATATGTGAAAAATTGTGAACAATATGGACATGGTCAAAACTAGATAGTTATTATCGCATTCGTTATCACAATGAAATTATAATAAGTGTATTTATCTTAATAACATATTTCGTCACTTTATTTATGTGGTGAATTGTTTAGAAACTATGGCAGTTTTCGTCCAGGAGAGGAGACTGTTTAATTAATACTTCTACACTTTAAACTACTACAAGACAAGTTTGTTTTTATTGCGAAATCTACAATTTTAAGTGGGGTTAGGATGAGGGTGGGTTTTGGAGTTGAGGGTCTGAGTGGGGTTAGAAGCAGATTGTGAAAGCAATGTTATTTTTTTCTATCTTGTTTTTACAAAAAATACGACAGCAATGGGAGGTCAATTCGTTTGGACATTGACTTGTTATGGGAATTACGGTAGTAATGTAACAGTACCGTTATGATGAATACGGTAGGGATGTAACAGTATAATGATGTAATAGGTGTGGTATTTTTTTCGCGTGTTTAAATGTTACGACACAAATATTGACACAACGAGTAGTGTAACGTATACATAATTTATATAAACCACATTGTCTCCCATAATTTTATCCAAAACAGGATAACAAGTGGCAGCGAGGGTCAATGGTTAGGGTGACTAATATTTTATCACTTACCGTCCATTTAAGGGTCGCGGTGACAATGACATTGAAGTGCCTTTTAATACAGCGACTAAGATGATAAATTTTCTGAGATTTCTTTTTCACTTTTTCTCTCCCTATTGATCGCAAAATGTCTGATTTTCGACCAATTATCTCGTTCTTCACCTGTAACCTTGATGCCGACGTGGTACGTACTGTATCTGTCATGGCTGTTCTAGAAGTAGGTCTGTGGTTTTTTCTCCAAGTATCCCGGTTAACGTCTGCCACAGCAGGATCGATTGCCTAATATATTTGACCAAGGTTGACGGCTAGGAAAACAAACAGAAGTAAAAACAAATAGCAGCTACATTTAAATAATTTTTTATCCTTTCTTATTTTAGCATTTCAGTTCAATAAAAATGCATAATAGAAACAATTTACTTTTAATTTACAATTGCGTTTCACCTGAGTGTATATCTACATATCCACAATGAAAGGGTTTATACTTTAAAACAATTACAATATGTAAACAAATTATTTGCCTAGCGTACAGAATTATAACGGGTTGTTACAAATAACTTGATTTGAACATCACCAAAATAGCACTAAAACCAAAATATCAGACAAAGAGGCAAAACTGGGAGATCTTGCTTGCATTAATTGAATATCTGAAGTAAATTCATAAGCCCGTACGCGTGTTACTATATGTGTACCATAATCGGAGATTCTCGGTTAATAATCGCGTGGGCAGCTATAATATATATACATGTAAGTGGCCTCCTCTTGGTTTGCCTTTTGTGACATATATAGAAAACAATTGTAATGGACAGAAGTTACTTCCTCTAAATCTTAAAACAGAAATAACACCATCACTCCCCCGTAATGATCGATTTCCCGTACACAGAAGGTCGACCAGCCCATCCGCTCTGTAACGCACTTCAAACAATACATTAAGGCTTCGCCTATATTGGATCAAATCCCTAACTAATGATTGGCATCTTAAAATACGTTTGTTTAAATATGTCTATCCTTTTAGATTAAGTTTATTTATAAACACATGTTATGATGGGCGGAAACAAGACTCTTTTGTCCAAAATAATTTTCCTTATCAAACGACCTATGATAAGCTATATGTGCCATAACTAGCCTAATTTTGACATGTTTCGTCAGTAATCTAATAAAAACCATCAGGTTTGATAAATTAAGCTTTAAAAATAATTCAGATGGACAGACAAGCATGCAATAATAAGCATTAGTAACGACACATATTCTAACCTCTGTCAAATCATTGTTTTTGTATGCCTGGTGTATGTTTAAATTGAAACATACCTAAAGAAATCACTTTACAGTTACTATTAATATAAATAATAATGTTAAAAATGTGAAATGAAAGTTTGGACCATATCTTGGCTTCATGGACCGACCATATGTAAATATAATGATTTTTAGCAGTGAATGTACTTCTAAAAATAATTTTCAGCTCTTATTTGTAATTGTAAAATTAAAGCCTATGCATTGTAAGTATTCTCAAAGTGTTATTTTTGTAAGTAATTTTTGGCAGTAATTACAATATTAAAATATATTCTTGATTTGCGAGTGTGGAAATTACGGTACAAATAACTTATATATGATTTAAATAACTAAAAAAGTGTTTTCCTAATTTTTGTTAATCAGTGCGAGTTTTATATACGAGTCTGCACGCAAAATATGGAATATATATTATGTAATGCACTTCTACTTAATGATTGTGATCAGACTTCACATTATATCATTTCTTCTTTTTATCATTTTTGAACTGCATATTGAAGTTTTACTAAAGTCTTGTTGTTCTCTAATAGTGGTTGCATATTTAAAACGGTTTTACAAGGATGGAAAAACCTGGAAGTGTTAAAACTTCCTAAATGTTTCTTCTGTTTCTCATTAAATCAGTCGGTGATAAATCATTAGTTTGATTTCATATTATAAGTAATATTCTCCCATCTTGTTGATGCGTAATGTGAGAATCCGTCTTGTCTAGGAGAGATCATAATGCAGTGTAATTAATAAACCTGTGTTCCATCGTTTTGCTTTAAAATAGGTAGGATTTATTTTTCATTTACACGTAGTTTTGTTTATTTTCCCGATTTCACTTGTCTGCCTCGTAGCCTAGTATAATGCATTTATGTTGACATTTTAGAGTCGTTCCGATTGCACGAGCAGATTCTAAAAATGACCAGCACTGGTAAGACCACGTTTAATATCTTTATTATGCTCCATGTTACAACAGTGCAATTTCATTTTCCTGTAAAAATATAAAAGTTATTTGAACATCTGTTTTCTATCAAGAAATTTATACATTTAAGATTTTGTTAGAGTTGTTGTTTTAAATATTCTAACAGACGACATACCATTCAAATCGATTAACTTTCAATATCGTACGTGGAAGTAATTTGAGCGAACAAAATAATATCAAGTGTAAAAATTATATATAATTTATCAGTGGCGTAGGAAGATGAAACTTCATGGGGGGGGGCAAAGGTCCTCAATATTTTGTAACCCCCCCCCCCCCGCCACACCTACAGGAGGAGATTAATTCAACTCCCAACCATATAATATATGCTTTATGTACATTTTTCATATATCACTAAATTTAATCCTTGTACACATTTATAGACAGTGGGGTCGCTAAAAGGAAATTAACGAATACGCAAATTGGCCGAATTAGCGTGTGAGCGTCGAAGGCGCGAGATTTTGGTGTTTTATTAGGGGTCTGAGGGTGACCCCCGGGATGAGTTTTATGTATTTTGATGATTTTGCGATCGCCCGACAGCGCGAGATTTTGGTGTTTGGGGGGGTCTCCTGTATGAGAATTTGGTGGGGGGGGGGGGGGTCCGGGGGTCTCCCCCGGGAAAAAAATTACGATTTAGAATGGCTTAGATGAGTTTTACGATGCATTTTGATGAATTTGCGAGCGCCCAAAGGCGTGAGAATTTGGTGTTAGGGGGGTCCGGGGGTCTCCCCCGGGAAAAAAATTACGATTTAGAATGGCTGAGATGAGTTTTCCGATAAAGTTTAATGATTATAAAGCGTTCTTAACATGGTAATTTTTCGATTTAAAGCTACCTGCATTTAGAAATGATAATTGTGTCGTCATAACATTATGCAACCCTACTCGATCTGAATATACCGGCTTCACACCATCGGCACATTGTTGTGTAACATAAAAAATGAATTAATTTTCTCGCTAAGACATATAAACAAATTGATCTTTTAAGAGACATTTTTTAAATAGTACATAGAATCCCTTGATGGACATTTTTAGTCTAGTTTGTGTGTATTGAATTTTCACTATTTAAGGTTTGACATTATGTGCTTGAACGTTTTAGGAAATGCGCCGCGCAGCGGAAAATTTTCTAGAATGAAGTACGAAAAATGTGTAGGAGGACCCTTTTTTCTTTCAAATAAGCATTTTTAGAAAATTTCAGTCGGCGAAAATGGGGGGGGGGGGGGCAAAAAGACATGTTTGCCCCCCCGTCCTGGGGAACGGGGGGCAGTTGCCCCCCCTGCCCCCCCCCCCTGCTTCCTACGCCCATTGTATTTAGAACTACTGAAGTGGACAAGCTACCTAACTTAATGTTTAACATCCTCAATGAGCTTTTGTTTTGTTTTAAAAGAGTGTGTTATATATATATGTGGTTTACTTATCAAATTATCTAATTATTGTCTATCCATAGAAATCTGTAAGAATCATACTGTTTTGAATGACCCCTGGCGAGAAATTGGAAGCAGAAGGGGAGATAACTGTGACTCTCAAATCAGAGAAGGCTGGTACCGTTTGATGACAACAGAGGGACATTCTTCATCTCTTCCAACAACATGTGTCAAAGTAAAGTCATGCTCAAAAGATTGAGAATTTTATTTTCCTGAAATCTAAGTAGTTCTTTACACATATTACGAAATGAAACTCTATATAAATGACAAATGATTGTAATAAATCACCTCGATATTCAATGGCTTATTATTACTGTCATATGGAAACTGAATGCAGTTAAGGAGAAAAAAAAGTAACCAATCACAGGCCTGCAGAGATCCCCTTGATACACACAAAAAGAATCGAATAATGGTATACTGTGGTTGACTGTTGCTTTGAACTCACCCTCTAATATGTAAAAGGAAATTTCTGCATGAATATAATCGGTCAGTGTTTCTCCTGAACTGCCTTCAGTTATAATATGAGATACATTTCTGTAGTCCGGCAGTGTAAGAAACTCCTGGAGTATCAATGTATATGCTTGAGTTTTACAGTCAATTATAAAACATCAACAGCACATTTCGTTATGTCTTTAAATTCCAATGAGTTATTCTTGTGGTAACGAGCATTGTCGTTGAATATGTTATTATCTCATAACGAAAACTGACGTCACGTGGAATGTCATTGGTAAGATGATATTGTTAGAGTTAAGTTGAAAATACTGTAAATATTGAGCTCAAGAACAAAAAACTTTATTCAAGTCAATTAAAAAAAGATGATAGATTCTGGGCAGGATCTTCTAAACATGACCACCGAGAATGAGCAGAATTTGATTTTTTAAAATCCATATAAGAATGTATGTCAAACGCAACGCAATTATTTTATGGTGACCATTATAATTTTATTAGATTTAAAAAAAAAATTTTTGGTGGTCATATGATAGTGATGATTTTATAGAATTGCGTAATTGATTCCTTGCGGTGATATTATTTTACAGAATCACGTGTGTGGATGCCTTGTTGCTATGTGGTTGGATATCCGGGGTGAAGATTTACCCCAGCCAGGTCATACGGTGTCCGGATTCGTCTGTGGCTCACATCCGGTATTAGACATATGGCAGTGCTGTGTCGTCAAGGAAACGGCTTTTGTTCATAACTGTGGTAACTTCTTCGTATATTGGCTCCGCCCAACTGACAGATGCAGCGTGGGATACTGTGGGGAAGGTAAGCGAGGTAAGCTGAAATATATATACAGAGATTGGCAACTCCGCCATTTTTACGATCGGCAGATGTACCTCTGTATGTGCTTAGGGATTTTTAGATAAACTTTTAAATAGTTAAATACAGCAGATTAACTTTGAAATGTTATAAAAGTTCAGTAATTTTCAGATGGATTGAGGACGATTTTGGAAAGAAAAAATAATGTTATTACTTATATATCAATAAAACAAAATGCACTTCCGGTTTTGAATGTCTGATTTTCGAAAAACCAGGTAAAATTGCCAATTTTCATGCTTTCAAAAACATAATAAATAACATCAATTGGAAAAAACTGATTACATCAAACCATGATATAATGTTTCAAACTTTGTGTTGATGCAAAAATATCATGTTTAAAAGAATACACTTGAAAGTAGTTAGCCAAGGGAAAATGTCTATTAACCGGAGGTCCCGCTGCCTGTCAACAAAGACAAAGAAGGAGTTTTTCCAATCTCTATGTATATATGTTTCTGAAATTAGTAACTAAATACAGTGGACAGTCGGTAATCCGGATGTCGAAAGTAAGGAAACCTCACAATCCGGACAAAAAATGTCAAGGAACAAACACGATTATACTGTAACTAAGGTAACTAAGTAAACAAAATCTGGCTGACAGGAAACCTCGCAATCCGGACAGTTTGGACTGGGTACGTGAATGTCCTGATTAGTCCACTGTAATTATTATTTAATATTACTAGTTAAGATATCTTAGCTAAATATTATCAACAGCATATTTTCAGTGAGAATGCACTTTAAAATAACTGTAACATCTTAGAACAAAGAGAACAAGCGAAAATGAACCCAGTGTATTTCGCACACATAGGACGCTGTTCTAGACAGCTTCAGCTATTGAAATTATATTAACAATCTAAGTCAAACCATGTGTCTTTTAGGACCACAAAGCGATATATCTCCCTACACAGTGAAAACGGGGGAATTAGCCACTGAGAAAAGCGACATACCTCTTCGTCCGATTGCGGGTGACAGCACAGCCAATGGTGTTCTTCTTGACCTCAGACAAATCAGGGATGTGTCAACTTTAGGTAAATAATACTAAATATATCTCTAAATCATGTACAGTAAAACACGGTTGCAACGAACCTCTGGTGACGAATGAAATCACCCCGTTATAAGCATAGTTTGTTATACAAATACTATTTACATCTTACAGGAATTTTGGCGGGGGATGACGAGTACTACGTTACAACCGTGAATTCGTTGTAAGCGTGTGTTACAGTACAGCTTTATTTATTTGTGTGTAGATTTTAAAAACATCAGTTTTAAATACAAGTGTCCTGGTTATGGAAGAATATTCACTGAAGTGTAAGATCACGTTTCAGATGACATGGCCTGTCCTGAAAGCCACACCAGATGTCCAAATGGTGAATGTGTCGCCTCTAGCTACCTCTGCAGCTCAGGTAGGATCTAGATTTCTTGAACATTGTGAATAATTGTGAACCACCAACCATAATCTTCTATAACTGATATGCTATCGTTTTTAGTAAATGACAATTTATTATTCCAATATGCAATTTTCCATGTTCTGGAAAGCTTAGATCAGATGATATAACTACGTCCATGGGCTATCATTGGAACTTTTGATTATCACTTTACGATAAACCCACATAAATTACGATTTTATTACTTACATGAAACGATATGTCAACGGTTTGTTCTTTATTTGTTAGATTTACATTTTTCACGATCGATTTTAATGATGTATTCGTTTTCAAAGCCCGAATGAAATGATTTCATCCCGATATAACGAAATGTACGCTTGTAATAGAATGACCAAAGATGAGTTAAAACTGTGGTTAAAATTGACGATAGATAGGAACTGCTAATCAGTCTGAGTGTGAATTTAATATATATTTTGGTGAGCTTGGCATTTTTTTCCCAAATGCACATATTAAGCTTTACTGTTATATACTAATTATACTGATAAAAGAATATATCTATTATTCACAGAACAATTCTCATCCTTGCCGCAACCCACAACTACTTACGCAACACGAACGCCGATCACGTTTTACTTCTCGGTGTTACGAGATAGAACGAGACCGCCTGTCAGTCTTACATCCGGTCAGCCAGTTGTAGCAGCTCAAACACATCTAGGAGGAAATAATGAGGATGGGCCTGACAGTAGGTCACTTTCTAAGGAAACAGATACAAAACGAGAGATGTTAGAAGGAAATGTGATGCCAACAGACACACATGCAACCACTTCATTGGTTGGAAAATCACCAATTCATAGTTCCGTCTTGTTGGTAAATTATTCCAGTGTTGGCGCATCTCTGCCAACTGCTTTTCCAGAGTCTTTGAACAGCGATCAAATGTCAAAAACACCACCCGTCTTTCCGACTGGTGGTCAAATGCCTTTCGCCACAAAGGACTATGTCAGTGACTATGTAACGGTATCAACGACAACAAAATGGATGGCCGAATACATTACTAGAACATCTGCTGATGCTTATATTTTGCCAACAGCGTCTATTGATAAAGCCGATGACAATTCAAATACTAACATTTATATAGGGCTTGACCCAAAGAATCCTGAATCGCCTCGGAATGTGTTGGCATCAACCAGTAGACAATATACAACCTCTTGTAGTACTTGTCTTGAGCCTTCTTTGGTAGCTACTGGGGATATGGCAAACACATATTCTTTATCTGTTACTACTTCCATGCATCTTGAAAGTCAACGAGACATTCCATCCCATTCAACAATATCGCAACCGATACAAAGTGTTGCCTCAACGTCATCGTCTTCTCAGATTATTCTTCAATCTGTATCAAATATTGGACAACCTATGGCTACTTCAACTATTCACAATATGATTTCCACGTCATCGTCCCTTCTTGCATTGCCAACGTTGAGAGTAGAACAGTCTGTCAGTAGTCTGCAAATCAGACCTTCATCTGCGTCTGCATCATTCTTCACGATCAATTCAACTCGGTTGCAAACACCCCTTTTAAACCAAACGACAACATCAACGGATTTACCACAGTCTATCGATAGTTTACCACAATCTACGCGTCCTGAGCTATTACCATCAGCCACTCATAATGTATTGCCCTCCAAGATGGCTACTGTGACGTTTCCATCTTCTGATACCACTGGCGAGAGCTGCACCAAGTGCATTCAGATTGTCTTCAACCTTTATGAGGCTATAGAAGATAAACAGGTATGATTCTATATACACTGTATACGCTTAAATAGTTTATCTGTGATGATATATAAAATACATGCAGTACACAGCGACACATTGTTGAAACCGATTTTGTGTTGAAGAAGTCAATCACAAGAACAAACAACATGATTAGTTCGGTTATATAGATTAACGTCATATGAAGAGCTAGTGTCATTTAAGAACAGCCTCATGTATGTGCATTGCGTTGCGATGTGTGGATGTATGTATGACTGGATACATCATATATTAACATATGCATCTTTATGCGCGACGCGCACAAGGAAAACGATATAATTCTTTGCCAGGTGAATGAAAATCAACCCCTATCTGGCGTAGATTATCTGAAAATTTCAAATTTGGGTGATGGCGAGGCTTTAGATTAACACGTGCCATTTGCTTATTTCCTGCTATTTGATTCTTGCGATAAACAATACTCACCGTTCTAAACTCTGAACACAGTAGCTAATATACTGTAAATCTAATTTGTTTCAAGGGCGATTTATAATTTTTATTTATCGTAGTAGAGACATATGATATGATAGAAATTGATATTATTATACCTCACTTTCATTTAGAATGTTCTGATTGGATTAAACTTAATCACATGACATTGAATAAGTTAGATGTTTCCCCGGAAATGGAAGGCGAGGGAAATAACCCCCAGGGAAATAACCCCGAAGGCAATAACCCCAGGGAAATAACCCCCGAGGGAAATAAACCCAGGAAAATAACCCCTTGGAAGCTCCGCACGTGACCCGAAGTTGACGTCATCTGCAGCGTCAACCAAAAATGGCAACGCTTATTTTTTTTGTAGCCAAATAAATTAAGCAACGTTGTTGTTGGGAAATATCTTCATGAGTTCTTTTAACAGAGATTTTTTTCTTTTAATTTTGTTCGGTATTATCAAATAATTATGATGGAATACCCGTTATCAGTTAATGTGAACTTACTCCTACTTATTTGATATTCGCCAGTTCAATTTTCGCCAAGCTATGTTCTGACGAAAATAGCAAAAATTAGACACTGGTGAAAAATACACCGTTATACGGAAATATGTTTGGATTTTACAGGGTGAGCAAAATTTTCGGGCATCTGTCAAAACAGCGTTTGCAAGAATGCTAACTCGGTTCTATGGACGACGTTTTCGACGTGATATAAGAGATTCTCATCGAAATAGCACCCACTTCCTGTCATCAGATGTTTACATCCGGAACACATCATCAATGGGCAACATCGTTGTTCTTTTGCTAGAGGTCAAACATCCATTAGGTACGTTGTTACAAGAATGCATAGAGATTATCCAATATAATGCGAAAAGCAGAATACTAAAATAATCTGGCCTGTCATTTTGACAGGGATATTTCAACCCGAGCGAAAGCCTGGGTTGACTAGCCACAATCTTTCGCTCGGGATGAGATATCCCTGTCCACATGACGGATCGTGTAAGATTGTATTTTTCTCTTTGACTTCATTATTATTTGTCTTCCACATTTGTTCTTGCTGTATCCATAATTTTCTTCTAACTTAAAAAGTAGTTTATTTGATATAACGCTCTAATGAAGATGCTTGTAATATGACAGTCGTTTCTCCCTATATCTAGGACCACCGGATTTTCAGGATCCTATATTATCACGACATTACTATTTCTGATATTTGTGTAGGTGGATTTGTTCAGAGTCGTTACCTCGAGTACCTTTTACAGAGAAGGGAAGTGAGGCTATCTTTGGGACAAGACGTAAGTTGTGTTTATTTTATCATGATACAAGATAAGTCTAACAAAAAACATGTGATGCTCTAGGTATAAGATCCAGATTTCTTTTATCATCTCAATTAAAATTTAAATTGAGCTCGCGTCAGTGGTATCATGAGTTAACTTCTTAACAATATTCGTAGCTTTTTAATATAAAAACGAGAAAAACAAAGTCGGAATCATAGACAAAATGAAGAATCTGAAATAAAAGTTTTTGTTCTTAGCTTAGATTCTATGGAGCAACGCTGACCGAGTTTTCTGTACCTGAAAGTGGAGCTACAGATACAATAAGACCCAAGGACGTGACCGGACGGACGTCAATCTTCGCACAACACTTCGGCCTGTTCCTGGCAGTGATCATTCTATCAAGCTTCGTGGCGTTTACTGGTGTAGTTGCTGTTGTTTATCTTCGGAATAAGGCGAGAACAGGGATGTGGTACTGCCCATCCGGAATACGTTATGCTAAACAAGTATGCATTCTCTGTAATTTTTCATGGATATCTTAGGCCTCATAATCCAATAACAAATTCATTTTTTGTGTTATATACCTGTACCAAACCTTGCAAACATCTTTGATCATTCATTAAAATCCGTATGGACTTCATAGACTATTGTCTTATGCTTGATAACGTATAATAATACACGTATATACATTTTTTAAGTTGGAGCGCTCCTTATTGACGAAGACAGAAAACCGGCACGTGAGTCACATGACCAACCCTATCCCTGACGTGGACATACTCCGCGGTGAGGAGCCAATGACAGAAACCAGCGGAGAAGGAAGCAGCAGCAGCCGCGCATCTTTAACAGGAGGCAGTCGAAGTAGTAAGGGAAGTTATCCTGGGGTGGATACTTGGGTTGTCCCCCTTGGAGAGGGAATGTCTGACGGACTGGCAGATAAGGAATATGACACACGTTTGTGACAATCATATCTATCGTATTGTTAAACTACATATCGTCTGTTAGGTATCATTGGTAATGTTATGTAGAACGGAGAGCGCTCTTCTATGGATATTTGCATATATTTGTAATTTGTTGTTTGTTGTATTATTTAATATCAATGTGAGAATCATATTTCAGTTATTCATTTAGCCTTACTCTGTATACTCTGATGTGTCTAGTATTCTTTAAGATTTGATCATGGAACTAAAACAATGCCATCCTCGATATTCCAATTGTTACTATCAATGTCGTTATATGTGGTTGGTTGTATGGCTTTAAAGCGTCGCTCTCTACATAATCTTTAAAGGAAAACTACATCACTAATGCTGCTTCAATTCAATCATAATGACTTTAAATGACTTTACATATCCAATGATAGACTTAAATATAATACATATTTTAATGACGTCATATACAACCGACCACTAAAAAGTTGTTTGTGATCGACGTTTTTAACTCTTTACTAAATTTTTATTTCAATAATGTAATTGCATCTGTTACAGTCGTTAGTTTTGCATAGACTAAATGAATTATGCCGCTTCGCGTCTATGAAGAATGTCATTCTATGAAGAATGAAGAATATTTTTATTTGAGAATAATGCTTAAAGATGCTCCACCGCCGACAGAGCATAAACGATACTCATCATTTGAATAATAATTCGTGTTTAATCGTTTACATATATGTATATCTAGTTAACACTAACAATAATATAAAACGATTTCTTTTGCTTTTGGTGCATGCGCAATCAGTACTTTATTCCATACAAGATATAGTGCAACGGATTTTTTTCGGGATGCAATAAATTAATTTTAATATTTTTATTTAAGTAAAGTAAGTAACTTTTGTAACTGAAAAAATACTAATACGTCTGCTCCTGTTATTGATAGAGAACAAATACCGTTTGTTAGCGGTGGATCATATTTAAGAATAAATACCAGAGTCGTTACCTGTTATATAATAAATTAATTATATATGTCATTCGGTGTATACAAAATTTATAGAAAGAAAGTAATTTGTCGGGATTGATATTATAGTTGATCAATATTTACCTGTGATTAATTATTTATTTGTATATTAATTTATCCATGGTTGTGCTAAAGAATTTTAAACATTCCTTAAAACTACAGTATATGTCTACCTTGTCCAAATAAGTAAGGCCAGTATATTTGGTTATGATCATTCAGGTCTGTCAGAGTTACGTCCCTTTGTTTCGCTTCTTTGATCAGTACTGACAAGGTGAAACAAAGGGAAATAACTCGGATTAAAATCAATAGAAATCCGGTTCTTGTACATAGCTATATATTATTAAACTACATTATGTATCGTTTTCTTAGTATGCTTGAAAGATATAGATATTGATCATAAAAATATTTACTCATCCAATTCCAAATGTATGGTGGTGATCATTGTATCAGCTCGTCCGCAAATGTAATAAAACGTTGGACGTTTAATCATATTAATAAAACAATTGTTAGATATTACCTTTGTTGTCCTCAAGTTATTTTGTTAAAAGTATCAGATAATTTACACCAATACATAATGATACTAAAAACTTTTCAGTCGACAGTAAATACTACTCTTTAAACCTTTCAAAACCGTATTGTGTTATGTAGACCTATCTTTACAACAGCTGATATTCCAAGCTCTTAATTGCAGATAAGAAGCTGTACAAACAAAGTTAGATTATTGTGATACCCTTTTAAAAGGTCATTCTACTTCTATCTGCATACTTTCTTCTATAGAAACAATCTATCGTTTCTCTCCTTTCTAACTGGCTACATTCTATGTAACGTTTCCCTTAGCACCGCCTCACTTTTGGCCTTCTGTTGGGGGTTCATCCCTGTGAGGATGGGTCTCGGTTCTGGGTTTGCTTAGAATAGTCTATAAATGTGGTAGTTTTTGTTCCTGGTCAAGGAAGTGGGACGATTGGTTTGTCCGTTGTCAGTATAATGTGACCGTAAAGTAAAGTCACCTCATATATTGTAACTCTTTAGATCATGCCAAATACATCTACGAAATAAAAATGGAAAATACAAAAACTAAATTTTGTTTTAAATATCTTTTATTATTCCTTATAATACACATACAACCAACATTTATTCTCAATAGAAATATTTGTAACTAAAAACGATCATATCTTTTCAAACATGTTCAGCGTCTTAGTCAGCAAATATATTGTACGAATAAAACTAATCATATCTTTCAAATATGAACAGTTTCTTAATCATTTACATTTACAACTTAAACGGATTATATCTTCTCAAACATGTTCAGTTTCTTAATAATAATATTTACAACTTAACCTGATCATATCTTTTCAAACATGTCCTGTTTCTATTACATATGTTCCACCGTCGAAGATTAAACAATATTCATCATTTGGACAAATAATAAAATTAAACTGTGTATATTTATATTTCTTAATAAACAAAAATCATAAAAAAAATATTTGCTTTGCTTTTGTTATCTGTGGAAACATTACCTCATTTCATATAGGGCATAGTGCCATGTACTGTTTACAGGATACAGTTTATTATTTTAAATACTTTCATTCTGAATAATAATACGAATTTCAAACTTTTCAATGATGGTAATATTGTACAGTAAGTATCTTGAGTAAAGGAAGAAAAATGAAGTGTACTTATTTGTCTCCTTCCGTTTTGATATATTAAAAACAATTTTCATTCGTTGGCGGTAAAGCATCTTTCACAATGTTACTTACAATTTACACCAATTAATCTTTTCGAACATGTTTGATCAGGTTCTTTTAACAAAACCATTTACAACTAAAACCGATCATATCTTTTCAAACATGTTCAGTTTCTTAATACTAATATTTACAACTAAAACCGATCATATCTTTTCAAACATGTTCAGTTTCTTAATACTTATATTTACAACTAAAACCGACCATATCTTTTCAAACATGTTCAGTTTCTTAATACTAATATTTACAACTAAAACCGATCATATCTTTTCAAACATGTTCAGTTTCTTACACTAATATTTAAAACTAAAACCGATCATATCTTTTCAAACATGTTCAGTTTCTTAATACTAATATTTACAACTAAAACCGATCATATCTTTTCAAACATGTTCAGTTTCTTAATACTAATATTTATAACTGAAACCGATCATATCTTTTCAAACATGTTCAGTTTCTTAATACTAATATTTACAACTAAAACCGATCATATCTTTTCAAACATGTTCAGTTTCTTAATACTAATATTTACAACTAAAACCGATCATATCTTTTCAAACATGTTCAGTTTCTTAATACTAAATTTACAACTAAAACCGATCATATCTTTTCAAACATGTTCAGTTTCTTAATACTAATATTTACAATAAAACCGATCATATCTTTTCAAACATGTTCAGTTTCTTAATACTAATATTTACAACTAAAACCGATCATATCTTTTCAAACATGTTCAGTTTCTTAATACTAATATTTACAACTAAAACCGATCATATCTTTTCAAACATGTTCAGTTTCTTAATACTAATATTTACAACTAAAACCGATCATATCTTTTCAAACATGTTCAGTTTCTTAATACTAATATTTACAACTAAAACCGATCATATCTTTTCAAACATGTTCAGTTTCTTAATACATATTTATAACTAAAACCGATCATATCTTTTCAAACATTTCAGTTTCTTAAACTAATATTACAACTAAACCGATATATCTTTTCAAACATGTTCAGTTTCTTAATACTAATATTTACAACTAAAACCGATCATATCTTTTCAAACATGTTCAGTTTCTTAATACTAATATTTACAACTAAAACCGATCATATCTTTTCAAACATGTTCAGTTTTCTTACACTAATATTTACAACTAAAACCGATCATATATCTTTTCAAACATGTTCAGTTTCTCAATACTAATATTTACAACTAAAACCGATCATATCTTTTCAAACATGTTCAGTTTCTCAATACTAATATTTACAACTAAAACCGATCATATCTTTTCAAACATGTTCAGTTTCTTAATACTAATATTTACAACTCAACCGATCATATCTTTTCAAACATGTTCAGTTTCTCAATACTAATATTTACAACTCAAACCGATCATATCTTTTCAAACATGTTCAGTTTCTCAATACTAATATTTACAACTAAAACCGATCATATCTTTTCAAACATGTTCAGTTTCTCAATACTAATATTTACAACTTCAAAACCGATCATATCTTTTCAAACATGTTCAGTTCTCAAATACTAATATTTACAACTAAAACCGATCATATCTTTTCAAACATGTTCAGTTTCTCAATACTAATATTTACAACTCAAACCGATCATATCTTCTCAAACATGTTCAGTTTCTCAATACTAATATTTACAACTCAAACCGATCATATCTTTTCAAACATGTTCAGTTTCTCAATACTAATATTTACAACTAAAACCGATCATATCTTTTCAAACATGTTCAGTTTCTCAATACTAATATTTACAACTAAAACCGATCATATCTTTTCAAACATGTTCAGTTTCTCAATACTATATTTACAACTAAAACCGATCATATCTTTTCAAACATGTTCAGTTTCTACAATAACTAAAACCATATTCTATTTTTCTACATACTAAAAACCGATCATATCTTTTCAAACATGTTCAGTTTCTTCAATACTAATATTTACAACTAAAACCGATCATATCTTTTCAAACATGTTCAGTTTTTTAATACTAATATTTTACAACTAAAACCGATCATATCTTTTCAAACATGTTCAGTTTCTCAATATAATATTTACAACTAAAACCGATCATATCTTTTCAAACATGTTCAGTTTCTCAATACTAATTTTACAACTAAAACCGATCATATCTTTTCAAACATGTTCAGTTTCTTCAATATTAATATTTACAACTAAAACCTATCATATCTTTTCAAACATGTTCAGTTTCTCAATACTAATATTTACAACTCAAACCGATCATATATTTTCAACATGTTCACTGTTTTAGTCAGCGAATACAATAATCATATCTTTAAACATATGTTCAGTTTCTTAATATAATATAATAATCATACTTTAAAATGTTCATTTCTTAATAATAATATTCTAAAAATGAAACCGGCTATATCTTTTCAAACATAATCAATTTCTTAGTAATAATGTTTACAAATTAAACCGACCATATCTTTTCAAACATGTTCAGTTTCTTGATAATAATATTTACAAATTAAACCGACCATATCTTTTCAAACATGTTCAGTTTCTTGATAATAATATTTACAAATAAAACCGATCATGTCTTTTCAGCGTTTTGGTCAGCAAATAAATTATACGAATAAAATTAATCATATCTTGCAAATATGTTCAGTTTCTTGATAATGATGATAACATGTACAATTGAAACCGGCTATGTCTATATCAAACATATTCAGTTTCGAAATAATATTATTCAGAACTAAAACTGACCATATCTTTTCAAACATTTTTTTTTCATTTTAAAAAAAACGTATATAACATGTATACAACTTAAACCAATCATATATGTTCACACCTGATCAATTTATATTACGCGGATTCTCACAAAAGTTTGCAAGCAAAATGTATTTCATAATCCAATGAAGTTAAAAATAGTGACATCAATGCTTATAATTAATATTTCGGGTACTTGATGAATAGAACACATACGATTCCATTGTTTTCTGGTGGATTATTTTTCCAAATTAATACTCAATGTCGATGTCTCTATATATTGTGACGTCATGATTACGTAGAAATTTCGCTCTATTCTCGGATACTTTTCCTCAAAGAGGTAGGAAGAAAAAGAATATGCCAATAAGAAAGTCGGAATTAGTATGAAAACAAAGAAAAATTAATTATTTACATTTTAAACCCATCATATCGTTTCAAACATACTAAGTTTCTATTTAAGATGCACCACCGCCGACTGATCATAAGGAATATTCATTGTTAGGACAAACATTGAAGTTTAATCGAGCATATATCTTATATATGTCTTAGTAACACAAAATGCATAATAATTATACAATAATTTGCTTTGCTTTTGTTTTCCACGCAATCAGTACCGCATTCCATATAGGGCCTAGTGACATGGAATTATTCGGGGAGCAAATTATCATTTTAGATATTTCTATTCTAAATAATAGTAAGATTTGTTTTCAAAATTTTTCAATGATGGTAACATTGTAAAGTAAGCAAGTTTTGTAAATGAAGAAAACATATAAACAATTCGTGTCCTCCCGTTTGAATACACAACAAATACTATTTGTCGGCTGTGTAGCATCTCTACCAATACTATTTACAATTTAAACTATCATTACTTTTCGCACATGTCCAGCGGCTTAGTCAGAAAATATATCATACGAATAAAACCAACCATATATTTAAAATATGTTCAGTTTTTAAAAAAAAACACCATTAACATGTACAGCTAAAACCGGTCATATCAATATTAAGTTACCAAATAATAATATTAAGAACTAAAACTGATCACATCTTAGCAAGCATGTTCAGTATCTTAATAATAACAACAATATTAAGAACTAAAACTGACCATATCTTTTCAAACATGTTAAGTTTCTTAATAATAATAATAATAATAGTTCGAACAGAAACCAAATATATCTTTTCAAACATGTTCAGTTTCTATCAATAACATTATATATACACACCTAAAACCGATCATATCTTTTCAAACAATTGTCTTAGTAATAATGTCTAGTATCAATATTAATCATACCTTTAAACATATCCAGTTTCGTAATAACAATATTAAGAACTAAATCCGATCATATGTTTCCAAACATGTTCAGTTCTATTACAGATACTCCACCGCCGACAGATCATAAAATATACATCATTTGGAAAAAAAAATAAAATAAAATATCATTGTATATATATATGTCTTAATCTTAACACAAAAAACATATGAAATAATTGGCTTTGCTTTTGTTGTCTGTGCAATCAGTTTATGTAAATCATTCCATTAAGGGCATGACTTTGTTTGGTACGCAATTTATTTTCATTTTAATATTTTTATACTGAATATTAATAAGGAGTTTAAACTTTTCAATAATGGTAATACTGTAAAGTAAGAAGCTTTTGTAAATGAAGAAACATATTAATTCGTCTCCTCCCGTTTTAGTACATAAATATTAGCATTGGTCGGCGGTGTAGTATCTTTAACATTAAATAATTTACAACTTTAACCGATCATATATCTTCAAATATGTTCAGTATCTTATTAATAATAACATACACGTAGTTACGCGATCCCACTAAAAGACCACTCTATAACTTAATTGACATTTTCCGCGAGCTATAATTATTGGCAAAGTTTTTCGATACATTACATTGATGCTCTTTATACATCTACTGTGAACATCTGACTTACAAACCAAGTCTGATGCTCTACCGAGCGAGATTGCTAAATCAAATTTTTCTTAACTGTACCTGTTCTTATAAATATAGCCTAGCACATATTACCAAAACATATTTGTTCAACATATTGAAAACTCCTATTTACAAATAGTGTCCTTTTCATATTCTGATTCCAGTGTTTTACATCTTTACAAAGAATCATTTTCACAAACAGAACCGAACAATGGAATTGATCCTATGTTTATCAATGAAAATAAAAAATTATCATTGTGATGACAAATATTGTTCTAGCTTATTCTTAGCACTACCTCACATAAGTGAAAACCCAAGGCTTTTAGATATGTAATTGGTTGGTGTAATTACAATCTCAGGTCATATACACAATAAATATTGATATACATCTAACACTACGTTAAAAAGTGTGATTAATCGTAAGACTAACATTATACGTTAAAATCTTAGAAGACATAGAAAACATGCCAATTAAAACAATATGTATATATATTTTTATATTCAATAAATCATCAGGTCATAATAAATATTCACACTACAAAAATTGAAACAATTAATTGTAAGAGTACAATTATACATACAAATGTTGTTATGTTATACACTAATATTCAATACTTTCCTGTATACAAACACAGTTAATGAACATTCAACCTGTTTACGTATCTGTTCAGATATCAAACCTTCTATATACAAATATGCTAATAATACAGACATGCCTCAAATACAGTCTATAAAGTAACGTTTTATCAGTCAAAATGAATGTTGACAGTGTGAAAACTTCATCATTGTTATGAATTACGTTCTGATACAAAAATTTTCTTAGCAATTCGATCTATAATAAAAAAAACAGGTGCGTTCTATGACAAGACGTGTATGATTTGTGACACTAAATTTATCATTTACCGGATAAATATTTACACCATGATAAAAAACGTGTTTAAATGAGAGAGCACCATTATACATTAAAACCGTATAGGAGACGTGCCTGCATTAAAACAGTCATGTTAATATATACTTATATTCAATACGTTTACTTACTATATACAAACACAGCTGATAGCATTTAAACCAACCTTTTACACAACTATTTAGGCACTTTAGTTTCCAAAAATGAATATTTGATGATACATATATGTCACAAATTCAACACTTTTTATAATGTAATGTTCAATGGGTAAGAATAAATAAAAATGAATACATTTTAACAATTAATAAAACATATGTACACGAATTATAAACCAGTCTAAAACTAATCCATTGTTTATCGCATAACATGTGCACTGATTCCTTTATCAATCATATGATTTGAGAAGAACTTTTACATTTTCAAACAATAAATGGGGTAATTAGAATAATCATTCAAAAAACAAGTCATATAAATTAATGTTGTATATTTACAATGAGTGCACTAAGGTCAGTAGATACATGAACGTGTACTTTGTGGTTATATGGGAGCAGCTGTAACCAGATGTTAATACTTATACACGTACAGACCACATCTGTCGGATTGGTTTAAACATATCTATTATTGTAAATATGGGAGTATATTAAATAGACATTTACACATGTATAGCATTATCAACACAAATTAACATGTGTATTTTCATAATTCTGTAAAATGTGTTCCAATCAATATCCTATCGATTTGTCCACGTATCCCCGATAATTAACAAGATGATACATATGACACATCTTAACAGTAACTCTTAACGAAGTGTTTCATATATAGGGGAAGAATCTGAACAGCCAAATATTTACAAGCAAGAAATTCAGATTAATTCTAAAAAGTAACATCAACTATTTACATTAGGAACTTATATGGTTACATAAAAGTAAATACTTTAAGGTATTTATTAATACTGTATATTTTATATACACAAGTATAGCCTCCTAAAAGCCGATATCAACATATCATCACATTATTATAAGGAAAATATAATTGCAAATACAAAACAAATATTTTCTATATACATGTACAGAGTGAATCATTGATCAATATTTACTTAAACAACTATATGTATGACACTATTGAGTAACATTGCATCTCAGCTTCAAGTAACACATTTGTGGTACAACACATGAATAGGCAAACCGTATTTGTATCCCTTATCCGGTCGATCTGACAGAAATTCCCAATATATCTTATACGTGACTGACATCGGTCGATATACACCAAAACTTTATAATATATCCATTATATACGTAACAGTCACAAACAAGTATTAACAATGGATGGTATACTTTTATCTGTAAGTTTCATAAACTGAATTGATACACGGAGCTTTATAGTGGCATCAAAGGCATCGATCAGCCAAGATCGATGTTCAATGTCGATTTCGACACTGCTATAGTATACAAGACTATGCAATTGCATTGTAATTGGCCGGAATGATTCGATCTAGATATGTATAACTGTAAATATGTGGTCCTAGGTGACCCCGGCTGACGATTGGCTTTGCAATGAATAAAATCAAACGAATAATTAAAAATCAATAAATAGGTTGACCTACAGATCATCGAAACTGAAATGTAGATAGTTAACAAGTAAGAGCGAATTTGGAGAACAACATGTGGTATATATGTATACAAGTATACTTCTATATCTCAATCTCTATATGAAAAATAATATAATAATTAAAGTAACATAAAAATGAAATGGTATTTACATTACAGATCATGAAAATGGATAATTTAAAAAAAGGCAGAAATATAATTTTTTGTAAAAAAAAAAAATACGTTTACCAGGTAGCTATTTACTGACATTCAAAATGGCTGAAATCAGCCAATCGGCAGATGATTTTCATCCCTGATATATATAAATTACGAAAAGAGGTTAAATCTGAACAACAAAACTATTCAGTTCATGAAATACATTTAAATTATTCTTGAATAATACATCGACTATTTACATTAATATACAAACATCTCTTGTGTTTCCTTGACACATGATTATGGTGTCATTGGAACTTTAAGGTACACTGTACATCCTATATACAAATAAGTCTGTTAACAACCCGATATTAAAATAGTAACATCGCCGACAGGAAACTTGAACATCCATCTCATTTTTAAGAAAGACATATTTATAAATACATATTAAGAAATAATAGTCTTGTTATATATACAATGAGCTGCTCCGTACGCCTTATGTTTTAGTCAATAATGGTCAACCGGTACCAGAAACAATCATGGTAATATCTTCGTCTACGAAGTAGTCGGGTAAAACAAAGAGTAAAATAGTCACTATGTACAAACCACACCGACTCTCTCTCCTTTAAGATAAGGATAAAAAAGAACATTTTAATAATGACCGAATATTTGTGTAAGCAGTAATAAGTCTTCAAATTGGATTTAGATTCCTTATCTTAGTACTGTCAAAGAAACAACTCAATCATTTAGTTGGCATGGAGTTTTTCATAATACTAATATACTTTTGCTTCAATATTGTTTATAACCACTAATAACGTAAAATCCCATTAAGTGATACTGTGTGAAATACTGTTTTATTTTCCTGTAATTCATTCACAGAAAATGGTTGTCTTATTCCTACTTCATTGTAGGTCAATCAGAAAGAGCAGAACGGGTTTACTTTGCGGGGTAATGCTTTGGTAACACACCCCTTACGATTAGGCTTAGAACGTAATCTCGGCATTGTTTTTAGTCATTTTTGTCTGGATCCCGGCCGGACACCAGACATGGCCGGCCGGTGGCCGAGGCTTTCAGGCATAATCGGGGAGGGGCCCGAAGAGTTTTTACTCCAAGTTAAAATATCTCCGGTGTCCCGTGGATTTTCATAACCGGCAACATATCCTTCACGCATCATTTAGTATCGTCCGATATTCGGACGGGAATCGAGCGGCAATCACACCGCACGACATTCGGCCGGGCCTGGTACAGCTATCGTTCGTTGTCCGTAAGAAACTCGGGCGATATTCGTACGATGTCCGGTGAATATGTCGGTTATCGTCCGGACATCATATGATAATCGGCCGATTAGCATCATATGTTCGGTCGATATTCACTGCCTCACCGGTCCCCCCCCCCCCTAAAAAACGTCAATTTTTTGACCGGTGTCGGGGAAAAAGCGAAACCACCCGGCCGATAATTGTGACCTAAGCATAATGCTTTGGTCACAATGATCGGCTGATATCCGGGGTTAGAGGGTAATCGGGAGTACACCGGTGGTTTGCCATTTTCCCGACATCGGACAACACCGGTCAAAAAATTGTCACACATCATTTACATAAAAAGGAGGCCGAGTGGTAATGGTACGGCGTCCGTTTCCAAAGAGAATTGTTTGGGGACTGGTGAGGTAGTGAATATCGACCGAACATGTTAATGCTAATCGGCCTATTATCATATGATGTCCGGGCGAAAACCGACCTATTTATACAAGCATACATGCTTTTTAAAGTCATTCCAACACGCAATCTTACGGTGGCTGGGAGCGGACATGAAATAAATAAAATAATTGCGTTCGAACGAAATATTATTGCGTGCGAACGAAATATTATTGCTGTGGGAACGAAATCTTATTGCGTGGGAACGAAATATTATTGCGTTCGAACGAAATACTACTGCGTGGGAACGAAATATTTTTGCGTGCAAACGAAATATTATTGCGTGGGAACGAAATAAGTTATGGAGATAAGCCGAAAACTGTACAATATGTGGGATAGAGAACTGTATCGAGGCCCATTAGAGCCGAGATCTGTTCTCTATCCCACATATTGTACAGTTTGAGGCTTATCTCTAACTTAAAACATAGCAAGTCTTTGCGTTAATAAAGTACACTTTTATTTCTAATATAAGCCAGTTTTTTTGCCTTTGTCTATGAGCTAAGGTAACTCTACCAATGTGCATTCAATCCTGACAAATCCCATATAGACAATTGCAACACAGTTACCTTTGTCTGTTTTATATGTGATGAATAGCATTCATGAACAGAATGCATGAAACATGCTTTGGGGGTGTCTTCCCACTCAGCCAACATATCCGATTTTAACATTAGGAGGAGGAACAATAGAGAACAATTGGGGCTAATTACAGGTAAGTTATAGTCTGTTTTAGAAAATGACTTACCTGTATTTACCTAAGCTACACCTGTAACATAAGGTCACAGTAGGTGCTTTAGTACTCTATTTTTATTCTTATATTATTTTTCTAAAATAAAAATAACATTTTACATGTAAAGATCTATTATTTTACACAAAATTTACAGATAGTTAATTTTCCACATCTTGATGGCAATTTAACAATCATTTTGTAAATCTCTATATATTTGCTTTCTGAGCATTTAGATATAAAATTATAGTTAAATTAACAAATGTAACTTTTTTCCCTTTAATTAGATGATAGAAACTGTTTTATAATACTGCTGTAATATAGTTATTTTTCATTAGCCTATTCTTATATCAAAAAACACATATACATAGAGACTGGCAACTTCGCCATTTTCACGATCGGCAGATGTACCTCTGTATGTGCTTATGTGCTTAGGGGTTTTTAGATGAATATTTAAATGGTTAAATACAGCAGAATAACTTTGATATTTCATAAATGTTCAATAATTTTCAGATGGTTTGAGTACGATTTTAGATAGAAAAATAATATTTTGATTTACATATTAATAAAACAAAATGCACTTCTGGTTTTGAATGTCTCATTTTCGAAAAACCCGGTAAAATTGCTGATTTTCATGCTTTCTAAAATCATATTAAATAACATAAATCGGGAAAACTGGTCATATCAAACCATGATATAATGTTTTAAACTTTACGTTGATGCAAAAATGTCATGTTTTAAAGAAAACACTTAAAAGTAGTTAGCCAAGGGAAAATGATTATAAACCGGAGGTCCCGCTGCCTGTCAACAAAGACAAAGAAGGAGTTTCCAATCTCTATGTATATATGTTTTCTGCCTATATATAGGTTTTCATGTAAATGTAGATGCGGTCAAATTGTATGTAATATACTAGTAAAACATTGATTATCTTATATAGGATTATATATTTAAGCCTATTACCAAAATATGACAGAAATTAATTCCAAAATGGTTTACAAAACATGGAACATATATATACTGCACTTGACATGTACGCATATATATATAAGTGTCTAGATTACACATGGTAAACAACTAAGAAGATAGTTTGATAACACGACAGTAAAACTATAATTTTCTGAATAGTTTTTGTTGGATCATCTGAAATCATAGACGGACCTCTTAGATGTCATAATACCATTGAAACTATTAATGTCATATTTCCTGAGGTGAATGATAACCCTTTGGTATAGATACTTCTAGTCTTGAGATGTTAAACAAATCTCTGTTATAAGCCTGTATTATTTCAATGGTTCTCTAATTTATCCCTCAGTCGGTGTAGATTCCTTAAATCTACTGTATGTTAAAAGATTGTTACACCATTATTTACTTTTAACGAATTCGCAAAATTTGAAAACAAATATAAAAAAGTAAATAAAGTCAACTTCCTTCAAGATAACTGAAAATTGGGCCAAAGCATCATATATATAGTCGGAGTGATGTTGGGATACACATGTATAGCTATCCGAAAACTGATGTCAAGCTAAAAAGTGTACATTTGTTTGTAAATATACATGATTGTAAATGTGATATGCAATGTATCCGAAACTGACAACAGGTTTCATAACTTGAATACATCAAAACCAAAAATCTGTCCTGAAGAGGAAAACAAGAGAAAGCATATGTGCTCAAATATATTTGAGATTAAAGTAAAATATTAAAATTAAACAACAAAAAAAATTGTAAATTACCGATTAATTAAATAACACAGACTTTTTTTTATAATTATGAAAACAAATATACCATTATGCAATACACATTAACCCGCCTCCTTATTTTTAGACATAGATTTTAAAAAAAAACATTTTATTTTAAAAAAACATATCACTTACATATCATAGGGTTTACATTTGGTACAGCCAAATTCACACACCATTTCTTTTAATTTATAAAATTTCATAAGAAATATATTTTCATTTGATACAGCTAAATTCTGCTTCCCTTCTTACCTTTACACCTGGAATTAATCGACATGATTGATACAGGCTATAGCCAACTTTTACACAGGTAAAGTTTATATAGAAAAAATAAACATGTTGGCTGAGTGGAAATGAACCCTTTTGGGTTGGACAACTATCTGTAAATTCATTTTCATCATGTCCACCGACAGTGATGGATGGATATTATTTTCTCAATTTAAGCGATATATTAAGTTGGCTTTTACTAAAAGTACATTTCTTTCCAATGTCTGATGTGACATATGAAACTAGACTTGCAATTGATTGAAAAGCGTCTTGCTAAAATGATCGGATATAGAAGTGATTTCTATGCCAGATCAAAACAGTCGGTGCCCCCAGAAATTTCGACCTCTCTAGGTACAGTTTCGGATTTATTTATACCATGTGCGATTTCATTCAACAAGATGAAATTCTGAAATGTTGTTGAAACAATATCAAAATAAGTGTAAAAACCACTGTGCAGATGATTTGGATATTCAAAATCAAAAGTGGTGTACAAAACAACATAGTTTCAGAATGTGGAAATTGGAGTTAATGTTGTTGATAAGTGTTAAATGGTGAGTTCATAAGGAGGAAAACTCTTTCTGGGATATACAAATGTATACAGAAATTCTGTGGATGTGTTTAATTTCGCATCAATAGCGGATTAAATTCTCTTCATATTCATTGTGTGGGATTTTATTTCGTAATTTGGATTTCAAAATTATGGAATATTCCCGCAGGTTGTGTGTTGTGTGTTAGGTAGCAACACATATCTGTTTGTCCATTTTCTGTTACTCAATGCAAAATAGTTTTGTCGTATTTATTTATCAGCGTTCTAATGAAATGTTCACGTTCATTATCATTCTTACCGTGTAAAACTGAAACAGCGAGCAATTTGAAACATTCCACATCGCCAATGAAGACAGTTCGTATTTTCGTTAACTCTAAGTGGCAGTAAAAAGGGATATTTCATAATAAGATATTAACACATCTTTATCTGTCCGTTTTCTGATGCATAATATAAAACAGTTTAGCCGTATTTAACTGTCAGGGTTTTGATAAAGTCTTCGTGTTCTTCATAATCCTTACATGCAGTAAAGACGGGCATTTGTTGGTAAGATAACACATAAATGACTTTTCCGATGCTAAATCCAAAACTGATTTGTAAAGCTCTTGTCTTAGAGTTTTGATAAAATATTCTCTGCGATATTCTTACCAGTTTAAGTTAAAGACGGGCATTTGTTGATGAGATAACAACACATTCCCATTTTCGGATGCTGAATGCAAAACAGTTCTGCCTTATTCATATTTTAGTGTTTCAATACCAAATTCACTTTCTTCATTATTCTTTACATGTAGGGCAAATGCAGCTACTGATATGATACATTCTACATCGCCGTCTTTAGCTAACAAATGGAGACAGTGCATATTGTAGATATCTCGGAGAGACAGTAAGGACGTATATTCGTTGATAAGATAACAACAAAGTTGCTGATGCTAAATGAAAAACAGTTTGGGTAAGTGCATTTGTCAGTGTCTTTAAACAAATGTTCTCACTCTTCCTTCATTCCTACCGTGTAGAGTTAACGCAGCTACTGATTTGAAACATTTCTACATCAGCCTCTGACTTGCTATCAATGGAGACAGTGCATTTTGGTTATCTCTGAGAGGCAGTAAAGACGGATATGTGTTGATAAGATAACAACACATCTCTGGCATAATAAAGACGAGAATTTATTGATGAGAAAACAACACATTTTTGTCTTCCAATTTTCTGATGCTAAATGAAGCAAAACGGTTTTGTCGTATTTATCTGTCAGCCTTTTGATAAAATGTTCACATTCTTCTTCATCCTTACCGTGTAGAGTTAAAGCAGCAACAAATTTAAAACATTCTTTATCGCCTTGTCATGCTATGTTTTGGAGACAGTGCAGATTGTGGTTATCTCTGATGTGCTGCAAAGACGGATATTCGTTGATAAGATAACGACACATCTCTGCCTTCCCATTTTCTGATGCACAATGTAATACTGTTTGGTCGTCTTCGTCTGTCAGCGTTTTGATAAAATGTTCATGTTGTTCTTCATCCTTACCGTGTAGAGTTAAAGCAGCAACAAATTGGAAACATTCTACATCGCCTTGCCATGCTATGCAATGGAGACAGTGCTGATTGTGGCTATTTCTGATGTGCAGTAAAGACGGATATTCGTTGATAAGATAACGACACATCTCTGTCTTCCCATTTACTGATGCACGATGTAATACTGTATGCTCGTCTTCGGTTGTCAGCGTTTTGATAAAATGTTCACGTTGTTCTTCATCCTTACCGTGTAGAGTTAAAGCAGCAACAGATTGGAAACATTCTACATCGCCTTGCGATGCTATGCAATGGAGACAGTGCTGATTGTGGTTATCTCTGATGTGCAGTAAAGACGGATATTTGTTGATAAGATAACAACACATCTCTGTCTTCCCATTTATTGATGTACAATGTAATACTGTTTGGCCGTCGTCGGCTGTCAGCGTTTTGATAAAATGTTCATGTTGTACTTCATCCTTACCGGGTATGATTAAGGCAGCTACTGATTTGAAACATTCTACATCGCCTTGCCATGCTATGCAATGGAGACAGTGCTGGTTGTGGCTATTTCTGATGTGCAGTAAAGACGGATATTCGTTGATAAGATAACAACACATCTCTGTCTTCCCATTTATTGATGTACAATGTAATACTGTTTGGCCGTCGTCGGCTGTCAGCGTTTTGATAAAATGTTCACGTTGTTCTTCATCCTTACCGTGTAGAGTTAAAGCAGCAACAAATTTGAAACATTCTACATCGCCTTGCCATGCTATGCAATGGAGACAGTGCTGATTGTGGTTATCTCTGATGTGCAGTAAAGACGGATATTTGTTGATAAGATAAAGACACATCTCTGTCTTCCCATTTAATGATGCACAATGTAATACTGTTTGGTCGTCTCCGTCTGTCAGCGTTTTGATAAAATGTTCACGTTGTTCTTCATCCTTACCGTGTAGAGTTAAAGCAGCAACAAATTTAAAACATTCTATATCGCCTCGATAAGCTATCCAATGGAGACAGTGCTGATTTTGGTTATCTCTGATGTGCAGTAAAGACGGATATTCGTTGATAAGATAACGACACATCTCTGTCTTCCCATTTTCTGATGCACAATGTAATACTGTTTGGCCGTCGTCTCCGTCTGTCAGCGTTTTGATAAAATGTTCATGTTGTTCTTCATTCTTACCGTGTAGAGTTAAAGCAGCAACAGATTGGAAACATTCTACATCGCCTTGCGATGCTATGCAATGGAGACAGTGCTGATTGTGGTTATCTCTGATGTGTAGTAAAGACGGATATTCGTTGATAAGATAACAACACATCTCTGTCTTCCCATTTTCTGATGCATAATGTAAAACTGTATTGCCGTATTCGTCTGTCAGCGTTTTGATAAAATGTTCATGTTGTTCTTCATCCTTACCGTGTAGAGTTAAAGCAGCAACAGATTGGAAACATTCTACATCGCCTTGCCATGCTATCCAATGGAGACAGTGCTGATTGTGGTTATCTCTGATGTGCAGTAAAGACGGATATTTGTTGATAAGATAAAGACACATCTCTGCCTTCCCATGTAATGATGCACAATGTAATACTGTTTTGCCGTCGTCGTATGTCAGCGTTTTGATAAAATGTTCATGTTGTCCTTCATCCTTACCGTGTAAAATTAAGGCAGCTACTGGATGGAAACATTCTACATCGCCTTGCAATGCTATGCAATGGAGACAGTGCAGATAGTGGTTATCTCTGATGTGCAGTAAAGACGGATATTTTTTAATAAGATAACGACACATCTCTGTCTTCCCATGTAATAATGCACAATGTAATACTGTTTTGCCGTCGTCGTATGTCAGCGTTTTAATAAAATGTTCATGTTGTTCTTCATCCTTACCGTGTAGAATTAAGGCAGCTACCGATTTGAAACATTCTACATCGCCTTGCAATGCTATGCAATGGAGACAGTGCAGATTTTGGTTATCTCTGATGTACAGTACAGACGGATATTCGTTGATAAGATAACAACACATCTCTCTCTGCCCATTTATTGATGCACATTGTAATACTGTTTGGTCGTCTTCGTCTGTCAGCGTTTTGATAAAATGTTCACATTCTTTTTCATCCTTACCGTGTAGAGTTAAAGCAGCAACAGATTGGAAACATTCTACATCGCCTTGCCATGCTATCAAATGAAGACAGTGCTGATTTTGGCTATTTCTGATGTGCAGTAAAGACGGATATTCGTTGATAAGATAACAACACATCTTTGTCTGCCCATTTATTGATGCCCATTGTAATACTGTTTGGTCGTCTTCGTCTGTCAGCGTTTTGATAAAATGTTCACATTCTTTTTCATCCTTACCGTGTAGAGTTAAAGTAGCAACAAATTTAAAACATTCTACATCGCCTTGCCATGCTATCAATGAAGACAGTGCTGATTTTGGTTATCCCTGACTGGCAGTAAAGACGGATATTTGTTGATAAGATAACGACACATCTCTGTCTTCCCATTTTCTGATGCTACATGCAAAACTGTTCTGTCGTATTCATTCGTCAGCGTTTTGATAAAATGTTCACGTTGTTCTTCATCCTTACCGTGTAGAATTAAGGCAGCTACTGATTGGAAACATTCTACATCGCCTTGCCGTGCTATCCAATGGAGACAGTGCAGATTTTGATTATCTCTGATGTGCAGTAAAGACGGATATTCATTGATAAGATAACAACACATCTTCGTGTGTCCTATCTTTGATGCTGAATGTAAAACGTTACATCCATAGCCATCTATAATTGTTTCTATAAAACTTTTGTCAATCGTCTGCTGGTTTTGTGATGTGGAGGCGATTACAGCTCGAAAACATTCAACATTTCCTGCTCTTGCACAACCGTGAAGAAAACGATAATTTTCCTGTACATGCGAATTTAAATAAGGAAATTTACAAACTAAGTAATTAAAAAAATCTGTTTTCCCATCTTCACACACATGAAGTAGGAGATGCGCATTTTGATCCTCTGATTGGTCCTTCAATCTATCATATAAGAGCTTAAAGATGTCTAGTTTGCCACTTTGTTCAGCACAAAAGTAAGAAATAATATCTGGATCAAGCTTCATAGACAGAAGGTAATCACAAATACCATCCTGTCCTTCACTCAACGCCACATCTAGTACGCTTTTTAAAGACGGTATCTGATATGTTCGCCATATTGACTATTGACTGTATCAAACCCACAGAATTTGTTTTTGCAACACAATGAAGAAAACTTGCACTTGCCGTCCGATAATTATGATTGCAAAATTCTCTCTTTTACTCGTTGTATACAAAGATTTTTTTCGGTTTTTAATCGAATGAAAAAATCATCCGGGGAACATCACAATGTTTTCTTTATCCAAACAAAAAACCACATGAACAAAATTCGCTTCGTCTTTCCATGGTGATATCGATGCTACATGAACGCAAGTATCGTCATGATTTTAACTCTGAGTTCACAAGATATATTCTTTGATAAGCCTCTTCAAAATCGCCTCGGTTTATTAAAACTTTGAGTAGTTTGATTTGTGTTTGCATTTGTTGCTATGTAATTGAAACAACTACTTGGCAGTTCTTTAGAAAACCTATTGCGTGTTTCTTCTCCATACAGAATAGCGATAGCATCTCGTACCGAATCGTGAAAAAAACGGTAAATTCCATTTTCTACCCTAACAAAAGAATCATTTAAAGATCGAATGCCTTGTTTTATACAATGCAACTGTTCATCTTCTTCTGTATGAGACTTTCCAAAAATATGAGAAGATATTTCAAAGGCGTTTTTGATTCCTTCTTTATCAAAATTGGAAATATCAAAACAACTGTTTGAGACATCTTTTTTGGATAGAAAAATATATAGCAATGCTGCTTGCTTCCCATCGCTGAATTTATCCTTGATTACATGCTTTATGTTTTGAAGGGGACTCTCAAAGTATTGAACTCTGTATTCATGTACATCTGGTGTAATCTTAAACAACCGACAACATTCAGGGAACCCTATCACTGATTTACAATTCACTATCTGATAAGTTTCATTTTTCTGAAAACTCGACTGACGTTGGTGTATATAATCTGAGTATATTCTCTCTCTCTTCAGTTATTAAATAATCAGATGAGCTGAGATCAATGACATTCTCATTATCAACAAGTGAAAGCATGTCGAACAGTGCTTTTTTGTCGTTATACACATCATTTCTGACGGTTACAATGACTAAATTAGCTACATTTTCTTCTCCCATTGTAATGGCTTTTCATCATGTGAGCGTGTTGTTTCCACCATATTACATCACTCGAGTTACCAGATGACTTGTAGCCAAAGACATCATCTATTAAAATACTCAGATTTAGGTCAGGTTCAATTACCGTATTCCAGCTTTGAAGATATGTAATATTTAATGGCGTTTTTACAGTGTTTCACATTTTTGTCATCTTCCGAACTGAAATAGGCCATCAGCTCGGCAGCTAAACGTGTTTTACCAGTACCGGAGTCACCCCTTATCACCACAAACCTTTTGTCGTGAAGCATCTTCTTGACATGCATAAACGCTTTGGTTATAACAAACAGCGATGAATGTTGTTCGAAGACTATCCATTTTTTGGTCTGACCTGAAAAACGTATTCAGAAAACGCATTATAAATTTTCTTTTCTTTACATATTACGCAGCAAAATGTATATATTTGTATATTATTGAAGAATGAGCTAGAGTTAACTCACAGTAGCTATTCTCTTTTATATGTGCATAGTTCACAGTAGCTATTCTCTTTTATATATGCATACTCGAAATACATATTTTTTCCGATTTTCTCTTCTTTGTATCTGACATATACACTTTAAAGATACGAAAGTATATAGGGGTAATGCAGCTTTGTTAGTCAAAATTAAGACACTGTCAACCTGTTGAAATTTATAAAATTTAACATACATAGCATTGAACGTAGAAAATCGTGGACATATTACCACCTGTTTAATCAACGAATGCAATTTAATCTTAATCGAAAATATGATAGTTGACTTTTATCAACGAAGTAAACCGTTCAATAAGAATCAAAGAGGACCCCCTCCCCACCCCATGAACATATATGTATACACTCTAGTGATCAACTGTAAGGAAAGGAAAATAATTACAAATGCACACTTTAAACCATTTGATACATTCGATGTCTTAATATTCAAAGCATGAATCAATCAATATATCAATTTATTTAAAAATACGTACCGATCAAATTCTTTCGTTCAGTTCGGTCCACAATCGTCATTTCTGAAAGTAAAAAAAACAACAACATATATATGAGTTGTTGTATCATTTAAATGGCATTAATACCGTTTATACATATATGCTAACATAGCAAAGAGTAACATTTACCAGAATATATGCTAATATAGCATAGCATAAAAGAAAGACTTTTCACTACATGTACACTATAGACGTATCCACATAACTTTTTTTTTTGAGTTATCGCCCTTTGTAAAGCGATAGTGGCGCCCGGAGTAAAGCAACTTCCGGTTTACATGGACAGAGCATTGTATGGTAGTAAAAGGCAGCCGATCTTTCGCGTAAAACACGTTAATTACGAAACGTTAGAGGTATATGTGAGTTACGTTTGGATATTGAACTGTTGCTTAAACCACATGAAAGAATATTGTTAACTGTCAAGTTAAATTTAGTGCAAAAACTACCGACTCAAAGTCGCCGGGGTAACGTGATAATGGCAGTATAATGATATCGCCGTAATACAATTTACGCGTACATTTTGTAGATACATGTAGTACTTTAAATATACACCCTGTACTACTGTTGACTGTTATTTGACAGGTACAAATGTAACGTCTACATATCTTATTTGTTTGTAAACGTTTTTAGTTTAATATTCTAGCACTTAAAAGTTGCCATTTTAAGCGAAACAGATCAATTTATTTTTAATATGTAAATACTGTGTCTTCATAATACACATGTACATTTATGTAGATCTATATGTATCTGCTTCGACCACGGCACATGTACGTGTAGGAGATTGACGTGTCGCATACCAACACTATCTTCATAGAATTCTATTTATTTACATCAAAACACTATGCTTGTGTTAATTATTATTGACAGAACGTCAAACTTATGTCAGTTAATGTATTTTGACTGAATAAAGTAATACTATGTTAACAACACCTTGTTATCTATATATAATTATGTACTTGTATGAATGTACACATTTCTACTATCATAACCTGTACATAACATAGGTAACATACAGTGTAGGTTCTTCCCCGTTTAGGTCAACTTTGGCAATAGCTTCTTTCCTGATGTCATGCGAATTTGGAACACACTTGATCCTGATATAAGTTTAGCACCATTGCTAGGTATATTTAAAGCTAAAATGAATAATGAAAATCCTGCTGGACTACATATTTCTCCTATATTCTTAAATTGTAATTCTAGAAAATTAAAATAATATACTTTGTCAATAGCAACAATGCAGTGATCTTTTTTTTAATATGGACTTGCCCACTTCTGGTGACATAGATTTACATGAAGATAGTAACGGATATGATTTATCTTTTCCAAAGTCACACAGTATACATGTATTTCTGCAACTACCTGATAAATGTTTAGGATGATATCTCTATTGTCTCTGTTGAACTACATGTATATCTAACCATTTGTACAATTTATGTCCTCTTGTTATCTAATGTTATAAAAAATATTCATGTATAAATATATTCATAATACCGGAATGAAAAGAGAATCAATACAATGTACTTGTAGTGACGATTTAAAATGCCTATTTGGCTGTTGTACTTGCCTAAAGCTAGGTCACAGTGATTTGAGAGCTATAAAATCTTTAAACCAAGGACACAGACACTTAAACATCCTTGCTTGAAACTAACCTCAATAATAACCAATTCTGGAAGTATTGGTAGGGAAACTGAGTAGAAAAGATCATATGAACCTGAAATATTTTTATGTATTCCTGTCAAAAAGAGGGCCTAAAAGAATCAATTTTCAGATTTTTTTTATGTCACCATCCATATGTCTTCAAACCTACCTACAATTACCATTATCTATGATGTAATTTAATATATATCAGCTACATAGTGTAAAATTGTTTCACAGTTTCCCTATGGGTTATTGTCATGGCCATTTCCCATAAAGGGAAAATTCAATGAGGCTAATGAAGACTGTGTACAAGATATTTGTCATCTTGGAAATAGATGTACATATAGTTGGAAATACCAAGATTTGAAGATATTGTTTTCTTTTGTTTTGGGTAGTATGCTAGCTTCTGTAACTTCACAAGACATTTACAATTATTGTATTGATTTACATGTGTATATATATATTAATTATGTACAATATATGTAGATAAGTCAGGTTTTCTTTCCAGTTTCGATTTACATGTACATGTATATATATATAGGATCCCTGATTCTATTTTCTGAAGTTTGAAGGTACCATACTGGCTAAAATGAGATTAATGTATAGATGTATTTCTAAAATAGTTACTGCATTCTAAAAAGACTTAATGCATTTTTACATAAGTAACTGCAGTATCATACATTATCATAGTGCATTTGTATCACTACATGGTTTGATATCTGTACTTGCATTATTTGTACTATATAGAAATCATCAATCTATAAATAATTTTTTTGTTTGTTGAGAATCTAATTTTCACTTTAAAAAATATTACACACAAAAATGGAGGAGGTAACAGGTTTAACTTCTCCATGAAGGCTGTGGAGTACAAATCACATAAATATACACACACACAAAAAACTAAGCACATACATGTACATTCATTCAGCTTCCTCTTCATTTAGACAGCAAGAAATACATGTACCTATTGTTGTCATCTGCTTACCAACTTTTAGGAGTAGATCATTTCATGTTTGTTTATTTTTTATTTGAAACTATGTCCACTTTCAGGATACATATATGTATCTAATAAATCGCCAACATATTGCTATGAAGTATGTGTAAAGAGTGTGCATTTCATTTTGAATAGAAATATTGAACTATATCTATCTACATAAAGGTAGGCCTACATATCATTTTTTTTTTATATTTATTTTATTTTCGAAGATTTTACATATACAGATACATGGTTATCTCACTCACTCACATCATACACACCTCCTCACATCATATTCAGCATAATTTCAATATATTGCCATCTTTATGTATTATAAACATCCTCAAAAATTGACCATCACATTCACATCCCACAGGCTCATCAATGATCATCAATCATACTCACATCGTCATTAATTAAGCATACATCTACCAATATATTATTAACTCGTCCAAGATAATCATACACAATCAACCCACTCACATCCTCATTCAACATGACATGAATATAATATTATCATCATGAGTCATCAACCTTATAATATATTTATAATCATCATATACATTTACATCATCTTTCAATATGATATCAATAGGATTATCATCCTGGTCAACAAACACATCATCCTTCATCATAAAATCACTGTATCATTTCTGTACTTATCATCAACACAATTACATTATTCATCCTTATCATCTATCACCCTACAAGCATACTACCATAACATTACATTTCAACATGACTTCAATATATATTTTCATTATTAGCATGCCCTAATCATTACACTTTTAAATGTGATAAAAAAAAACTAAAAAAAAAAAACTAAGTCTCTGACACATCGAGATTTACTTACAAAACACTGGCAAGTGGACATACTTGACACACACCCACACACACACACACACATGTACAAAACACACACATATAAAAGACACACACAATGAGAGAGAGACAGGGGGAGAGAGAGAGAGAGGGAGAGAGAGAGAGAGAGAAAGAAGGAAGAGGGGAGAGAGAGTCAGACTTTCAGATATTATGGCTCATTACTTATATAATTATGCAAGTAGAAAAGCTTAACTGATATTAATGATGTATGTACATGTAATTTTAAATATGTGTATAGCATGACCGAGTTAATTTAGTCAAGTTCAACAAGTTTTATCCACTTTTTCCATTCGTTAACAAATTTTGCGTGAAAATACTCCCCTTTACTGTAAGCAATGTGTCTCTGTACTTTATAGTAATCTTGAATCAAATTAACCAAAACCATAACATTTAATGAACCATGTAAGCATCTGGTTCTATATATGTAGTGTTTAATAAGAAGAAGAATTTCATTGTCAATTCTGTTATACAGCCCTGTAGGTTCAAATAGCCCAAATATCATTGCTTGTTTATTTACGGCAAAGGGAATAAAAAGAACTTCTAGTAAATCTTCAAAGCTTGTCAGAAAATTTTGAACCTCATTACATTCCCATAAAAATATGGATAATTGTCTCCCTTTCTATAATGCAAAAAGTACAATGTGGGTTATTTGTGAGACCAATCTTGTAAATAAAAGAGTTAGTTGATAAAATATGATGGTTTATTCGAAATTGAAACCATTGGAATTTAGTATTGAGAGTTACCTTGAATGGAAGTCAAAAATAGTTTCCCACTTACTCTGAGCAGATATACTGGTGTTTTTCTGTATAGATGTAATAAGCACTTTATAAAAGTCTTGAGAACCTTTCTTCCTTTTCAAAATAATTTCAAGATCTGTAGGTATAATTGGGTATGGTAAAACACTGTTTGGAATATGATGATTTTTAAGGTAATTTTTAATACTTCTTAATATTCCATGAAACTGAAGATAGTTTGTAACATTACCATGTAACTCACAAAATTCTCCGAAAGAGTAAAAGGAGCAAGTTTTTTTATCCTTAATTAAATCATTTATTATCGTAATACCATTATTAAACCAGTTTCGAAAAAACACAGTTTTTTACCAACAACTATATTCTTATTATACCACAAAGGTGCTTTCAGCAAAAAACAATTGTTATTCTTGTACGGTTCTTCCTTTAACCTGAGTTTGTACCATGCATTAAAAACGTCATTCCAAAAAACATTACTATTGTGAGTTTGAATTTGTTTTATGTATTCACAACCACAGTTTGCCAAAATATGAGGATTTAACCAAGTTTTTAAAATGCATAGCCATTTCCCTTCTGAACTGAAAATCCTTCTTACCCATCCAATTTTTAAAGATTCGATAAATGATACCAAATGGAACATTTTAAGGCCACCATCTATATAGTTCTGAATAATTATATTTCTCTTCACTTTGTCAGTTTTGCCATTCCATAAAAAAGAAAAAAGAATGGAGTTTAGCTCTTTAATAAATTTATCCTCAGGATTTGGCAAAGAAATAAATAGATGATTCAACTGTGATATCAATAATGATTTGATTATACTGACTTTCCCTATTGGAGTAAGCTTTCTTTTACTCCAACTGTTAATTATAGCTTTAAGTTTAATTAACTTTTTATCGAAATTCATTTTAGGAATTTTATGCAAATCTACATGAAAATCAATTCCGAGTAGTGTAAACTTATCCACTCCCCACTTAAAATTCAGATCTGGTAGAAAGACATCACTACTATATTTCTTGCTACCTATCCAAACTACTTGAGTTTTTACCCTTATTAACTTTTAAACCAGAAACCTTTGCAAAAATATTCAGTTCACCAACCGCACCCTTCAGTGATTTCTCTGTTCCATCTAATATTAATGACGTGTCATCAGCATATTGTGAATTCAGAAGGGGGTAGTTATTAACATTTATATACCATTTATATTACTATTATTTCTAAGACGTATAGCCAATATCTCTACACAAAGAATAAATATATATGGGGCAATTGGGTCACCTTAACGACAACCACGTCTTATATCAAAAAAAGGTGACAAATTTCCCCCCTGATTTATAGCAGAATTGGTGTTAGCATGCAATATCTTGACCCATTTCCTAAAATCATTACCAAAGTTAAAATAGTTAAACACTTCATCAATAAACTTCCAAGAGACCGAGTCAAACGCTTTTTCAAAATCAATTAGTAACAACATTCCTGTTTGTCGCATTTCTTGGTCAGTGTTTCTGATCGTAGTAAAAGGTTACCACCGGAAGCTCTGATATCCATACCATCACAGGTGGGGTGTATGATATCATGGTGATTTAGTTTACATGACTCGCAAAACAAACATTGGGTAGTCTTACACCAGAACTGAGCCAGAACCTTCTTTTCTTTAGTTTTTTCACAATACGTACAGTAGTGACTCTCTGTTGAACCATTCTTCATTTGTATCAACTCCATGGCAACTTTGTCTACAGGAAACTGCTCGGCCCATTTGTCCTTATCCCCAGTCTTATCAATAGGATGAGTAAGTGTTCTACATACCGGACAAGTAAAGGTAGTCGCCGTATCCCTCTTCCCTGACACTTCACTAGTGATGTAAGTACTCAGACATTCCTGACAAAGAGAATGGTGACATGGTAGACATCTTGGTTGGTGAAGCTGTGCCAGACAGATCGGGCACTCCAGGAGGTGCGAGTCCGACTGAGTACCGTCTTTAGTAACCGATTCTTGATTGGGACCACCTTCTGCCATGATGTTATCAGTCGACGATTAGGTATCCTGAAACAGAAAACAATGATATAAACTTTAAATAATTGTTTTTAGCAATACATGGATAAAAGTCACGACTTTGGGTGGCGCGGGACTGAAATAACTGAAGTCATTACAGTCCGGTGGCATGTTTTGATGCTTCACCTTTTTGGTTATATCAAAAGATTTACTTATGTTGTATATATGTTTATGCAGCATGACTGACATTGTTGTTACCATGTCTGCCATGTTATTACTCGTCATTTAATAAAAATGACATTAACTGGACATTTTCATTCTCTGTTGTATTTTATATGATATACCCAAAAACTTAGCTTCAGTCGTGTCTTTTAGTCAGAGTGATGCAGATGTATAACATAAATACAATTTATACCGATAAATACATTTATGTTATATTTCGAAATTTTATGTAAATCGAGTTCACTTGAACCGATCACCGAGTATCTACAGGTAACCCCTGACATCGGTTGATGTTTCTCTGTAATTACAAGGGCATCACTGAATTAACTCCTTCTTTATTCGTCCAATACTTGCTAGGGTCTCTGATACTTGTAGTGAAAGCAGGTAAAATAGGATTCCGTCATCTCCAAGTAATTGTAATTCTCTGAAAAATCAAAATATACATTTTGATATTAAGTTAAACATATCCTTATAACAATTTAAACCTAAAATGAAAGTAAACAGATGATATATTGTAACATACTTCTTCTAAGAATGATACAAGTATTACATATATAATGTGATTATGCATTCTAGGTTTGAAAAATAGATATTCTAAATTTTATTGGGTTTTTCTTCAAAAATGAGTTATTAACAAATTAACAATCTAAACACATTGAACTATTAAGCCAAGTTGTTGACCTTTTCTAAGCATCAATGGCGATACAATCTTTCATTAAAATTCTACACTCGTATCATTTAAAATAAATAACATCTGTGAATGGTGTTTAGATTCCATTAATATTGCATTATTTTGGACGAACTTAACGTTCATGACATTGTATCTTAAACACTATACAGTAAAACACATGTATACCGAGCATGATACAACAAATTCGTGGTTATAACGTAGTGATTTATATACCCAGATAATGTTTATGTAAGATATTTGCATTATGTATATAACAAACTATGCTTATAACGAAGGTGTTGGTCCCCAGTGGTTCGTTATAACCGTATTATGCTCTACCAGTTGTTTCAGGTCAATATTGTGATATCAGTAATGTAGTTGTTAATGCTTTTCTAAATAAACAATATTATAACCCGTCGATGTAACTACATAATGCCATTTATCTTATATGGGTAAATACTCAAATACAAACAACTCAAAATAGTATATAGAACAGCAACCTAATCGACTACCATATTAATTAACATTACTATAAAACAAAAAACAAGTTTTCCAGACAATGCCCGAGCTGGTTATGTCAATGATTTAAGTCATGCGAGCATAACCTCTCGTAAGGTACCGTACGATTATTTATTTGTTGTGTTACACATATTAGCTGTGCACACGTAATCATATAGGACGGTCGAAGTGACGATCATTTAAATACACACACAATTAAAGGCAACCCTGTAATTTGACACCCGAGACATCCCGTCTTCATATATTACATTTTGTTAATCCCACATGACCATGAGACTTATCAATGGTCTTGTGGTGAAAACTTAGAAGACATAGGGGTTTTGGTAAGCTTTTTGCTGATAGGCTGATAAGATCAATAAATTAAGACTTCATATGCAATCTTTTATAGAACAGCTACGTTTATTATATCATCTCTAACGTAGAAAAAGAATAGTTTTATTTTCTACACATTTATAATATCAGCACTCTCACTATTCTCATAGACTGAGATAAACGGATTTTAAAGCTATATTCTAAAGTTATGGGGAATATTTTAGCATTCCAACGAGTGTTTTATGAATGAAATTGTCCAAGTATTGACCATGTTATGATCTGATGAATTCGGAAAAATAAGAAAACTAGGCCAGGTAGTCCCTGTATCTAATACATACTATGACTTTATATGTAGACTCTGGATCACAATTAAACTTATTCATGCGAGCCGAGCTGTTAGTCTTCGTCATTGTGTTACACAATAGCTGTGTAAGAGGTATTGATATTTCATCAGATAGGACGGTCAAAGAAACATCATTTGATTTAAACATTGTACTCCAGATCTACAGGTTTAAAAATAATTTGTTATTTTGGGGTAAACTCTGGTCTGATATTTTAAATGAGTAAGAGAGAAATACCACTGAGTAGCATTCCGTTTTAGTCAGCTATATTGTCTTAAACTGCTATTGGATCTGTATAATCCCACGTGAATAAGAGTGGCTTTTGGGGGTAAAACTGTTGAAAATAAATTATGTCGGTGAACTATGCTATAACAATGGATAATTAAGATTGTAATAATGTTTGATTATTAAACAGTTAAGCATGTGTGATAACAGCCGCTATCAACTTACATGTACCTTAGCGTATAAACTGGGGAAAATAATACAAAACTTATCATCCGTGGACAGTGAGAAAAATCTTCGTACACGTTTGTTCCTCTTGGCATTCGATTATCATTTTAGACTGTTATCTGACAGAAAATCTGGTTAGATTTGTGATGGCAGACGCATGTCATATTGTTAACAATTCTGTGTCTGTTCTCATTATCAAATTTTAGAGAAATGACACTGAAAATATCTTATGGACAGAAGTATACCCTTTCTCATATGCCAGTTAACCTTTGCGATACGAGAGGTATTTGTTAAATGCACCTCAAGAAGTTTTTTTTTTTCATACCACATTTTCATTTTCTATATTGTTAACTGTGAACAAAGAATGATATCAGATTTTCATGTTTTACATTTGTGATCCCGAGGGTAGAACATCCCTATCCTTCATATCCACATATGAAAGATTATTTTTCTCTAATACCTAGACGTTTTTATCACAATTTTACAATTATTATATCCCGCCATTTTTAAAATCAATACATAAAAGTGCATGATATCTTTGATACAAATCTCGTTGTTTGTGTTTTTAAAGTAAAACCAGCGCTTTACCAATATGAACCATAGGTATATATACTAATTCAATGGAGAAGACATATTATATCTTCAATTGTAGAAACTGTCAACTCTAATATTGTCAGCCCTAATACTAAACATTGGCCATAACAAAGAAACAGTGTCATTCTGAATGGGGTAATACAATTAACACAAATCTAAAAGAAGTCGTCCTTTTGGGAGTATGTTTTAGCATAATATTTACGTGATAATCGTGGATTTAAAAACCATCTACATACCTCTAACTTTTCTGAACAATCCATGGAAAAGAATGATCCGACTTTAATTGCGCAGTGATTTTGGTTGTCAAAACAAATATTTAACTTCCTGGTGTCTGAGAGTCTACGTAAAACGTGACATACGGGTACTTTGTCTTGTTACCATTGGCGATACAAACCAGATCAATGTTCAGTTTCACATTTTATAAAATGAAATCCTATCGATAAATCAAGGGAATGTAAAGCTAAAAGTCTTCTATCACAGATTAAATGATTATGAAATAAATTCAGTCTAGTAAAACTCCACACAACGGCGCTAGCGTCCCGCCAGGTCTCAAGTGAATGTGTGCCTTCCTAAAATAGCTCTACATACAGCATTCAATAGAGTTGGTGGTCTATACCGTGTCAGATCGTTTAAAACAATACACAATAGATCTAATACACAAGACGATTAATTATGTTCTATTGTTGTACTTGTGGATATTTAGTACATCCTAGATTCAATCTTAATCGTCTAAGTTATCTAATGTTGCCATAGTAAGTACGTTACCCATTAGTTTTTTATTGAGCGGAGGAGGGGTGGTATGCTTACTTTTTTTTTTTTTTACTTTTTTTTTTTTTTTTTTTACACTTTTCGTTAACTTTTGTGTAACAATAGAGCGCAATATTGAACCAATATTTTTACTGGTAATATGTAGATACTTCAGATACATCTTTAGGAGAAATATAAAGTTTGTTCAAGAATGTGCTCAATGTTTTCTTGATGAAAAAGTTTCACATCTTCGAATCCATGCATGTTGAGGATGGTTAAATAACAGGGTTGAATATTTGACGCATGTGGGGTTCAAAAACGGTTCAAACCATGCATAGTCCTTCAGTCAGCTTAAATTAAAAACTATTGAGTCTCTCATTGTCTTTGGAATTATGAAAAACTTGTAGGTCCCCACACAATTGTTCCACATATACGCGACGGCGTGTCATAACATTAAACAATAATTGACCAATCATATAAACATACCACAAGCGATCCAATACATTTTGATATCTCAGGGTTGGTGTTTTTTAGTGTGTTTTTTGTCTTATGTTTTTTATTGTTTTTTTTTTTTTTACAGAATTCAAATGATTTTTCAATATTGTAAATTCAAAATTTCAAATACGTTGCTCAAGCTATGAAAGGTAAATTACCTACAAAGAAGCCTTTTTCGTTAAATTTCTGTTCCACAACTTGTGTGTAAAATTAGAAACATAATATATGTAAAGGGGAAAAAAATTACAGTGTTGCCAATATCTATCAATATATTTTTCTGCTTATTTTTTAATTGCGATTTATTTTTTCTTAATTTCTTGATCAGAACGTTAGCATTTGGTAAGTTTACAGTTTACAGGACCTTACCAGGAAATACCAATATTTACCTTTTGTATACGAGAGATGTTTGTTCAATAATTTCATCAGTATACATTGTTGTTTCGATGCCCACGTCAGTTTTCAAGTTGCAGTTACCCGGTACTGATCTCCAGGCGGTGGTTTTTCTCCGTGTAGTCCAGTTTTCCTTTATCATCAAATCTGGCACGTTCTTTCATGACCCTGTGTTAATAGGACGTAAAACTACTTTACCGGATATTCTATTTTTCTCTAAGCTTTCTCACTCATCTACAGTAGTCCTACTTGCCATGCGCCCAAGACCGTCTAGCTTGCCTCCGCATTCTGTCTATTCTCTAACTCCCTCTTCCTGTCTTTTCCGCCTGCTTCCCCCTCTCTCTTTTTCCTTTTTTTTCACTCTCGCTGTCTTTTCCCTCTTACCCTCTCTCGTTCTGTTTTTTTTCTCCCCTCCCCCCTATCGCTGTATGTATTTTCTCACCATCTCTCTGTATTTCTCTCTATCTTTCTGTATTTTCTCCCCACCCCCTCTCTCTCTACGTTGCTCTTTACTCTCACTCCCCTCCTCTCTCTATCTCGATTCTCCTCTCTTTCTCTCTGTCTCTGTCGGAAAAAAATACTGTTGGAAACAATGAGACTTGTTATTGTTAAAGATATATAAGGATATACATATGCTATATACCATTGTCGCATTGGGACCATATATGCATAGAGAATGACCTTAGTCCTGAGTGAAAAAAAAGACGTAAAACTAAACAAAACCCAAGATTTTCAACCGAGATTGTGAATCTTCCAGCAGAAAAAGGCACACTTTCCCCGACAATCTAGTCCTATTTTTCTTACACATTTTAACAGATTCCTGTATATACAGTAGTTACATACAAAAGATGTAACTAAAATTTGCTGTTTTAGGTTTTCTTTTCAGTGTGATCAAGTTGCGTTGGGTTACAATACCATGGACTTCAGCATCATCAGAAACCCACAGCACGAAAAACCAGTATTAACCATATGATACAAATAAAGATTGGATTTAGAATACAATCTATCAGTACCAATATTCAGCGATAATTACTGTCGTGTCGGTCTAACCATTGACGATGATAGTGATGTACTCGCCGCGCAACTTGCACAATACTATTGCATACTGGGTTAAAAAATATAATGCTAAACGCGAGTTGATTGGTTGGTGGGCGTGGCTTATATCGTGTGATATGTGTGACCCACGTGTGATAGATATCGGGTATTACCGTACTCATGATCATAAGAACTAGATCTATCCTGAACTTATCGGGCATTACCGTATTCATAATAAATGCAGGATGTGTCTATACTTTCTATTACCCGCAGTTTTTACAACAGACGTTTCTTCAAAGAAAGCTCTGGTATTAAATGCGATAACGCGGTTTTCATGAGCTGCTGTCCGTGTTTCATCCGGGATAGACTGGATAATTTTTTGTGTCATCGCTAGCATAAATTCACGGAATGTGCATCACAAACGTTAGCTAGGCTACTTCGAGAACAACGTAATGGCTGCCGTGAGGCCCGCCTCGCGGTAAGTATACCTCTGTTTGTTTCTTTATCAATCAACTTCTTAAATATCAAAGTACCCCTAATTCACTCGGATTTATCGGCTGTTAATTATGATGGCCGAAAACGGACTGACAGAATTGTGTTACTAGTAACACGTTTTCGTCAGCAAAATATGTACGTACAAATTCTGTGTCAAAAACCTTGTTATAAGCATGCTATAGTAGTACGTTTTCGTCAACAAAATTTGTACGTACATATTTTGTTGACGAAAACCTGTTGTTATGATAGTAGTAGATTTGGCTGTACACGAAATGTGTACATGACAAAAACGTGTAGTTTAGAAATCTACTGAATCCGTATTCCAATTAACATTCCTTTGTTCTGTGATTGATCGTTACACGGTCATATGCTGGCTTTACCCGATAAAGGCTTTGAAAGGCCAAAAACAGTTTTAAGTTTCCTTTCATTATATTGTTGTTTTCAAATGTATCAGGTTTAATACATCTTTAAACCTAATTCTGAAGGTAACCCGGATGGCTATAGTTACCACATTATCAAATACATATCCATTCAAGTTACTTACCTGCAACTGCGAAACCGCCATATTCGTATGGGAAAAACAAGACATACTTCTCATAGTAGTAAACCTGTCCATATTATTAGGCTTTTTTTGCCTGTAAATCAGTGAGGAAAAAAGGGGGGCTCGAATTAATCTTGACCCATATAGTTATAAGAATAGAACTATAATACGTCTAAATGGGTTATTACTGAGAACGTCTTAAACGTTGTATATCATGACTCATTGCAGTAAATGTATACATCGTGTTTTGCTTTTATCATGCCCTTATCAGGTAAAGTCACTATATGGGCGTGTAAGAATCAATCACAAGGAAAAGGAATGTTAATTGGTATACGGATCCAGTAGATTTCCAAACTACACGTTTTTGTCATGTGTACATTTCGTGTACAGCCAAATCTACTACTATCATAACAACAGGGTTTCGTCAACAAAATATGAACGTACAAATTTTGTTGACGAAAACGTACTACTATAGCATGCTTATAACAATAGGTTTTTGACACAAAATTTGTACGTACATATTTAGCTGTCGAAAACGTGTTACTAGTAACACAATTCTGTCAGTCCGTTTTCGGCCATCGTAGTTAATGGATTTCTAACAGAATGTGTCGTTTTTCAAACATTCAAGGACAAACCTCGTACGCTTGTAGATATATCTAACACTGTTATCGTTACTGTAAGCCTTACGTGGGAATGCAGCAAATTGCCTCTAAATTCTCAAATGGCCGGTGGAACCGTTTGCGGCGTACGAACATTCCTCTTTAGTAAAAGGGTCATTATCTTATTTCTGTTTATTCAATTAACTTAAGAATTCGTTGGTAATTTTGCTTGGGTTCCGATAAACAGGTAAATGGGTCATGTAAATGTCCCGCGTGCAGTCACATTCTTTAAAACAAATGACACAAGAAAACTTTGATGCAAGGCATCAAATCGGCCGCAACTACTTTGGGAATACTAAATGCTGATGAAATGAGAATAACCACTGGTGTTTTCAATTTCATGCAAGTTTATTGTATGGGGTTAACATTTGAATAAAAAAAAAAAATAAAAAACTATATTAATTAAGCAGAATGCTGACTAGCTTTACAATACTATATGTCACCTAATACATAATATATAAAAAATTGCCATTTAAGTAATGTAATGAAGAATGCTAGAATAAACACTGTGACAAATGAATTACAAAATTATTTGTTTACAAAAAAAATGTTTCCAAAAAATTTGCTTATTACGAAAGAAAAAGCATGTCACCATTTTTTGAACTGATGTAAGTAATAATGAACTTAACTCTTATTTTTCCATTTGATACTATGATGATATCTAAGAATTTCAGGGATAATCAAGTTTAAGTGCATTGTACAAAAAACAAAATGGGATAAAAAAAGAAAACAATGTAAATCAGATCTAAATAGCATCCAATAAAAACTCTTGAGTATCAACCTTTATATATGAACCACAGTTATCCAGGTAATCAACAAAATAGTTTATGTAAATATGATCATGGTGATCTAGAAACTTGCTTGGTTTGCTATTAGTTAGAAAGTTATAGCAAGTCGCAAGCATTTCTTTTGTGTACCCACGATGACAAAAAAGAAATTATCAATATTCTGAGATTATTTACATTGTACTTTAAAAATTACTTAACTAATGAAAACATAAGATCGTTTTCAGAACTGCTGTAAGTAAGACTGAACTATACTTATTAACATGAGTTTCTCAGCCACCATGAACTTTATTTTTTTATTATTATTTATCTGATAATATAACCTATGATATAGGCAAGGGATGACATGATGCTACATAAACTTATTTGCATTCATATACAATGATATTTTTCTAATCTCAAAAAACACAAAAAATTAAAATGAAATGAAAACATAACTCAAATACATTTATAAATCATGCAGTAAATTGGCACTGAACATCTTGCAAACAGTCTTAATATGTAAATGGCCGAGAGCATGCACACCTGTGGTCACCTTCTCCCGCCTCCCGACTGCTGCAATGTCACGTGATGATGCCGATCGATACTGTAACCGTGCAGACTCTCGCTGGGTTATATTAGGTACACTTGGCAGTGTGTACATCGCGGTATTTAAATTTAGCAGATAAAAATGCCAATGGTAATATATTCCCTTAAATGTCAACTAACTTGTTATCGGCAAACTGAAACTAGGAAGAAAAAAACAAACCGGAATTCGTTTCTACCATTACACACTCCCTGACCCGGGAGTAATTATTATTCAACAGAAATAAATGTAAATATCATTGTATTAAGAAAATAATCACACTGCTAACATGATTTAATTGAATTTAAAAATTATACTAGCATTTTTGTGATAAAAAACAAACAAATTCTCATGTTACGTGTTGCAAGTTGATATCCATTTAATTCCCAATACGAACACCTCAACCATACACACCTCTCCTAAACTCAACCACAAGTAGATCGGCCGCTTCTGCGGCCGATCATAATCTTGTGACAACGTCGTCTCGTAACATCAGTTTTTAGCTCACCTGGCCCATAGGGCCAGTGAGCTTATGTCATGGCGAGGCGTCCGTCGTCCGTCGTCCGTCCGTCCGTCCGTCCGTCCGTCAACATTTCCTTTAAATCGCTACTAGTCATAGAGTTCTGCATGGATTGTAACCAAACTTGGCCACAAACATCCTTGGGGGAGGGGGAACAGAATTTATTTAAATTTTGGCTCTGACCCCCCGGGGGCAGGAGGGGCGGGGGCCCAAAGAGAAAATAAAGGTAAATCCTACAAAACACTACTTGTCCCAGAGTTCTGCATGGATTGTAACCAAATTTGGCCACAAACATCCTTGGAGGAAGGGGAACAGAACTGGTATAAATTTTGGCTCTGACCCCCCGGGGGCAGGAGGGGCGGGGCCCAATAGGGAAAATAAAGATAAATCTTATAAAACACTACTTGTCCTATAGTTCTGCATGGATTGTAACCAATTTTGGCAACAAACATCCTTGGGGGAAGGGGAAAGAACATGTATAAATTTTGGCTCTGACCCCCTGGGGGCAGGAGGGCCGGGGCCCAATAGGGGAAATAGAGGTAAATCCAATAAAACGCTACTTGTCCAAGAGTTCTGCATGGATTGTAACCAAATTTGGCAACAAACATCCTTGGGGGAAGGGGGAAAGACCTTGTATAAATTTTGGCTCTGACCCCCCGGGGGCAGGAGGGGCGGGGCCCAAGAGGGAAAATAAAGGTAAATCCTTTAAATCGCTACTAGTCATAGAGTTCTCAATGGAATGTAACCAAATTTGGCCACAAACATCCTTTGGGGAAGGGGAACAGAACTTGTATAAATTTTGGCTCTGACCCCCCGGGGGCAGGAGGGGCGGGGCCCAATAGGGGAAATAGAGGTAAATCCTTTAAATCGCTACTAGTCATAAAGTTCTGCATGGATTGTGACCAAATTTGGCCACAAACATCCTTTGGGGAAGATGAACAGAATTTGTATAAATTTTGGCTCTGACACCGCCGGGGCAGGAGAGGTGGGGCCCAATAGAGGAAATAGAGGTAAATCCTTTAAATCGCTACTAGTCATAGAGTTCTGCATGGAATGTAACCAAATTTGGCCACAAACATTCTTTTTTGAAGGGGAATAGAACTTGTATAAATTTTGGCTCTGACACCCCCGGGGCAGGAGAGGTGGGGCCTAATAGAGGAAATAGAGGTGAATCCTATAAAACGCTACTTGTCCAAGAGTTCTGCATAGATTGTAATCTAATTTGGCCACAAACATCCTTGGGGGAAGTGGGAAAGACCTTGTATATAAATTTTAACTCTGGTCCCCCGGGGGCAGGAGGGGCGGGGCCCAATAGGGGAAATAGAGGTAAATCCTTTAAATCGCTACTAGTCATAGAGTTCTGCATGGAATGTAACCAAATTTGGCCACAAACATCCTTGGGGAAAGGGGGAAAGACATTGTATAAATTTTAGCTCTGACCCCTCGGGGGCAGGAGGGGCGGGGCCCAATAGGGGAAATAGAGGTAAATCCTTTAAATCGCTACTTGTCATAGAGTTCTGCATGGAATGTAACCAAATTTGGCCACAAACATCCTTAGGGGAAGGGGAACAGAACTTGTATAAATTTTGGCTCTGACCCCCCGGGGGCAGGAGGGGCGGGGCCCAATAGGGGAAATAGAGGTAAATCCTTTAAATCGCTACTAGTCATAAAGTTCTGCATGGATTGTAACCAAATTTGTCCACAAACATCCTTTGGGGAAGATGAACAGAATTTGTATAAATTTTGGCTCTGACACCGCCGGGGCAGGAGAGGGCGGGGCCCAATAGAGGAAATAGAGGTAAATCCTTTAAATCGCTACTAGTCATAGAGTTCTGCATGGAATGTAACCAAATTTGGCCACAAACATCCTTTTTTGAAGGGGAATAGAACTTGTATAAATTTTGGCTCTGACACCCCCGGGGCAGGAGAGGTGGGGGCCTAATAGAGGAAATAGAGGTAAATCCTATAAAACGCTACTTGTCCAAGAGTTCTGCATAGATTGTAATCTAATTTGGCCACAAACATCCTTGGGGGAAGTGGGAAAGAACCTTGTATAAATTTTAACTCTGGTCCCCCGGGGGCAGGAGGGGCGGGGCCCAATAGGGGAAATAGAGGTAAATCCTTTAAATCGCTACTAGTCATAGAGTTCTGAATGGAATGTAACCAAATTTGGCCACAAACATCCTCGGGGAAGGGGAACAGAACTTGTATAAATTTTGGCTCTGACCCCCCCCCCGGGGCAGGAGGGGCGGGGCCCAATAGGGGAAATAGAGGTAAATCCTTTAAATCGCTACTAGTCATAGAGTTCTGCATGGATTGTAACCAAATTTGGCCACAAACATCCTTGGGGGAAGGGGAACAGAACTTGTATAAATTTTGGCTCTGACCCCCAGGGGGCAGGAGGGGCGGGCCCAATAGGGGAAATAGAGGTAAATCCTTTAAATCGCTACTTGTCCTAGAGTTCTGCATGGATTGTAACCAAATTTGGCCACAAACATCCTTGGGGGAAGGGGGACAGAACTTGTATAAATTTTTGCTCTGACCCTCCAGGGGCAGGAGGGGCGGGGCCCAATAGGGGAAATAGAGGTAAATCCTATAAATCGCTACTAGTCATAGAGTTCTGCATGGATTGTAACCAAATTTGGCCACAAACATCCTTGGGGGAAGGGGAACAGAACTTGTATAAATTTTGGCTCTGACCCCCCGGGGGCAGGAGGGGCGGGGCCCAATAGGGGAAATAGAGGTAAATCCTATAAATCGCTACTTGTCCTAGAGTTCTGCATGGATTGTAACCAAATTTGGCCACAAACATCCTTGGGGGAAGGGGAACAGCACTTGTATAAATTTTGGCTCTGACCCCCGGGGGCAGGAGGGGCGGGGCCCAATAGGGGAAATAGAGGTAAATCCTATAAATCGCTACTTGTCCAAGAGTTCTGCATGGATTGTAACCAAATTTGGCCACAAACATCCTTGGGGGAAGGGGAACAGAACTTGTATAAATTTTGGCTCTGACCCCCCCGGGGGCAGGAGGGGCGGGGCCCAATAGGGGAAATAGAGGTAAATCCTTTAAATCGCTACTAGTCATAGAGTTCTACATGGATTGTAACCAAATTTGGCCACAAACATCCTTGGGGAAAGGGGAAAAGAACTTGTATAAATTATGGCTCTGACCCACGGGGGAAGGAGGGGCGGGGCCCAATAGGGGAAATAGAGGTAAATCCTTTAAATCGCTACTTGTGATAGAGTTCTCAATGGATTGTAACCAAATTTGGCCACAAACATCCTTGGGGGAAAGGGGAAAGACATTGCATTAATTTTGGCTCTGACCCCCCGGGGGCAGGAGGGACGGGGCCCAATAGGGGAAATAGAGGTAAATCCTATAAATCGCTTCTTGTCATAGAGTTCTGGATGGATTGTAACCAAATTTGGCCACAAACATCCTTGGGGGAAGGGGAACAGAACTTGTATAAATTTTGGCTCTGACCCCCCGGGGGCAGGAGGGGCGGGGCCCAATAGGGGAAATAGAGGTAAATCCTATAAATCGCTACTTGTCCTAGAGTTCTGCATGGATTGTAACCAAATTGGCCACAAACATCCTTGGGGGAAGGGGGAAAGAACTTGTATAAATTTTGGCTCTGACCCCCCGGGGGCAGGAGGGGCGGGGCCCAATAGGGGAAATAGAGGTAAATCCTATAAATCGCTACTTGTCCTAGAGTTCTGCATGGATTGTAACCAAATTTGGCCACAAACATCCTTGGGGGAAGGGGAACAGAACTTGTATAAATTTTGGCTCTGACCCCCCGGGGGCAGGAGGGGCGGGGCCCAATAGGGGAAATAGAGGTAAATCCTTTAAATCGCTACTAGTCATAGAGTTCTGCATGGAATGTAACCAAATTTGGCCACAAACATCCTTGGGGGAAGGGGAACAGAACTTGTATAAATTTTGGCTCTGACCCCCCGGGGGCAGGTGGGGCGGGGCCCAATAGGGGAAATAGAGGTAAATCCTATAAATCGCTACTTGTCCTAGAGTTCTGCATGGATTGTAACCAAATTTGGCCACAAACATCCTTGGGGGAAGGGGAACAGAACTTGTATAAATTTTGGCTCTGACCCCCCGGGGGCAGGAGGGGCGGGGCCCAATAGGGGAAATAGAGGTAAATCCTATAAATCGCTACTAGTCATAGAGTTCTGCATGGATTGTAACCAAATTTGGCCACAAACATCCTTTTTGAAGGGGAACAGAACTTGTATAAATTTTGGCTCTGACCCCCCGGGGGCAGGAGGGGCGGGGCCCAATAGGGGAAATAGAGGTAAATCCTATAAATCGCTACTTGTCCTAGAGTTCTGCATGGATTGTAACCAAATTTGGCCACAAACATCCTTGGGGGGAAGGGGAACAGAACTTGTATAAATTTTGGCTCTGACCCCCCGGGGGCAGGAGGGGCGGGGCCCAATAGGGGAAATAGAGGTAAATCCTATAAATCGCTACTGCTTGTCCTAGAAGTTCTGCATGGATTGTAACCAAATTTGGCCACAAACATCCTTGGGGGAAGGGGAACAGAACTTGTATAAATTTTGGCTCTGACCCCCGCGGGGGCAGGAGGGGCGGGGCCCAATAGGGGAAATAGAGGTAAATCCTATAAATCGCTACTTGTCCTAGAGTTCTGCATGGATTGTAACCAAATTTGGCCACAAACATCCTTGGGGGAAGGGGAACAGAACTTGTATAAATTTTGGCTCTGACCCCCGGGGGCAGGAGGGGCGGGGCCCAATAGGGGAAATAGAGGTAAATCCTATAAATCGCTACTTGTCCTAGAGTTCTGCATGGATTGTAACCAAATTTGGCCACAAACATCCTTGGGGGAAGGGGAACAGAACTTGTATAAATTTTGGCTCTGACCCCCCCTGGGGGCAGGAGGGGCGGGGCCCAATAGGGGAAATAGAGGTAAATCCTATAAATCGCTACTTGTCCTAGAGTTCTGCATGGATTGTAACCAAATTTGGCCACAAACATCCTTGGGGGAAGGGGAACAGAACTTGTATAAATTTTGGCTCTGACCCCCCGGGGGCAGGAGGGGCGGGGCCCAATAGGGGAAATAGAGGTAAATCCTATAAATCGCTACTTGTCCAAGAGTTCTGCATGGATTGTAACCAAATTTGGCCACAAACATCCTTGGGGGAAGGGGAACAGAACTTGTATAAATTTTGGCTCTGACCCCCGGGGGCAGGAGGGGCGGGGCCCAATAGGGGAAATAGAGGTAAATCCTATAAATCGCTACTTGTCCTAGAGTTCTGCATGGATTGTAACCAATTTTGGCCACAAACATCCTTGGGGGAAGGGGAACAGAACTTGTATAAATTTTGGCTCTGACCCCCCGGGGGCAGGAGGGGCGGGGCCCAATAGGGGAAATAGAGGTAAATCCTATAAATCGCTACTTGTCCTAGAGTTCTGCATGGATTGTAACCAAATTTGGCCACAAACATCCTTGGGGGAAGGGGGAACAGAATTTGTATAAATTTTGGCTCTGACCCCCCGGGGGCAGGAGGGGCGGGGCCCAATAGGGGAAATAGAGGTAAATCCTATAAATCGCTACTTGTCATAGAGTTCTGCATGGATGTAACCAAATTTGGCCACAAACATCCTTTTTTGAAGGGGAACAGAACTTGTATAAATTTTGGCTCTGACCCCCCGGGGGCAGGAGGGGCGGGGCCCAATAGGGGAAATAGAGGTAAATCCTATAAATCGCTACTTGTCCTAGAGTTCTGCATGGATTGTAACCAAATTTTGGCCACACAAACATCCTTGGGGAAGGGGAAAGAACATTGTATAAATTTTGGCTCTGACCCCCTGGGGGCAGGAGGGGCGGGGCCCAATAGGGGAAATAGAGGTAAATCCTATAAATCGCTACTTGTCAAGAGTTCTGCATGGATTGTAACCAAATTTGGCCACAAAACATCCTTAGGGGAAGGGGAACAGAACTTGTATAAATTTTGGCTCTGGTCCCCCGGGGGCAGGAGGGGCGGGGCCCAATAGGGGAAATAGAGGAAAATCCTTTAAATCGCTACTAGTCATAGAGTTCTGCATGGATTGTAACCAAATTTGGCCACAAAACATCCTTGGGGAATGGGGGAAAGAACTTGTATAAATTTTGGCTCTGACCCCCCGGGGGCAGGAGGGGCGGGGCCCAATAGGGGAAATAGAGGTAAATCCTTTAAATCGCTACTAGTCATAGAGTTCTGAATGGAATGTAACCAAATTTGGCCACAAACATCCTTGGGGAAAGGGGAAAGACAGAACTTGTATAAATTTTGGCTCTGACCCCCCGGGGGCAGGAGGGGCGGGGCCCAATAGGGGAAATAGAGGTAAATCCTTTAAATCGCTACTTGTCATAGAGTTCTGCATGAATTGTAACCAAATTTGGCCACAAACATCCTTTTTGAAGGGGAACAGAACTTGTATAAATTTTGGCTCTGACCCCCGGGGGCAGGAGAGGTGGGGCCCAATAGAGGAAATAGAGGTAAATCCTATAAATCGCTACTTGTCAAGAGTTCTGCATGGATTGTAACCAAAATTTGGCCACAAACATCCTTGGGGGAAGGGGGAAAGAACTTGTATAAATTTTTGGCTCTGACCCCCGGGGGCAGGAGGGGCGGGGCCCAATAGGGAAATAGAGGTAAATCCTATAAATCGCTACTTGTCCTAGAGTTCTGCATGGAGTGTAACCAAATTTGGCCACAAACATCCTTGGGGAAGGGGAACAGAACTTGTATAAATTTTGGCTCTGGTCCCCCCGGGGCAGGAGGGGGGGCCCAATAGGGGAAATAGAGGTAAATCCTTTAAATCGCTACTTGTCCTAGAGTTCTGCATGGATTGTAACCAAATTTGGCCACAAAACATCCTTGGGGGAAGGGGAACAGAATTTGTATAAATTTTGGCTCTGACCCCCCGGGGGCAGGAGGGGCGGGGCCCAATAGGGAGAAATAGAGGTAAATCCTATAAATCGCTACTTGTCCTAGAGTTCTGCATGGATTGTAACCAAATTTGGCCACAAACATCCTTGGGGGAAGGGGAACAGAACTTGTATAAATTTTGGCTCTGACCCCCCGGGGGCAGGAGGGGCGGGGCCCAATAGGGGAAATAGAGGTAAATCCTATAAATCGCTACTTGTCCTAGAGTTCTGCATGGATTGTAACCAAATTTGGCCACAAACATCCTTGGGGGAAGGGGAACAGAACTTGTATAAATTTTGGCTCTGACCCCCCGGGGCAGGAGGGGCGGGGCCCAATAGGGGAAATAGAGGTAAATCCTATAAATCGCTACTTGTCATAGAGTTCTGCATGGAATGTAACCAAATTTGGCCACAAACATCCTTGGGGAAAGGGGGAACAGAACATTGTATAAATTTTGGCTCTGACCCCCGGGGGCAGGAGGGGCGGGGCCCAATAGGGGAATAGAGGTAAATCCTCTTTAAATCGCTACTTGTCATAGAGTTCTGCATGGATTGTAACCAAATTTGGCCACAAAACATCCTTGGGGGAAGGGAACAGAACTTGTATAAATTTTGGCTCTGACCCCACCGGGGGCAGGAGGGGCAGGGGGCAAGGGGGCCCAATAGGGGAAATAGAGGTAAAATCCTATAAATCGCTACTTGTCCTAGAGTTCTGCATGGATTGTAACCAAATTTTGCCACAAACATCCTTGGGGGAAGGGGAACAGAACTTGTATAAATTTTGGCTCTGACCCCCCGGGGGCAGGAGGGGCGGGGCCCAATAGGGGAAATAGAGGTAAATCCTATAAATCGCTACTTGTCCTAGAGTTCTGCATGGATTGTAACCAAATTTGGCCACAAACATCCTTGGGGGAAGGGGAACAGAACTTGTATAAATTTTGACTCTGACCCCCTGGGGCAGGAGGGGCGGGGCCCAATAGGGGAAATAGAGGTAAATCCTATAAATCGCTACTTGTCCTAGAGTTCTGCATGGATTGTAACCAAATTTGGCCACAAACATCCTTGGGGGAAGGGGAACAGAACTTGTATAAATTTTGGCTCTGACCCCCCCGGGGGCAGGAGGGGCGGGGCCCAATAGGGGAAATAGAGGTAAATCCTATAAATCGCTACTTGTCCTAGAGTTCTGCATGGATTGTAACCAAATTTGGCCACAAACATCCTTGGGGGAAGGGGAACAGAACTTGTATAAATTTTTGGCTCTGACCCCCCGGGGGCAGGAGGGGCGGGGCCCAATAGGGGAAATAGAGGTAAATCCTATAAATCGCTACTTGTCCTAGAGTTCTGCATGGATTGTAACCAAATTTGGCCCACAAACATCCTTGGGGTGAAGGGGGAACTGAAAACTTGTATAAATTTTGCTTCTCTGGACCCCCCGGGGGCAGGTGAGGGGCGGGGCCCAATAGGGGAAAATAGAGGTAAATCCTATAAATCGCTACTTGTCATAGAGTTCTGCATGGATTGTAACCAAATTTGGCCACAAACATCCTTTGGGGGAAGGGGAAATCAGAATTGTATAAATTTTTTGGCTCTGACACCCCCGGGGGCAGGAGGGGTCGGGGCCAAAATAGGGGAAATAGAGGTAAATCCTTTAAATCGCTACTTGTCCATAGAGTTCTGCATGGATTGTAACCAAATTTGGCCACAAACATCCTTGGGGGTAAGGGGAAAACAGAACTTGTATAAATTTTGGCTCTGGTCCCCCTGGGGGCATGAGGGGCGGGGACACCAAACCCCAACCCCACACACACACAAACAAAACCACCCACTATTTAAAACAACACACAAACCCCCCCCCCCCCCCCTGGAAATAGAGGTAAATCCTTTAAATCGCTACTAGTCATAGAGTTCTGCATGGATTGTAACCAAATTTGGCCACAAACATCCTTGGGGGAAGGGGAACAGAACTTGTATAAATTTTGGCTCTGACCCCCCGGGGGCAGGAGGGGCGGGGACCCAATAGGGGAAATATTGAGGTAAATCCTATAAATCGCTACTTGTCTTAGAGTTCTGCATTGGAATGTAACCAAATTTGGCCACAAACATCCTTGGGGGAAGGGGAAACAGATACTTGTATAAATTTTTTGGCTCTGGTCCCCCCCGGGGGAGGAGGGTGCGGGGCCCCCCAATAGCGGGTAAATAGAGGTAAATCCTTTAAATCGCTTACTTGTCCTAGAGAGTTCTGCATGGATTGTAACCAAATTTGGCCATAAACATTACTTGGGGGAAGGGGATACAGAAACTTGTATAAATTTTTGGCTCTGATTATCCCCGGGGGCAGGAGGGGCGGGGCCCAATAGGGGAAAATAGAGGTAAATATTTATAATTCGCTAATCGTAGTCATAGATTTCTGATGGATTGTAAACCGAAATTTGGCCACAAACATCCTTTGGGGAAAGGGAAATCAGAACTCAAGTTGATATAAATTTTGTACTCTGGACCACCCTCAGGAGGCAGGAGGGGCGGGGCTCCAATAGGGGAAATAGAGGTAAATCCTATAAATCGCTACTAGTACCATAGAGTTCTGCATGGATTGTAACCAAAATTTGGCCACAAACATCCTTGGGGGAAGGGGAACAGAACTTGTATAAATTTTGGCTCTGACCCCCCTGGGGCAGGAGAGGCAGGCGGGGCCCAATAGGGGAAATAGAGGTAAATCCTTTAAATCGCTACTTAGTCCTAGAGTTCTGCATGGATTGTACCCAAATTTATGGCAACAAACATCCTTGGGGGAAGGGGAACAGAAATCCTTGTATAAAATTTTGGCTCTGATCCAACCATCCTTAGGGGCAGGAGGGGTAGAGCCCAATAGGGGCCTCAAATAATAGAGTAAATCCTTTAAATCGCTACTAGTCATAGAGTTCTTAATGTATTGTAACCAATTTTGGCCACAAACATTACCTGAGAGAAGGGGAAAAAGAAACTTGTAATAAAATTTTGGCTCTGATTCCCCGGCGGGCAGGAGGGGCGGGCCCAATAGGGCGAAATAGTGGTTAAATCCTTTAAATCGCTCCTTGTCACATAGAGCTCGGAATGGAAATGTAACCAAATTTGGCTCACAAAACATCCTTTGGGGAAGGGGAACTGAAAACTTGTTATAAATTTTGGCTCTGGTTCCCCCCTGTGCAGGCAGGGGGCGCGGAACCCAATAGGGAGTAATTTGTAATAGAGGTAAAAACCTATAAAATCGACTACTTGTCCTAGAATTCTTACATGGCATGTAACCAAATTTGGCCACAAACATCCCTTGGGGAAGAAGGCGGAACTGAAATTGTATAAACTTTTGCTCTGACCCTCCATGGGGGCAGGAGGGGCGGGACCCCCAATAGGGGAAATAGAGGTAAATCCTATAAATCGCTACTAAGTCATAGAGTTGCTGCATGGAATTGTAGCCAAATTTCGGCCACAAACATCTTGGGGGAAGGGGATCAGAACTTGTATAAAAATTTTGGCTCTTAGGACCCCATGGGGCAGGAGACAAAAGGAAGCGGGGACCCAATAGGGGAAAAGTAGAGGTAAATCCTTTTACAATCGCTACTTTGTCCTAGAGTTCTAGCATGGATTGTAACTAAATTTGGCCACAAACATCCTTGGGAAAGGGAAATCAGGAACTTTGTATCATGTTTTGGACTCTGATTTCCCCTGGGGGCAGTAGGGGCGGGGCCACCAATAGGTGGAAATAGAGGTAAATCCTTTATAATCGCTACTTATGTCATAGAGTCTGCATTGAATGTAACCAAATTTGGCCACAAAATCTCTTGGGGGCAAGGGGAAGCAGAACTTGTATAAATTTTGTTCTCTGACCCCTGGGGGCAGGAGGGGCGGGGGCCCAATAGGGGAAAATAGAGGTTAAATCCTATAAAATCGGCTACTTGTCACTAAGAGTTCTGCATGAATTTGTAACCAAATTTGACCACAAACATCCTTGGGGGAAATTGGGGGGGATCAGAATCTTGTATAAATTTTGGCTGTGGTGTCCACAGGCGGGAAGGAGGGGCTGGGCGACCCAATAAGGGGTAAATAGAGGTTAATCCTTTAAATCGCTATCTTGTATTTGCTCCTGAATGGAATGTAATCAAATTTGGCCACATACATCCTTTGGGGATTGGAAACTGATACTTGTATAAATTTTTGGCCATGGTCCCTCGGGGGCCAGGAGGGGCGGGAGCCCAATAGGGGGTAAATGTAACTAGAGGTTAATCCTTTAAATCGCTACTAGTCATAAGAGTTCATACTTGGATAAGTGAACCAAAGATTCGGCACACAAACATCTTGGGAGAAGGGGAAACGAACTTGTTATAAATTTTGACTCTGGTTCCCCTAGGCGGGCAGGGAAGGGGCTTGGCCCATTAGGGGAAATAGAGCGTAAATCCTGTATATCGCTGCTAGTCAATAGAACTTCTGAATTGATTGTAGCCAAAATTTTTGGCCATATACATCCTTGGGGGAAAGGGGAACAGAACACTTGTTATAAATTTTTGCTCTGGTCTCCAGGGGCAGGGAGGGCGTGGGACCCACATAGGGGAAATTGAGGCAAAAGTCCTATATAATTAGCTACTAGTAACTAGGAGGTCTTGCATGCGATTGTATACCGAAATTGACGACCAAACGTCCTTGGGAGAGGGGGAACAGAACTATGTATATTTTTTGGCTTGGACCTCCAGGGGCAGGAAGGGGGTGGGGGCCCAATCAGGGATATAGGTATAAATCATTAAATCGTTATAGTCATAGAGTTATGATAGAATTGTAACCAAATTTGGCCAATTAATATCATTGGGGAAGGGTATCTGACTTGTTTTAAATTTTGGCTCGTTCCCACGGGGGCATGTGGGGCGGGCGGCCCGGGGCCCAATGGGGGAAATAGAGGTAATTATTATTTTATCACTAATCGTGATTGAGTTCTGCCATGGAATGTAACCAATTGGCCACATAACATTCCTAGGGGAAAGGGGAACAGCACTTGTATAAATTGTGGCTCTGATCCCCGGGGGACAGGTGGGGCGGGAGCCCAATAGGGGTAATAGAGGTTAAATCATCTCTAAGTCACTACTGGTCCTAGAGTTCTACATGGGATTGTTACCTAATATCGACAACTAACTTACTTCGGGGATGGGGGGCTGATTACTCGTATAAATTTTTGACTTTCTGGTTCCCTGGGTGCAGGGGGCGCGGACGCCAATAGGGGAAATAAGTCACGGTAAATCTTTTTAATATCGCTACACTAGACCTAGAGATCTGCATGGATTTGTAACCAATTTAGGCCACAAAATCCTTGAGGGAATGATGGCGATCACGAAACTTGTTTAAATTTTAGGCTCTGATTCCTCCGAATGGGACGAGGTATGGGAGTGGAGCCAACCCATTAGGGGGAAATAGTGGTAAAATCCTTTTAAATCGTACTAGTCATAGAGATCTCACAATGACTTGTAACCAAATTCGACAACAAAAAACCCATTTTTCCCCCTTGGGGTAAGGGGGAACAGAATCTTGTATAAATTTTGACTATGATTCCCCTGGGGCAGGAGGGGATTGGCCAAGTAGGGATAAATAGAGGTAAAACCCTTTAAATGCTACTTACTAGTCTTAAACTTCTTGAATGGATTGTAACCAAATTTGGGCCATAATACATCACATTTGATGGGAAGCGGGAACTGATAACTTGTTTAAATTCTTTGCTCTGGTCTCCTGAGAGGCATCGATAGGGGCTAGGGGCACCCCATAAGGGTAACTGGAGGTATAAATTTTTTAAATCGCTAATTGGTCATAAGAGTTCTACTTGAATTGTAACAAAATTCGACGTCAAAATAATCCTTGTGGAGAAGGAGAGGGAACAGATCGATGGTATACAATTTTGACTCTGGTTCCCCTTCGGGGACCGGTGGGGTGGAGCACCATAGGGAAACTAGAGGTATAATCCTTTCATATGTCCCCCCTTACTAGTCTTACGACGTTATGAATAGATTGTAACCACACAAATTGGCATATAATTACATCATTGGGGGAAGGTGCGGGAATCTGAACTTGTAATAAATATCTTGGCTCTGATCCCCCGGGGACATGGAGGGGCGGAGCCCCCCAATGGGGGATAATAGAGGTAAACTATTTTAAATCGCTTATAGTGATAGAGTTCTGCATGAATTGTAACGAAATTCGGCCAACAAAATCATTCCTTGAGAGATTTGGGGGACAACGGGGGAGCAGAACTTCGTATAAATTGTGACTTTGACCATACCAGGAAGGCCCAGCGAAGGAGGCGGGGGACACCACAAGGGGAATTAGGAGGTTAAATCCTTGTAATAATCGCTTACTAGTCATAAAGTATTTGAATGGGAATGTAACCAACAAATTTGGCTACAAACATCCTTAGGGGAAGGGGAAACAGAAATTGTATTAAATTCTTAGCCGACCTGACCCTCCATGGGCCAGGAGGGGCGGGGGGTCCCAATAAGGGTATTAGGGGTTAATCCTTTAAATCGAGCTACGAGTAATAGAGTTCTACATTGGATTGTAACCATATCTGGGCAACCAAAAATCCTTGGGGGAAGGGGAACACGTAACTTGTATAAATTTTGGACTCTGATCCCAAAGGCACAAGGAGGGGCTAGGGCCAATTGGGTTACTTGTTTTAGAGGTTAATCATTCTAAAATCGCTGCTAGTCATTGAGTTCTATCATGTATTGTGACCAAATTCGGCCATACAAACATCCTCGGAAGAGATAGGGGAATCTGAACTTGTATAAATTTTGACATCTGGTTCTCCCTGGGGGCAGGAGGGGCGGGTCCCCCAATTAGAGGGGAATTAGAGGTAAATCACATATAAATCACTCCTTGTCCTAGAGTTATTGAATGGTTTTTGCAAAAATTTGGCCACAAACTTCATTGGGGGAATGGGGACAGAACATGTATATATGTTTGGCTCTGGTCCAAGGGTTGCAGGTGGGGGCGGGGCACCAATATTGGAAAAATAGACCGGTAAGTCCTATAAGTCACTACTTGTCCTTGAATTCTGCATGGTTTGTATCCAAATTTGAACCACAAACCATCCTTGGGGGAGGGGGAACAGAACTTGATTAAACTTTTGCTCATGGACCCCCCAGGAGGGAGGAGGGGCGGGGTTCCAATTGGGGAGTTAATAGAGGTAAGTCTATTTAAATCGCTACTAGTCTAGAGTTCTGCATGAATTGTAACCAAATTTGACCACCAACATCTTGGGGGAAGGGGGATCAGAGCTTGTATAGAATTTTTACTGTGATCCTTTCAGGGCAGCGTGGGGAGGTGCCCCAATAGGGGAAAATAAACGGTATATCTTTTAAATCGCTAATTGTCCTAGAGCATCTACATGAATATGTACCAACTTATTCGTAAACAAAAACATGCTTGGGGGAAGCGAAGGGAACAGAGTTTGTATAAGTTTTGACTATGGTCCCCCTGGGGGCAGGCCAGGCGGCTTGGACCAATAGGGGAAAAAGTGGTAATCCCTTTTAAACTCGCTACTAGTACTAGAATTCTGCATTGATTGTAACCCCCCAAAACATTAGGCATTAATCTCATCCTGGGGGGACAGGGGACACAGAAACTTGTATAAATTTTGCTTGTTCCTCTGGGGTCAGGAGGGAGCGGAGGCCCAATAGGGGAATTTGACGGCAAATCACTTTAAATTCGCTACTAGGTCATTAGAGTTGGCTACAATGAATGTAACACCAAATTCGACGTCAACTAACGTTTCCTGGGAGAAGAGAACAGAAAACCTTGTATATTTTTTGGACTCTGGCCTCTGGGGGACAGGAAAGGTGGCGGGGCCCAAATAGGGGGAATTAGAGATAAGATCATTTTAAATCGTTACTAGTCATTAAAGTTTTGAATGGAATGTAACCCAAATTTGGCACATAAACAATACTTTGGGGGGAAGGGGATCAGAATATATGATATAAATTTTTGCTCTGATCCGGCGATCAGCACGGGGGCATGGAGGGCAAGGGGCCGTCAGGGCGGGGCCCAGAGATGAAAGGGGTAATAGAGCGCTAAATTATTAAAAATCGCCTATTCGTGATATGAGTTCTACATGAATTTGTAACTAAATCGACAACAAAACATCGTTGGGAAAGGGGGAACAGAACTTGTATCATAATTTGGCTCTGATCCCCCGGAACAGTGAAGGGGCAAGAGCCCTAATAGGGGAAATAGAGGTAAATTCCTATAAGTCACTACAAGTCCTAGAATTTTTGCCATGGAATGTTAACCAAATATGGCCACACACATCCTTGGGGGAAGGGGGGCAGAATACTCGTTATAAATTTTTTGCGCTCTGATCCCTACATGGGCAGGAAGGGTCGTGGCCCCCCAATAGGGTAATGTAGAGTTTAATCCTTTAAATCGCTACTTGTCCTAGAAGATCTTCCAAAGGATTGTAAACAAATTAGGATATATTAGAACATGTGTGTGTGTGGGCAACACAAACCCATACCAGGGGAACAGAACTTGTATAAAATTTGAACTATGCGTTCAACTGGGGGCAGGAGGGGTTGGGGCCCAATAGGGGGAAAAAGAGGTTAAATCCCTTTAATTGATGTACTAGTCCATTAAGTTCTAATTGTAGTGTTACCAAATTTTGGCCATATAACATCCTTCGGGGGGGAAGGGGGAATCAGAACCTGTATGATAATTTTTGGCTCTGGTCTCCAGGGGGCAGGAAGGGGCGGGGCCCAAATTGGGGTAAACATAGTGGTATAATCATTTATATCATCACTTGTAACTAGTGATATGTATGGAATGATAACCAAAATTTGGCCACCAAAAAAATCCTTTTGGGGCGAGGGGGAAATAAAGACCTTGTAGATTAAATTTTGTGCCTCTGACCCCCTGGTGGCAGGAGGGGCGGCGCGCCGATTGGGGAAATAGAGGTTAATCCTATAAGTCGCTACTTGTCCTAGAGTTTCTGCATGGATTGTAACCAAATTTGGGCCAAAACATCCTTGGGGGAAGGGGGAACAGAACTTGTATAAATTTTTTGCTTGGTCCCACCGGGGGCAGGAGGGGCGGGGCCCTAATAGGGGAGATTAGAGGTAAATATTAAAATTCCTTCAGAAAAGAAACAATAACATGTATTCAGTACATTACTTGACATTACAAACCAGGTGAGCGATACAGGCCCTCTGGGTCTCTTGTTTTAGAAAAAGGTTTATAATGAAGATCAAGTATTTCACGACGAAGTTTACCGTCCGTCAGTACCCCGTTAGCATAAGATCTCCCACACACGTTTTTCTTATCAGGCTCAGCCATATTGCCTTTAAAACTTTAGAACATTGTCAGATAAACTCCGCCCACTCGTTCTATTGCCTGACGTCGGGTAGGCTATCTAAACTCCGCCCCTCCAGACAATTGACAGAACCACTCGACCAGTTGATAATACTGTCGCTCAACATACCGAGGTATTACATCATTAATTTTGTCAACGGTTAGACCGACACGACAGTAATTAAGAAAATGATACCATGTTGGCCTAATTCTTTTAATGGTAATTGTTTTAAATATAGTACTAGATTAATATAAGTTTGTCCATTTCTTGATATTTCTTCCAAATGAGCTTACTTTTTCGAAATTCAAATGTTTAACTACATACCGGTACTGGACTCAATGAAGGGTCAAGATGAGCAATTATTGTCATCGTGCACCGTCAGTCGTCCGTGCGCCGGCGTAAAAAAATATTCCTTCAAATCCGCTACTTGGTCAAAAAGTATACTTAAATGGATTTTAACCATAAATTTGGCCAGGAACGATCCCTTCGAGGAAGGCCGAACAGCCATTTTGTATAAATGGTGACTTCCTGACCCCACAGGGGGCCTGAGGGGCTGGGCCATAAGGGAAATTTTGGTAATTCTTAAAACGCTAACTTGTCAATAAAGTTTTCAATTGGATTTTGACCATATTTGGCCAGAAACATCTCTTAGGGAAATGTGAAACAGATTTTGTATAAATGAATGACTCCTTGCTCTGACACCCCTTCCTCTCTTGCTATAATTTGTGGAGATGATTTTCAGATGACAGGTTAAGGCCCATGGCCCCTCTTGTTTTGTTACTGAAAATTCTTTCATTTCTTGTTTAAAAAGACTGATTTTTGGCTTACATTTTTCAAATATTTTTTTTTGAAAAACTCTAAGAAAAGCTTCCCTTAAATGTTCAACATTAAAACAAAATTTAAACCTACCATGCTTATTGCTTGTAAATTATCCATAACATTAACCATCCTCGATAGTTTTTTAGGGATTAACTTATACAAAAAACACTTGTTATATCCGTATCTCGACTGTCATAGCAAAAGTGTGTTCATTCAGATGGGACAGGTAATTTGTCCTTTGATGTACATTAAAATAATTGAATAATTGTACACTGGATGGCTTGAAGTTTGGGCATCACTCACCCTGATTTCCAGTAAAAAAAGTCGACATTAAGAGTGCCTGTGAAATGGTCATTTTTCTCTCTATTTTGTTCCTGCCTTTAATTTTGCTATGACATATTGTTGATAAAATGACACGTGAATAGTAAACCCCTAGCATATCGATGAAGGGAAACTAATGTAATCCAGATTTGCGTTTAATTATTTTATTGGCTTTTTTTTAAGCCAATAAATGAAAACACAGAAGAGTATATATGACTACTTGTCAATTCTTTTAATTAACAAAAATAGTAAAAAAGTCAATAATAACAATAAAAATAAATCCTCTTACAAACAATTGGTCAACAAAATGACAAATGAGCACCTACAGAAACCGATGTTCAGAGAAAGATCCCTCTAGCATCTACAAAATGTTCATTATATTGTGTTTTTCTGTTTAGTTGCAGCTTTTTTTGCATTTAACAATTTACACACAAAATTCTAACAAAACTTCCCCCCCTCCCACTATGAATAATTTAAACAAACTCTTGGGTCATATAAAAGGTTTCAATATAAGTTCAGATTTATTTCCAACTCATGCAGCTATTTTTCTGTGGTACTTTTTATTTATTTATTTTAAAAGCATTGCATGTACATTTCTGTACTTCATAACAACCTGAAAATATAGTCTTAGGGCCAGAATAAATATCTCTTTTGTGGTTTTAACACCAGATAATATGTTATTTTTATGTAGTTATATACAATTTGATGGACTTTGAGGAAAAACTTAGTGGAAAGTATTTTTTAAAAAAAATCATTTAACAAAATATCACCCTATAGACAATATACACTAAAATATTGGTTGTTTGCTGACAGAAGACCTCAGGAATGATACACATCGTCAATGAAATTCTTAATTTGTCCGAAAGAAGTTTACATTTGATTAGTTTGACAAAGGCCAAATTTTGTTCTAGCTAGGTCTTACGAAAGGCTCTACCTTCCTTAAAACCTCACACGAATCAAGATTTTCCTAGATGCACAAGCTGAAGTATGGCTATAAAAAGGAGAACAAAGGGTGAATGAGACAATGTAAGCTATTTGGTTTTTTTATGGAATGATGTATTTTAGAAGTTAATTTTTCGTTCATTTCATCTTATTGAATTTTTGGGACCATTAAATGTATTCAGCAAATACCTAACAAAATATTCTGCATTACCAAACCAATATTAAATCAAAGCTTGTGTGTACAATGTCTAGTTTACCCAAAAACATATTCCAACAAAGTCTTGTCATTTAACGAAGTTATTGGGTTCAAGCGGTGACAGAATAAGGGAAATAACACAGCCAATAGCTAATTTGTTCTTTAAACTCATCTTCGCTAATGAATTCCAGTATAACGTTTGATTGAAGGACAGAATAAGGGAAATTACTCTGTAAAAATCTCTGTCTCCAAACCTAGACCGACGATATACCCATTCAAATCGACTAACTTTCTTTAGTCGTACGCGGGAAGTTATTAATAGCGGAACAAATTAATCACCAGCGTGTAAAAATAATGATACAATGTATTTAGAACTACTGAAGTGGCAACACTGACCTAACTTGATGTTAAACCTCCCTCAATGAGCTTTTCTGTTTTGGCTTTTAAAAGATTGTGTTTTAAATATATATATGTGGTTTTACTCTTAGTCAAATTATCTAATTATAGTCTATTCATAGAAATCTGTAAGAATCATACTGTTTTTCTAATGACCCCTGGCGAAGAAATTTGGAAGCAGAAGGGGAGATAACTGTGACTCTCAAATCAGAGAAGGCTGGTACCGTTTGATGACAAACAGAGGGACATTCTTCATCTCTTCCAACAACATGTGTCAAAGTAAAGTCATGCTCAAAAGATTGAGAATTTTATTTTCCTGAAATCTAATAGTAGTTCTTTACACATATTACGAAATGAAACTCTATATAAATGACAAATGATTGTAATAAATCACCTCGATATTCAATGGCTTTTATTACTGTCATATGGAAACTGAATGCAGTTAAGGAGAAAAAAAAGTAACCAATCACAGGCCTGCAGAGATCCCCTTGATACACACAAAAAGAATCGAATAATGGGTATACTGTGGTTGACTGTTGCTTTGAACTCACCCTGTAATATGTAAAAGGAAATTTCTGCATGAATATAATCGGTCAGTGTTTCTCCTGAACTGCCTTCAGTTATAATATGAGATACATTTCTGTAGTCCGGCAGTGTAAGAAACTCTTGGAGTATCAATATGTATATGCTTGAGTTTTACAGTCAATTATAAAAATCAACAGCACATTTCGTTTATGTCTTTAAATTCCAATGAGTTTTATTCTTGTGGTAACGAGCATTGTCGTTGAATATGTTATTATCTCATAACGAAAACTGACGTCCACGTGGAATGTCATTGGTAAGATGATATTGTTAGAGTTAAGTTGAAAATACTGTAAATATTGAGCTCAAGAACAAAAAACTTTATTCAAGTCAATTAAAAAAGATGATAGATTCCTGGGCAGGATCTTCTAAACATGACCACCGAGAATGAGCAGAATTTGATTTTTTAAAATCCATATAAGAATGTATGTCAAACGAACGCAATTATTTTATGATTATAATTTTATTAGATTTAAAAAAAAAATTTTTGGTGGTCATATGATAGTGATGATTTTATAGAATTGCGTAATTGATTCCTTGCGGTGATATTATTTTTACAGAATCACGTGTGTGGATGCCTTGTTGCTATGTGGTTGGATATCCGGGGTGAAGATTTACCCCAGCCAGGTCATACGGTGTCCGGATTCGTCTGTGGCTCACATCCGGTATTAGACATATGGCAGTGCTGTGTCGTCGTCAAGGAAACGGCTTTTGTTCATAACTGTGGTAACTTCTTCGTATATTGGCTCCGCCCAACTGACAGATGCAGCGTGGGATACTGTGGGGAAGGTAAGCGAGTGTGGCTTCCTCTTAAAAATGATATAAATTAGTAACTAAATACAGTAGACAGTCGGTAATCCGGATGCCGAAAGTACGGACACCTCACAATCCGGACAAAAAATGTCAAGGAACAAACACGATTATACTGTAACTAAGGTAACTAAGTAAACAAAATCTGGCTGACAGGAAACCTCGCAATCCGGACAGTTTGGACTGGGTACGTGAATGTCCTGATTAGTCCACTGTAATTATTATTTAATATTACTAGTTAAGATATCTTAGCTAAATATTATCAACAGCATATTTTCAGTGAGAATGCACTTTAAAATAACTGTAACATCTTAGAACAAAGAGAACAAGCGAAAATGAACCCAGTGTATTTCGCACACATAGGACGCTGTTCTAGACAGCTTCAGCTATTGAAATTATATTAACAATCTAAGTCAAACCATGTGTCTTTTAGGACCACAAAGCGATATATCTCCCTACACAGTGAAAACGGGGGAATTAGCCACTGAGAAAAGCGACATACCTCTTCGTCCGATTGCGGGTGACAGCACAGCCAATGGTGTTCTTCTTGACCTCAGACAAATCAGGGATGTGTCAACTTTAGGTAAATAATACTAAATATATCTCTAAATCATGTACAGTAAAACACGGTTGCAACGAACCTCTGGTGACGAATGAAATCACCCCGTTATAAGCATAGTTCGTTATACAAATACTATTGACATCTTACAGGAATTCTAGCGGGAGATGACGAGTACTACATTACAACCGTGAATTCGTTGTACGCGTGTGTTACAGTACAGATTTATTTATTTGTGTGTAGATTTTAAAAACATCAGTTTTAAATACAAGTGTCCTGGTTATGGAAGAATATTCACTGAAGTGTAAGATCACGTTTCAGATGACATGGCCTGTCCTGAAAGCCACACCAGATGTCCAAATGGTGAATGTGTCGCCTCTAGCTACCTCTGCAGCTCAGGGTAGGCTCTGGATTTCTTGAACATTGTGAATAATTGTGAACCACCAACCATAATCTTCTATAACTGATAATTTATTATTCCAATATGCAATTTTCCATGTTCTGGAAAGCTTAGATCTGATGATATAACTACGTCCATGGGCTATCATTGGAACTTTTGATTATCACTTTACGATAAACCCACATAAATTACGATTTTATCACTTACATTAGACGATATGTCAACGGTTTGTTCTTTATTTGTTAGATTTACATTTTTCACGTTCAATTTTAACGATGTATTCGTTTTCAAAGCCCGAATGAAATGATGTCATCCCGATATAACGAAATGTACGCTTGTAAGAGAATGACCAAAGATGAGTTAAAACTGTGGTTAAAATTGACGATAGATAGGAACTGCTAATCATTCTGAGTGTGAATTTAATATATATTTTGGTGAGCTTGGCATTTTTTTCCCAAATGCACATATTAAGCTTTACTGTTATATACTAATTATACTGATAAAAGAATATATCTATTATTCACAGAACAATTCTCATCCTTGCCGCAACCCACAACTACTTACGCAACACGAACGCCGATCACGTTTTACTTCTCGGTGTTACGAGATAGAACGAGACCGCCTGTCAGTCTTACATCCGGTCAGCCAGTTGTAGCAGCTCAAACACATCTAGGAGGAAATAATGAGGATGGGCCTGACAGTAGGTCACTTTCTAAGGAAACAGATACAAAACGAGAGATGTTAGAAGGAAATGTGATGCCAACAGACACACATGCAACCACTTCATTGGTTGGAAAATCACCAATTCATAGTTCCGTCTTGTTGGTAAATTATTCCAGTGTTGGCGCATCTCTGCCAACTGCTTTTCCAGAGTCTTTGAACAGCGATCAAATGTCAAAAACACCACCCGTCTTTCCGACTGGTGGTCAAATGCCTTTCGCCACAAAGGACTATGTCAGTGACTATATAACGGTATCAACGACAACAAAATGGATGGCCGAATACATTACTAGAACATCTGCTGATGCTTATATTTTGCCAACAGCGTCTATTGATAAAGCCGATGACAATTCAAATACTAACATTTATATAGGGCTTGACCCAAAGAATCCTGAATCGCCTCGGAATGTGTTGGCATCAACCAGTAGACAATATACAACCTCTTGTAGTACTTGTCTTGAGCCTTCTTTGGTAGCTACTGGGGATATGGCAAACACATATTCTTTATCTGTTACTACTTCCATGCATCTTGAAAGTCAACGAGACATTCCATCCCATTCAACAATATCGCAACCGATACAAAGTGTTGCCTCAACGTCATCGTCTTCTCAGATTATTCTTCAATCTGTATCAAATATTGGACAACCTATGGCTACTTCAACTATTCACAATATGATTTCCACGTCATCGTCCCTTCTTGCATTGCCAACGTTGAGAGTAGAACAGTCTCTCAGTAGTCTGCAAATCAGACCTTCATCTGCGTCTGATCATTCTTCACGATCAATTCAACTCGACTGCAAACACCCCTTTTAAACCAAACGACAACATCAACGGATTTACCACAGTCTATCGATAGTTTACCACAATCTACGCGTCCTGAGCTATTACCATCAGCCACTCATAATGTATTGCCCTCCTTCTTCTGATACCACTGGCGAGAGCTGCACCAAGTGCATTCAGATTGTCTTCAACCTTTATGAGGCTATAGAAGATCAACAGGTATGATTCTACATACACTGTATACGCTTAAATAGTTTCTCTGTAGTGATATATAAAATACATGCAGTACACAGCGAGACACTGTTGAAACCGATTTAGTGTTGAAGAAGTCAGTCACAAGAACAAACAACATGATTAGTTCGGTTATATAGATTAACGTCATATGAAGAGCTAGTGTCATTTAAGAACAGCCTCATGTATGTGCATTGCGTTGCGATGTGTGGATGTATGTATGACTGTGGATACATCATATATTAACATATGCATCTTTATGCGCGACGCGCACAAGGAAAAACGATAGAATTCTTTGTCAAATGAAAGAAAATTAACCCCTTTAGGTGTTTGGCTATCTGGCGTAGATTATCTGAAAACTTCAAATTTGGGTGATGGCGAGGCTTAACATTAACACGTGTCATTTGGTTATTTCCTGCTATTTCATTCTTGCGATAAACGATACTCACTGTTCTAAACTCTGAACACAGTAGCTAATATACTGTAACATCTAATTTGTTTCAAGGGCGATTTATAATTTTTATTTATCGTAGTAGAGACATATGATATGATAGACAATTGCTATTATTATACCTCACTTTCATTTAGAATGTTCTGATTGGATTAAACTTAATCACATGACATTGAATAAGTTAGATGTTTCCCCGGAAATGGAAGGCGAGGGAAATAACCCCCAGGGAAATAACCCCGAAGGCAATAACCCCAGGGAAATAACCCCCGAGGGAAATAAACCCAGGAAAATAACCCCTTGGAAGCTCCGCACGTGACCCGAAGTTGACGTCATCTGCAGCGTCAACCAAAAATGGCAACGCTTATTTTTTTTGTAGCCAAATAAATTAAGCAACGTTGTTGTTGGGAAATATCTTCATGAGTTCTTTTAACAGAGATTTTTTTCTTTTAATTTTGTTCGGTATTATCAAATAATTATGATGGAATACCCGTTATCAGTTAATGTGAACTTACTCCTACTTATTTGATATTCGCCAGTTCAATTTTCGCCAAGCTATGTTCTGACGAAAATAGCAAAAATTAGACACTGGTGAAAAATACACCGTTATAAAGAAATATGTTTGGATTTTACAGGGTGAGCAAAATTTTCGGGCATCTGTCAAAACAGCGTTTGCAAGAATGCTAACTCGGTTCTATGGACGACGTTTTCGACGTGATATAAGAGAATCACTCGACTCTCATCGAAATAGCACCCACTTCCTGTCATCAGATGTTTACATCCGGAACACATCATCAATGGGCAACATCGTTGTTCTTTTGCTAGAGGTCAAACATCCATTAGGTACGTTGTTACAAGAATGCATAGAGATTATCCAATATAATGCGAAAAGCAGAATACTAAAATAATCTGGCCTGTCATTTTGACAGTGATATTTCAACCCGAGCGAAAGCCTGGGTTGACTAGCCACAATCTTTCGCTCGGGATGAGATATCCCTGTCCACATGACGGATCGTGTAAGATTGTATTTTTCTCTTTGACTTCATTATTATTTGTCTTCCACATTTGTTCTTGCTGTATCCATAATTTTCTTCTAACTTAAAAAGTAGTTTATTTGATATAACGCTCTAATGAAGATGCTTGTAATATGACAGTCGTTTCTCCCTATATCTAGGACCACCGGATTTTCAGGATCCTATATTATCACGACATTACTATTTCTGATATTTGTGTAGGTGGATTTGTTCAGAGTCGTTACCTCGAGTACCTTTTACAGAGAAGGGAAGTGAGGCTATCTTTGGGACAAGACGTAAGTTGTGTTTATTTTATCATGATACAAGATAAGTCTAACAAAAAACATGTGATGCTCTAGGTATACAATTATGATTTTACGTTAAAAGATCCAGATTTCTTTTATCATCTCAATTAAAATTTAAATTGAGCTCGCGTCAGTGGTATCATGAGTTAACTTCTTAACAATATTCGTAGCTTTTTAATATAAAAACGAGAAAAACAAAGTCGGAATCATAGACAAAATGAAGAATCTGAAATAAAAGTTTTTGTTCTTAGCTTAGATTCTATGGAGCAACGCTGACCGAGTTTTCTGTACCTGAAAGTGGAGCTACAGATACAATAAGACCCAAGGACGTGACCGGACGGACGTCAATCTTCGCACAACACTTCGGCCTGTTCCTGGCAGTGATCATTCTATCAAGCTTCGTGGCGTTTACTGGTGTAGTTGCTGTTGTTTATCTTCGGAATAAGGCGAGAACAGGGATGTGGTACTGCCCATCCGGAATACGTTATGCTAAACAAGTATGCATTCTCTGTAATTTTTCATGGATATCTTAGGCCTCATAATCCAATAACAAATTCATTTTTTGTGTTATATACCTGTATCAAACCTTGCAAACATCTTTGATCATTCCCCTTGAATCAAAATCCGTATGGACTTCATAGACTATTGTCTTATGCTTGATAACGTATAATAATACACGTATATACATTTTTTAAGTTGGAGCGCTCCTTATTGACGAAGACAGAAAACCGGCACGTGAGTCACATGACCAACCCTATCCCTGACGTAGACATACTCCGTGGTGAGGAGCCAATGACAGAAACCAGCGGAGAAGGAAGCAGCAGCAGCCGCGCATCTTTAACAGGCGGCAGTCGAAGTAGTAAGGGAAGTTATCCTGGGGTGGATACTTGGGTTGTCCCCCTTGGAGAAGGAATGTCTGACGGACTGGCAGATAAGGAATATGACACACGTTTGTGACAACCATATCTAACGTATTGTTAAACTACATATCGTCTGTTAGGTATCATTGGTAATGTTATGTCGAACGGAGAGCGCTCTTCTATGGATATTTGCATATATTTGTAATTTGTTGTTTGTTGTAGTATTTAATATCAGTGTGAGAATTATATTTTCAGTTTTTCATTTAGCCTTACTCTGTATACTCTGATGTGTCTAGTATTCTTTAAGATTTGATCATAAAACTAGTACAATGCCATCCTCGATACTCCAATTGTCACTACCAATGTCGTTATATGTGGTTGGTTGTATGACTTTAAAGCGTCGCTCTCTACATAATCTTTAAAGGAAAACTACATCACTAATGCTGCTTCAATTCAATCATAATGACTTTAAACGACTTTGCATATCCAATGATAGACTTAAAAATAATACATATTTTAATGACGTCACATACAACTGACCACTAAAAAACGTTGTTTGTTATCGACGTTTTTTTAATCTTTCAATATTTCATTAATTTAATTGGATATGTTAGAGTCGTTAGTTTTGCATAGACTGAAAGAATTATGCCGCTTTGCGTCTATGAAGAATGTCATTCTATGAAGAATGAAGAATATCTTTATTTGAGATTAATGCTTAAAGATGCTCCACCGCCGACAGAGCATAAAACAATACTCATTATCTGAATAATAATTCGTGTTTAATCGTGTACATATATGTAGATGTCTAATTAGCACTAACAATAATATAAAACAATTTATTTTGCTTTTGGTGCATGCGCAATCAGTACTTTATCCCATACAAGACATAGTGCCACGGGATGTTTTAAGAGTAAAGTAAGTAACTTTTGTAACTGAAAAAATATCAATACGTCTGCTCTTGTTTTTGATAGGGAACAAATACCGTTTGTTAGCGGTGGATCATATCTAAGAATATACCATAGTCGTAACCTGCTATATGATTAATTAATTAGATGTGTCATTCGGAGTATACAAATATTTATAGAAAGAAAGTAATTTGTCGGGATTTATATCATAGTTTATCGATATTTACATGTGATTTATTATTTATTTGTATATTAATTTATCCATGGTTGTGCTTAAGAATATTAAACATTCCTTAAAACTACAGTATATATCTACCTTGTCCAAATAAGTAAGGCCAGTATATTTGGTTATGATCATTCAGGTCTGTCAGAGTTACGTCCCTTTGTTTCGCTTCTTTGATCAGTACTGACAAGGTGAAACAAAGGGAAATAACTCGATTAAAATAAATAGAAATCCGGTTCTTGTACATAGATATATATTATTGAACTACATAATATATCGTTTTCTTAGTATGCTTTATAGATATAGATATTGATCATAAAAATAATTACCCATCCAATTCTAACTGTATCAGCTCGTCCGCAAATGTAATAAAACGTTGGACGTTTAATCATATTAATAAAACAATTGTTAGATATTACCTTTGTTGTCCTTCAATTATTTTGTTCAAAGTTTCTGATACGTTATACCAATACATAATGATACTAAAAACTTTTCAGTCGACAGTAAATATTACTCTTTGAACCTTTCAAAACCGTATAGTGTTATGTAGAACAGGTGATATTCCAAGCTCTTAAATACAGATACGAAGCTGTACAAACAAAGTTAGATTATGTTGATACCCTTTTAAAAGGTTATTCTACTTTCTACTTCTATCTTCATACTTTCTGCTATAGAAACAATCTATAGTTTCTCTCCTTTCTAACTGACTACATTCTATGTAACGTTTCTCTTGGCACCGCCTCACTTTTGGCCTTCGGTTGGGGGTTCATCCCTGTGAGGATGGGTCTCGGTTCTGGGTTTGATTAGAATAGTCTATAAATGTGGTAGTTTTTGTTCCTGTTCAAGGAAGTGGGGCGATTGGTTTGTCCGTTGTCAGTATAATGTCACCGTAAAGTAAAGTCATCTCATATATTGTAACTCTTTAGATTATGCCAAATACATCTATGAAATAAAAAGGAAGATACAAATACTAAATTTTGTTTTAACTATCTTTTATTATTCCTTTCTCATACACATACAGCCAACATTTATTCTCACTCGATAGAAATATTTGTAACTAAAACCGATCATATCTTTTCAAACATGTTCAGCGTCTTAGTCAGCAAATATATTGTACGAATAAAACTAATCATATCTTTCAAATATGAACAGTTTCTTAATCATTTACATTTACAACTTCAACTGATTATATCTTCTCAAACATGTTGTTTCTTAATAATAATATTTATAACTTAACCTGATCATATTTTTTCATACATGTCCAGTTTCTATTAAATATGTTTTACCGTCGAAGATTAAACAATATTCATCATTTGGAAAAACAATAAAATTAAACCGTGAATATTTATATTTCTTAATAAACAAAAATCATAAAAAAAAATATTTGCTTTGCTTTTGTTATCTGTGGAAACATCACCTCTTTTCATATAGGGCATAGTGCCATGTACTGTTTACAGGATACAGTTTATTATTTTAAATATTTTCATTCTGAATAATAATACGAACTTCAAACTTTTCAATTATGCTAATATTGTACAGTAAGTATCTGGTGTAAACGAAGAAAAATAAAGTGTACTTATTTGTCTCCATTCATTTTGATATATTAAAAACAATTTTCATTCGTTGGCAGTAAAGCATCTTTCACAATGTTACTTACAACTTAAACCAATTAATCCTTTCGAACATGTTTGATCAGGTTCTTTTAACAAAACCATTTACAACTGAAACCGATCATATCTTTTCAAATATGTTCAGTTTCTTAATACTATCATTTACAACTAAAACCGATCATATCTTTTCAAACATGTTCAGTTTCTTAATACTAATATTTACAATTAAAACCGATCATATCTTTTCAAACATATTCAGTTTCTTAATACTTATGTTTACAAATAAAACCGATCATATCTTTTCAAACATGTTCAGTTTCTTACACTAATATTTATAACTAAAACCGATCATATCTTTTCAAACATGTTCAGTTTCTTACACTAATATTTATAACTAAAACCGATCATATCTTTTCAAACATGTTCAGTTTCTTAATACTAATATTTACAACTAAAACCGATCATATCTTTTCAAACATGTTCAGTTTCTTAATACTTATGTTTACAAATAAAACCGATCATATCTTTTCAAACATGTTCAGTTTCTTAATACTAATATTTACAACTAAAACCGACCATATCTTTTCAAACATGTTCAGTTTCTTAATACTAATATTTACAACTAAAACCGATCATATCTTTTCAAACATGTTCAGTTTCTTAATACTAATATTTACAACTAAAAACCGATCATATCTTTTCAAACATGTTCAGTTTCTTAATACTTATGTTTACAACTAAAACCGATCATATCTTTTCAAACATGTTCAGTTTCTTAATACTAATATTTACAACTAAAACCGATCATATCTTTTCAAACATGTTCAGTTTCTTAATACTAATATTTACAACTAAAACCGATCATATCTTTTCAAACATGTTCAGTTTCTTAATACTAATATTTACAACACAAACCGATCATTCTTTTCAAACATGTTCAGTTTCTTAATAATATTTACAACTAACCGATCATTTCTTTTCAAACATGTTCAGTTTCTTAATACTTATGTCTACAACTAAAACCGATCATATCTTTTCAAACATGTTCAGTTTCTTAATACTAATATTTACAACTAAAACCGATCATATCTTTTCAAACATGTTCAGTTTCTTAATACTAATATTTACAACTAAAACCGATCATATCTTTTCAAACATGTTCAGTTTCTTAATACTTATATTTACAACTAAAACCGATCATATCTTTTCAAACATGTTCAGTTTCTTAATACTAATATTTACAACTAAAACCGATCATATCTTTTCAAACATGTTCAGTTTCTTAATACTAATATTTACAACTAAAACCGATCATATCTTTTCAAACATGTTCAGTTTCTTAATACTTATATTTACAACTAAAACCGATCATATCTTTTCAAACATGTTCAGTTTCTTTATACTAATATTTACAACTAAAACCGATCATATCTTTTCAAACATGTTCAGTTTCTTAATACTTATATTTACAACTAAAACCGATCATATCTTTTCAAACATGTTCAGTTTCTTAATACTAATATTTACAACTAAAACCGATCATATCTTTTCAAACATGTTCAGTTTCTTAATACTAATATTTACAACTAAAACCGATCATATCTTTTCAAACATGTTCAGTTTCTTAATACTTATGTTTACAAATAAAACCGATCATATCTTTTCAAACATGTTCAGTTTCTTAATACTTATATTTACAACTAAAACCGATCATATCTTTTCGAACATGTTCAGTTTCTTAATACTAATATTTACAACTAAAAACCGATCATATCTTTTCAAACATGTTCAGTTTCTTTATACTAATATTTACAACTAAAACCGATCATATCTTTTCAAACATGTTCAGTTTCTTAATACTTATATTTACAACTAAAACCGATCATATCTTTTCAAACATGTTCAGTTTCTTAATACTAATATTTACAACTAAAACCGATCATATCTTTTCAAACATGTTCAGTTTCTTAATACTAATATTTACAACACAAACCGATCATTTCTTTTCAAACATGTTCAGTTTCTTAATACTTATATCTACAACTAAAACCGATCATATCTTTTCAAACATGTTCAGTTTCTTAATACTAATATTTACAACTAAAACCGATCATATCTTTTCAAGCATGTTCAGTTTCTTAATACTAATATTTACAACACAAACCGATCATTTCTTTTCAAACATGTTCAGTTTCTTAATACTTATGTCTACAACTAAAACCGATCATATCTTTTCAAACATGTTCAGTTTCTCAATACTAATATTTACAACTCAGCCGATCATATCTTTTCAAATATGTTCAGTTTCTCAATACTTATATTTACAACTAAAACCGATCATATCTTTTCGAACATGTTCAGTTTCTTAATACTAATATTTACAACTAAAACCGATCATATCTTTTCAAACATGTTCAGTTTCTTAATACTAATATTTACAACTAAAACCGATCATATCTTTTCAAACATGTTCAGTTTCTTAATACTTATATTTACAACTAAAACCGATCATATCTTTTCGAACATGTTCAGTTTCTTAATACTTATATTTACAACTAAAACCGATCATATCTTTTCAAACATGTTCAGTTTCTTAATACTAATATTTACAACTAAAACCGATCATATCTTTTCAAACATGTTCAGTTTCTTAATACTAATATTTACAACTAAAACCGATCATATCTTTTCAAACATGTTCAGTTTCTTAATACTTATATTTACAACTAAAACCGATCATATCTTTTCAAACATGTTCAGTTTCTTAATACTAATATTTACAACTAAAACCGATCATATCTTTTCAAACATGTTCAGTTTTCTTAATACTTATATTTACAACTAAAACCGATCATATCTTTTCAAACATGTTCAGTTTCTTAATACTAATATTTACAACTAAAACCGATCATATCTTTTCAAACATGTTCAGTTTCTTAATACTAATATTTTACAACACAAACCGATCATTTCTTTTCAAACATGTTCAGTTTCTTAATACTTATATCTACAACTAAAACCGATCATATCTTTTCAAACATGTTCAGTTTCTTAATACTTATATTTACAACTAAAACCGATCATATCTTTTCGAACATGTTCAGTTTCTTAATACTAATATTTACAACTAAAACCGATCATATCTTTTCAAACATGTTCAGTTTCTTTATACTAATATTTACAACTAAAACCGATCATATCTTTTCAAACATGTTCAGTTTCTTAATACTTATATTTACAACTAAAACCGATCATATCTTTTCAAACATGTTCAGTTTCTTAATACTAATATTTACAACTAAAACCGATCATATCTTTTCAAACATGTTCCGTTTCTTAATAATAATATTTACAACACAAACCGATCATATCTTTTCAAACATGTTCAGTTTCTTAATACTTATATCTACAACTAAAACCGATCATATCTTTTCAAACATGTTCAGTTTCTTAATACTAATATTTACAACTAAAACCGATCATATCTTTTCAAGCATGTTCAGTTTCTTAATACTAATATTTACAACACAAACCGATCATTTCTTTTCAAACATGTTCAGTTTCTTAATACTTATGTCTACAACTAAAACCGATCATATCTTTTCAAACATGTTCAGTTTCTTAATACTAATATTTACAACTAAAACCGATCATATCTTTTCAAACATGTTCAGTTTCTTAATACTTATATTTACAACTAAAACCGATCATATCTTTTCGAACATGTTCAGTTTCTTAATACTAATATTTACAACTAAAAACCGATCATATCTTTTCAAACATGTTCAGTTTCTTTATACTAATATTTACAACTTAAACCGATCATATCTTTTCAAACATGTTCAGTTTCTTAATACTAATATTTACAACTAAAACCGATCATATCTTTTCAAACATGTTCAGTTTCTTTATATACTAATATTTACAACTAAAACCGATCATATCTTTTCAAACATGTTCAGTTTCTTAATACTTATATTTACAACTAAAACCGATCATATCTTTTCAAACATGTTCAGTTTCTTAATACTAATAATTACAACTCAAACCGATCATATCTTTTCAAACATGTTCAGTTTCTCAATACTAATATTTACAACTCAACCGATCATATCTTTTCAAATATGTTCAGTTTCTTAATACTTATATCTACAACTAAAACCGATCATATCTTTTCAAACATGTTCAGTTTCTTAATACTTATATTTACAACTAAAACCGATCATATCTTTTCGAACATGTTCAGTTTCTTAATACTAATATTTACAACTAAAACCGATCATATCTTTTCAAACATGTTCAGTTTCTTTATACTAATATTTACAACTAAAACCGATCATATCTTTTCAAACATGTTCAGTTTCTTAATACTTATATTTACAACTAAAACCGATCATATCTTTTCAAACATGTTCAGTTTCTTAATACTAATATTTACAACTAAAACCGATCATATCTTTTCAAACATGTTCAGTTTCTTAATACTAATATTTACAACACAAACCGATCATTTCTTTTCAAACATGTTCAGTTTCTTAATACTTATATCTACAACTAAAACCGATCATATCTTTTCAAACATGTTCAGTTTCTTAATACTAATATTTACAACTAAAACCGATCATATCTTTCCAAACATGTTCAGTTTCTCAATATTAATATTTACAACTAAAACCTATCATATCTTTTCAAACATGTTCAGTTTCTCAATACTAATATTTACAACTCAGCCGATCACATATTTTCCAACATGTCCACTGTCTTAGTCAGCGAATACAATTAATCATATCTTTAAAATATGTTCAGTTTCTTAATAATAATATTAACATGAAAAAATTGAAACCGGCTATGTCTTTTCAAACATAATCAATTTCTTAGTAATAATGTTTACAAATTAAACCGACCATATCTTTTCAAACATGTTCAGTTTCTTGATAATAATATTTACAAATAAAACCGATCATGTCTTTTCAGCGTTTTGGTCAGCAAATAAATTATACGAATAAATTAATCATATCTTGCAAATTTGTTCAGTTTCTTGATAATGATAATAACATGTACACCTGAAACCGGCTATGTCTTTTCAAACATATTCAGTTTCGAAATAATAATATTCAGAACTAAAACTGATCATATCTTTTCAAACATGATTGGTTTCATTTAAAAATATTTAACATGTATACAACTTAAACCAATCATATATGTTCATACCTGATCAATTTATATTACGCGGATTCTCACAAAAGTTTTCAAACAAAATTTATTTCATAATCCAATGAAGTTAAAAATAGTGACATCAATGCTTATAATTAATTTTTCGTGTACTTGATGAATAGAACACATTTAAGCATACGATTCTATTGTTTTCTGGTGGATTATTTTTCCAAATTAATACTCAATGTCGATGTCTCTATATATTGTGACGTCATGATTACGTCGGAATTTCGCTATATTCTCGGATACTTTTCTTCGAAGAGGTAGGAAGACAAAGAATATGCCAATAAAAAAGTCGGAATTAGTATGAAAACAAAGAAAAATTAATTATTTACATTTTAAACCGATCATATCGTTTCAAACATACTTAGTTTCTATTTAAGATGCACCACCGCCGACTGATCATAAGGAATATTTATGGTTAGGACAAACACTGAAGTTTAATCGAGCATATATCTTATATATATGTCTTAGTAACACAAAATACATATACAATAATTTGCTTTGCTTTTGTTTTCTGCGCAATCAGTACCACATTCCATATAGGGTCTAGTGACATGGGATTATTCGGGGAGCAAATTATCATTTTAGATATTTTTATTCAAATTAATAGTAAGTTTTTTTTTCAAAATTTTTCAATGATGGTAACAGTCTAAAGACATATAAACAATTCGTGTCCTCCCGTTTGAATACACAACAAATACTATATGTTGGCTGTGTAGCATATCTAAAAATACTATTTACAATTTAAACTATCATTATTTTTCACACATGTCCAGCGGCTTGGTCAGCAAATATATTATAGGAATAAAACCAATCATATATTTAAAATATGTTCAGTTTCTTAAAAACACCAACCATTAACATGTACAGCTGAAACCGGTCATATCTTTGCAAACAATATTTAGTTTCCAAATAAATCTTAGCAAACATGTTCAAGAACTAAAACCAAACACATCTTTTCAAACATGTTTAGTTTCTATTAACAAATCTATTTACAACTTAAACCGATCATATCATTCAAACATGTTCAGTTTCTATTTGCAACGCTTTTCACAACTTAAACCGATCATATCTTTTCAAACAATTGTCTTAGTAAAAATGTCTAGTATCAAAATTAAGCATACCTTTTAAACATATCCAGTTTCGTAATAACAATATTAAGAATAAATCCGATCATATGTTTTCAAACATGTTCAGTTCTATTACAGATACTTCACCGCCGACAGATAATAAAATAAACATTCTTCGGACAAAAATAAAATGTTATTTTGAATATATATATTATATGTCTTAATGAAACAAAATACATATAAAATAATTGACTCTGATTTTGTAGTCTGTGAAATCAGTTTATGTACATCATTCCATTAAGGGCATGGCTGTATTTGGTATGAAATTTATTATCATTTTAATATTTCTATACTGAATATCAATAAGAAGATTACACTTTTTAATGATGGTAATACTGTAAAGTAAGAAGCTTTTGTAAATGAAGAAACATATTAATTCGTCTCCTCCCGTTTTAGTACATAAACAATATCATTGGTCGGCGGTGTAGTATCTTTAACATTAAACAATTAACAACTTTAACTGATCTTATATTTTCAAATGTGTTCAGTATCTTATTAATAATGATATGGTAAATTTACGCGGTCCCACTAAAAGACCACCCTATAACTTAATTTTCCACATGCTATAATTAATGGTAAAGTGACTTTTTCGTTACATTACATTGATGCTCTTTATACACATTTAGCATTTCCTTTTCTAAGAAACCAAGTCTGACACTCAACCGAGCGAGATAGCTAAAATGAATTTTCTTAACTGTGTACTTATTAATAAAACCTAGCACGTATCTCCAAAACCTATTTGTTCAACATAATGAAAACTCCTATTTACAAATAGTGTCCTATTTTCAAATAGTGTCCTTTTCATATTCTGATTCCAGCGTTTTACACCTTTACAGAGAATTATTTTCACAACAGAACCGAACAATGGAATTGATCTTATGTTTATCAGTGAAAATAAAATATTGCATTGCGAAAACTTTTAACAGGATGATAAATATTGTTCTGGCATACTCTTAGCAATTTCTTAGGTACGTGAAAAGTTTTCTCAGATATGTATATTGTTCGTGTTATTACAATCTCAGGTTATATACATAATAAATACGATATACATTAACATTATGTATAAACTTGTGTTTAATTGTAAGACTACCATTATACGTTAACTTCGTAGAAGACATTGAAAACATGCCTATTAAAACAATATGATATGTATACTCAATAAATTATCAGGCCATGAACATATTAAGTATTCACACCACAAAAAACATGTGTTTAATTAATTGTAAGAACACCTTTATACATACAAATCTTATTATGTTATTAACTAATATTCAATAGTTTCCTATATACAAAAACAGTTAATGAACATTCTACCTGTTTACGTATCTGTTCTGATATCAAACCTTATATATTTCAATAAAATTATCAGGTCATAATAAATATTCACACTACAAAAACTGAAACAATTAATTGTAAGAGTACTTTTATATATACAAATGTTGTTATGTTATACACTAATATTCAATACTTTCCTGTATACAAACACAGCTAATGAACATTCAACCTGTTTACGTATCTGTTCAGATATCAAACCTTTTGTATAAAAATATGCTTATAATACACATATGCCTCAAATACACTCAAAATGAATGTTGACAGTGTTAGCATTGTTATGAATTACGTTATGATTCAGAAGTTTTCGATTTATAATCGAAAAATAAGTGCGTTCTTTGACAAGATATTTATGAGTTGTGTTAAATATAAGGTCAATAACACGATAAATATTTACACTATGAATAGCAATGCTTTATATATGGTAACGTTCAAATAAATAAATAAATCATTAAAACCTATGTATACGAACTATAAACCAATCTAAAATAAATTCATTGTTTATTCATAACATATTCATTGAATCATTTATCAATAATGTTTTCTGACAAGATATTGTGCATTTCAAACAATAAAAGAGGTAGTTAGAATAATCATTGATCAACAAGTCATATACATAAATGTTGTATATCTGATATATGAGAAAATACGTAAACTTCTACTTTCTGGTTATATAGGACCTATAATTAGCTGTGAAACAAGTCATACAGATAAAATCTGTACACCTCTAGCACTAAGTGCATAACGATGAGAAGATATGGGAGCTAGTATTAGCTCTTAATATTTATACAAGAAGACCATGTCTGTCTATCTATATCCTTGATAACGTAAAGACAAATGATACAGGATCATACAAAAACATAACATATAGAGGTAGAATTTGAACAGCAAAAATATTTTCAGGAAATAGTCAACTGTTAATATAAGAAACTTAGCTGGATATGTGCACCTGTTTTTACGTATTAGTCTTAAATATCTTTTTAAATTCACCTCTATAAACAAGAAGACACAATGGATATTTATAAATAGATACAGCTCTCATAGAGCTGCTATATAATCATATTAGGACACTTACTGATAACCATCATGTAATGGCCTGGTCGTGAATAGCTATATACAATATAGGTATTTTATAAAATCATATCTGTAACATATATCCTTAACTAATAAAATATTGATTATTTTCTATCAATTTTTGTGACATTTTATTCGTCGAATGGATTGGACATCAGGCTACGCCTCTGTACGTCCTTTCGAATGAGACAAACTCTTTGTTTTCGACGTTAGCGGCGGTAATCATATTTTACAAATCCGATATCACGTGGTATGTGAATAAGTATCACATATATGTGTAACAGGGTGCCGGATATACTAAATCTACTCGATCTAAAAGTTCTCCCTTGCAGAGAAGTATATGTTGCGGCTAGTATTGACCACGGTATAAACTCCCTTTCTAGGATTGAAACTTCGAGTCGCCATGGGCGCCAATATATAAGGGTGCATTGCATTTGCCGGCGGACTTCTGGATTACTAGTCAGACGTTCTCCATGGCCTAGTGGTATATATATCACGTCTGTATTGAATACGTTTGATGGAAAATGTAAAACAGTTTGACCGAAAACAAATTTTAATATTTCAATAAGTGTTTACTTTCTTCTTTTTCCTTACCGCGTTAAGTAAAGACAGATAACGGTTGTAAACATTAAACATTAGATTTAACATCGCTTTGAAATGCTACCCAATCAAAACAGTGAATGTTTTAATGATATGTAAATTCATTCATAAGGTAACAATACATTTCGGTCTTTCGATTTCGTGATGATAAATGGAAAATAGTTTTGCCATATTTATCTGTTAGCGTTCTGATAAACGCTTTATCGTGTCCTTAGCGCTTAAAGTCAAATCAGCTACTGGTTTGAAACAGTTTACGTCACCTCTGTGTGCTATCCAATGGAAACAGTGTCACTTGTTGTTATCTCTGAGGGACAGTAAATACGGAAATGCATTGATAAGATAACGGCACATCTCTGTCTTCCCTTCTGTTAATGCTGAATGCAAAATAGTTTTACCGTGTTTATCTATCAACGTTTTGATGCAATTTTCACGTGATCTCTCATCCTTTCCATGTAAAGCTAAGGAAGAAACTGATTTAAAGCATTCTACATCGCCTCCATATGCTATCCAGTGCAGACTGTGTCTATTGAGATTATCTCTGAGGTGAAGTAAAGACGGATATTGGTTGATAAGATACACCGACACATCTCTGTCTTCCCATTTGCTGAAGCTTGATGCAAAACAGTTTTGCCATATGCATCTATTAGATTTGCAATAAAAGATTCACGCTGATTCATGTCCTGACCAAAATGCATTAATGAAGATACATATTTGAAACATTCTACAAAACCCTGACAAGCTATCAAATGGAGACAGTGTGTAATCAGAATATCTCTCAGATGCAGTAAAGACGGATATTTGTTGATAAGATAACAACACATCTCTGTCTTTCCATTTTCTGAAGCTTGAGGCAAAACCGTTTTGCGTTATTTATCTCTTAGATTTGCAATAAAATGTTCACACTTTGTCTTATCCTGACCCAAAAAAGTTAAGGCAGCTACGGATTTGAAACATTCTACATCTCCTTGATATGCTATCCAATGGAGACAGTGCTTGTAGATGTTATCCCTGAGGGGCAGTAAAGACGGATATTGTTCAATAAGATAACAACACATTTCTGTCTTCCCATTTTCTGATGCTGAATGCAAAACAGTTCTGCCCCATGTATTTGTCAATGTCTTAATATAGTTGTTACCCTCTTCCTTATTCTTACCATGTAGGGCTAAGGCAACTACTGATTTGAAACATTCTACATGACCAAGATATGCTATCCAATGGAGACAGTGCATATTTTGATTATCTCTGAGTGGCAACAAAGACGGGAATTCTTTGATAAGATAACAACACATCTCCTTTTTACCATTTGCTGATGCTGAATGCAAAATGGTTTTGTCGTATTTATCTTTCAGCGTTTTGATAAAATGTTCACCCTCTTTTGCATCCTTACCATATAATGTTAAGGCAGCTACGGATTGGAAACATTCTACATCGCCTTGATATGCTATCCAATGAAGACAGTGCTTTTTGTGGTTATCTCTGAGAGGCAACAAAGACGGGAATTCTTTGATAAGATAACAACACATCTCCTTTTTACCATTTTCTGATGCTAAATGCAAAACAGTTTTGTCGTATTTATCTTTCAGCGTTTTGATAAAATGTTTACTCTTTTCCGCATTCTTACCAAATAAGGCTAAGGCAGCTACGTATTGGAAACATTCTACATGTCCTTGATTTGCTATCAAGTGGAGACAGTGCAAATTGTTGTTATCTCTGAGGGGCAGTAAAGACGGAAATGCGTTGATAAGATAACAACACATCTTTGTTTTACCATTTTCTGATGCTGAATGCAAAATGGTTTTGTCGTATTTATCTTTCAGCGTTTTGATAAAATGTTCACGTTCTTCGTCATCCTTACCGTGTAAAGTTAAGGCAGCTACGGATTTGAAACATTCTACATCTCCTTGACATGCTATCCAATGGAGACAGTGCATATTTTGATTATCTCTGAGTGGCAACAAAGACGGGAATTCTTTGATAAGATAACAACACATTTCTGTCTTCCCTTGAAGTGATGCTAAATGCAAAACAGTTTGGTTGTATTGATATGTCAGCGTATTGATAAAATGTTCACTCTTTTCCGGATCCTTACCATATAATGTTAAGGCAGCTACGGATTGGAAACATTCTACATGACCTAGACATGCTATCCAATGGAGACAGTGCATATTTTGAATATCTCTGAGTGGCAGCAAAGACGGGAATTCTTTGATAAGATAACAACACATCTCCTTTTTACCATTTTCTGATGCTAAATGCAAAATGGTTTTGTCGTATTTATCTTTCAGCGTTTTGATAAAATGTTCACGTTCTTCGTCATCCTTACCGTGTAAAGTTAAGGCAGCTACGGATTTGAAACATTCTACATCTCCTTGATATGCTATCCAATGGAGACAGTGCTTGTAGATGTTATCCCTGAGGGGCAGTAAAGACGGATATTGTTTAATCAGATAACAACACATCTTTGTCTTCCCATTTCCTGATGCTGAATGCAAAACAGTTATGCCCCATGCATTTGTCAGTGTCTTAATATAGTTGTTACCCTCTTCCTTATTCTTACCATGTAGGGCTAAGGCAGCTACTGATTTGAAACATTCTACATCACCAAGATATGCTATCCAATGGAGACAGTGCATATTTTGATTATCTCTGAGTGGCAACAAAGACGGGAATTCTTTGATAAGATAACAACACATCTCCTTTTTACCATTTTGTGATGCTAAATGCAAAACAGTTTTGCCGTATTTATCTTTCAGCGTTTTGATAAAATGTTCACGTTCGTCGCCATCAGTACAGTGTAGAGTCAGGGCGGCTACAGATCGGAAACATTCTACATGGCCTTGACATGCTATCCAATGGAGACAGTGCTTATTTTGATTATCTCTGAGTGGGAGCAAAGACGGGAATTCTTTGATTAGATAACAACACATCTCCTTTTTACCATTTTCCGATGCTAAATGCAAAATGGTTTTGTCGTTTTTACTTTTCAGCGTTTTGATAAAATGTTCACTCTCTTTTGCATCCTTACCATATAATGTTAAAACTGCTACGGAATGGAAACATTCTACATCGCCTTGATATGCTATCCAATGAAGACAGTGCATATTGTGGTTATCTCTGAGTGGCAGCAAAGACGGGAATTCTTTGATTAGATAACAACACATCTCCTTTTTACCATTTGCTGATGCTGAATGCAAAATGGTTTTGTCGTATTTATCTTTCAGCGTTTTGATAAAATGTTCACCCTCTTTTGCATCCTTACCATATAATGTTAAGGCAGCTACGGATTGGAAACATTCTACATCGCCTTGATATGCTATCCAATGGAGACAGTGCTTTTTGTGGTTATCTCTGAGAGGCAGCAAAGACGGGAATTCTTTGATAAGATAACAACACATCTCTGTTTGACCATTTTCTGATGCTAAATGCAAAATGGTTTTGTCGTATTTATCTTTCAGCGTTTTGATAAAATGTTCACGTTCTTCGTCATCCTTACCGTGTAAAGTTAAGGCAGCTACGGATTGGAAACATTCTACATCGCCTTGATATGCTATCCAATGAAGACAGTGCTTTTTGTGGTTATCTCTGAGAGGCAGCAAAGACGGGAATTCTTTGATAAGATAACAACACATCTCCTTTTTACCATTTACTGATGCTAAATGTAAAATGGTGTTGTCGTATTTATCTTTCAACGTTTTTATAAAAATGTTCACATTCGTCGTCATCCTTACCATGTAGGGCTAAGGCAGCTACTGATTTGAAACATTCTACATGACCTAGACATGCTATCCAATGGAGACAGTGCATATTTTGATTATCTCTGAGTGGCAGCAAAGACGGGAATTCTTTGATAAGATAACAACACATCTCCTTTTTACCATTTTCTGATGCTAAATGCAAAATGGTTTTGTCGTATTTATCTTTCAGCGTTTTGATAAAATGTTCACCCTCTTTTGCATCCTTACCATATAATGTTAAGGCAGCTACGGATTGGAAACATTCTACATCGCCTTGATATGCTATCCAATGAAGACAGTGCTTTTTGTGGTTATCTCTGAGTGGCAACAAAGACGGGAATTCTTTGATAAGATAACAACACATCTCCTTTTTACCATTTTCTGATGCTGAATGCAAAATGGTTTTGTCGTATTTATCTTTCAGCGTTTTGATAAAATGTTCACCCTCTTTTGCATCCTTACCATATAATGTTAAGGCAGCTACGGATTGGAAACATTCTACATCGCCTTGATATGCTATCCAATGGAGACAGTGCATATTTTGATTATCTCTGAGTGGCAACAAAGACGGGAATTCTTTGATAAGATAACAACACATCTCCTTTTTACCATGAAGTGATGCTAAATGCAAAACAGTTTGGTTGTATTGATTTGTCAGCGTATTGATAAAATGTTCACTCTCGTTTGCATCCTTACCATATAATGTTAAGGCAGCTACGGATTGGAAAACATTCTACATCGACCTTGATATGCTATCCAATGAAGACAGTGCATATTGTGGTTATCTCTGAGTGGCAGCAAAGACGGGAATTCTTTGATTAGATAACAACACATCTCCTTTTTTACCATTTTCTGATGCTGAATGCAAAACGGTTTTGTCGTATTTATCTGTCAGCGTTTTGATAAAATATTTACGTTCTTTTCATCTTTACCATGTAGAGTTAGGGTAGCTACTGATTGGAAACATTCTACATCGCCTTGATATGCTATCAAGTGGAGACAGTGCATATTGTTGTTATCTCTGAGTGGCAGCAAAGACGGGAATTCTTTAATTAGATAACAGCACATCTCTGTTTTCCCTTTTTCTGATGCTATATGCAAAACGGTTTTGTCGTATTTATCTTTCAGATTTTTGATAAAATGTTCACTCTCTTTTACATCCTTACCATGTAAAGTTAAGGCAGCTACGGATTTGAAACATTCTACATCGCCTTGATATGCTATCAAGTGGAGACAGTGCATATTGTTGTTATCTCTGAGGGGCAGTAAAGACGGGTATTTTTTGACAAGATAACAACACAAACCTGTGTTTCCACATGATGATGCACTATGCAAAACTGTTCTGTCGTCATTATCCTTTAGCGTTGCAATAAATTGCTCTTTCTCTATTTCATCCCTACCATTTAGAGTCAGGGCAGCTACTGATTCGAAACATTCTACCCCGCCTTTATATCCCATCCCACGCAGACAATGCATGTGTTCATTAAATGTGGCGAATATTAACGATAATTCATTTCCATTAAAACATATGTCGGCCTTCCCTTTTTCTAATGCTATGTACGAAGCTATTTTAGTCATGATTTTGATAAGATGGTGATGTTCTTTTTCATCCATTCCATCTAAAATGGAAATAATGTTTTCAAAATCAACTCCAATACATATCGAATGCAGACAGTGCATGTTGTTATTATTTCTAACGTGCAGTAAAGATGGAAATTCCTTGATAAGATAACAACACATATCTTTGTTCGATACTGCAGAATGCAAAACAGTATTTCCAAATACATCTGTTAATCTTTCGATATAATATTTGCATTCTTCTATATCCTTATTATGCTGAACAATGGAAAATACTGTTTTAAAACATTCTACATTGCCTTTTAATGCTATCATATGCAGACAGTGAATATTGAAGTGATCTCTGAGATGCAGTAAAGACGGATATGTATTGATAAGGTAACGACACATCTCTGGCTTCCCATTTGCTGATGCATGATGTAAAACAGTTTGGCCGCTAATTGTTCGCGTTTTGATAAATTGTTCACATTTTTCTTGATTCTTCTCACGGATAGCTAACCCAGCTACTGTCTCGAAACACTCGACATCGCCTTGATATGCTATCCATTCGAGACAGTTCATATTGAAGTTATCTCTATGGTGCAGTAAACACGGGTATTTGTTCATCAGATAACAACACATTTCTGTCTTCCCATTTATTGTTGCTAGATGCAAAACCGTCATGTTATTGTCATCTATTAAGGTTTTGAAAAAATGTTCACGTTCTTTCTCATCCCTACCACTTAGAGTTAGGGCAGCTACGGCTTGAAAACATTCAACATCGCCTTGATATGCTATCAAATGGAGACAGTGCTTGTTGTGGTTATCTCTGAGTGGCAGTAAAGACGGGAATTCTTTAATAAGAAAAGAACACATCTCTTTATTCCTATTTACTGATGCTGAATGCAAAACAGTTTGGTTGTTTTCATTTGTTGTCTTTGCGATGAAAATATCAATATCTTTCTTTTTCAGACCTTGCAACGTTTTTTCAGTCACAATTTTGAAGCATTGGATATGTCCTTTCATTGCACAAACGTGATAATATCGGTAATCGTCCTGAACACGCGGTATCAAAAACGAGAATTCTTTGAACAGATCTTCACATAGGTCAGCTTTTCCATCTTCGCAGGCATGCAGTAGGATATGCATGGTTTCATCTGCTGTCTGATCCATAAAAATCTTGCGTAAACATTTGAATTTGCTGAGAGTGCCACCTTGGGCAGCGCAAAAAGATGAAATAATATCAGGTTCGGAAACCTTTGTTAATAGAAAATAACACATATCGTCTTGACCTTCTGTTAAAGCTACATCGAGTACACTTTTAAGCGAAATTTGTGATGATTCTTTCATATTTACCAAGGTTTTCATAAGGTCTACAGAATTTGTTTTGGCAACGCAATGAAGAAAATTGCAGAGGCCTTTCGGAAAAAATCCGTCATTGCAAAATATCCTCTTTTGATTCGCATATATACATTTTTCTGTTTCCCATTGAATGAAAAAATCTGCTGGCACACTGCTGTTTCCGATAATCCATTGAAAGAACCCCTGGATAAAATGTTTGTCTTGCCATGGCTGTATGGATGCAACAATCATGTATGTATCATGAGACTTGAGCTTGAGTTCATCGATTATTCTCTTGTAAAGAGCCTCATAGTTCTCTATGTCGATCAAAACTCTGTATTGATTATTGATTTCGATTTGTGATTCTACATCTAAATAGCTCAAACAACTACATGGACAATCCCTAAGAAACCCTATCGGCGTTTCGTTTCCGTACATGATTGCAATAGCATCTCTTACTGAATCATGAAAAAAACAGTACAATCCATTTTCTTCTCTAACAAAAGACCCACATAAAGATCGAAGTCCTTGTTTTAGACAAGGTAACTGCTCTCTTTCGTTTATATAACCTTTAGACATTTCAAACATCTGGGAAGATATTTTGAAAGCGTTGTCAATTCCATGTTTATCGAAATTGCTATGTTCAAAATCATGACAAGTTTTTGAGACTTTCTTTTTGGAAAGAAAAAGATACAATAGTGTTGTTTGCTTTTCGTCGCTAAATTTGTCCTTGATAACATCTATAATATTTTGAAGGGGTCTCTTAAAATACTGAACCCTGTATTGATGCAGTTCCGGTGTTAGTTGGAATAACCGGCAGCATTCAGGAAACCCTATTACTGATGTTGAATCTACAATGTCATTAGTTTCATCCTGTGAAAATGGTTGGAACTTGTCTGTGGGTGTATACAATCTGAGCATACTTTTTCTCTCTTCACGTATTAAATATTCATATGAACTGATGTTAATGACATTTTCGTTATCAACAAGGGACAGTTTCTTGAACAATGATTTCATGTCACTGTATACATCATTTCTGACAGTTACAATAACTAAATTAGCTACATTTGCCTCTCCGTTTCCGATAGATTTGATTATGTCTGCATGTTGCTTCCACCATGTTACGTCCTCCGAAATACCAGATGATTTGTAACCAAAGACATCGTCTAATAAAATAATCAAGTTTGAATCAGGTTCACAAATCTTATTCCAATTTTGAAAATTTGGAAGGTTTACTGGCCTTTTACAGCGGAACATATTACCCTGATCTTTCGAACTAAAGCATGCCATCAACTCTGCAGCCAAACGTGTTTTACCAGTACCGGAGTCACCCCTTATCAACACAAACCTTTTGTCTTGTAACATTTCCTTGGCACGCTTAAACGCTTTGGTCATAATAAACGGTGCTGAACGTTGTTCGTCAGCAATCAATTTTCTGGTCTGCCCTGAAAATAAAACCAAAACACATTTACATATAAACCAGTATGATTGTTTTTAACATAACAAAACAAAATATCACGGAGGTGTTTGTTATGTAGGATGTTTACGTGCTCACGACAAATGTGTTGTGTATTTTTTTCTATGGTTAAAAATGCTTTCTTAACGTGCTCACATAAAACCTATTGCGTATAGGACGATAAATATTGTTTTATGATATGGAATAAAACATGTTTATATTGAGTGTAAACAGTATTTTTATGTAAGTTTTACGCGAGAAAGTAAATGAGAATTATATTTCTTCATCCTTCGTTAAAAATAGTCTTATATATAAAAAATATTTTCACTCTTCACTAAAATAAATATTTTATAAGTCTACATTGAAATAATTAATTCTTATGTGTTTTCATACTTGATCCGACTTTCTGATCGGCAGATACTTTTTCTTCATTCTACTATGAATAAAAAAAATGACGTCACAATAGAGACGTAAACGTTGCGTATCGATTGGAAAAAATCGCCATTGGGAAATTAATTGAACTACACGTTTAAACGTATCTGATGTTATCAAGTAGTATGAAAAATTTATTATAAGCATTGATGTCACTATTTTTTAACTTCATCAGCTTAATAAAATAATAAGAGTTCACACAATTGGCAAACAAAATTTCTTTAATACCCCGATGAAGTTAAAAAAATAGTGACATCAAAGCTTAAATAAATTCTTGCCTTACAATATTTTCTTAACTCTACACATTTTTTAAACTTTGAAATACTATTGTGTCGTGACACCTCTGACCTGCCTTATTTACTTGATACAATTCATTTCTATGTAAAGTTTAGAAATGCACACCAAGTGTACCATTCGAGTAATCCGACCTGGAAAGTTATTCGTTTCCTCCCGCCATTATTATGCAGACGATAAGGAAAATGAAGTCTTCTCGTGTTTTGTTATGGATTCAATATTAACTAAAGATCCAAGATTGTGTAAAGATACGTACCAATCAAATTTTTTTGTTCAGTCCGATCCACAATAGGTAATTCTGAAAATGTAGGATTAGAATCATAAGATCTTAACTTTATTTAATGTGTATTACAATAATGCAGAAAAGTAAGAAAATTAGTTGTTGCCGCATTGAATCAATTTTCTATCTTTTGAATACCACCTGATTATTTCTAAAAGTACTTTAGTGTGTACTGAATTGAGCAGAAAAAGACAAATTGACAATGATCAACAATTGGTTTTTTTAATTACGATGATGTCGTGAGATTGTCCCAAATATGATCTTTATCTTTGAAATACAATTATAAGATTATTTACAATGAACAATATCATTTATGAAACTTGAGCTATCAGTGAGATAAAAATCTCCAAGACACGAACCTTGATGGGACATGACATGACATACTTTTTGTTGATAGTCAAACTTAGCTAAGAACTTCAAAATGATAAATTTAGTACTATGATTTAAACTATATTGTCGTCCTTTCTATCAATTCCTTTCGCATCAAAATCTATGGTTGCCGATTGCGTTCGGGACCCTCTATGTTATTCGTAAAACGTAATCTATTTTAACAGCAATATAAACAAAAGATACAAGAGGAATATTAAGGGATAATTATCTATTCTTCTCTTACTTTCCATTCCCTTTCAAATATTGAATGCATGTAAAGAAAGTTCAAATCATTTATGTTCAAATTAAAGTGAACAGTCGGGCAAGGATGGCTAAAGTCGGTAAAAATGGTGTGAATGTATCCAGTATAATTTCTTATGAAATGGAAAAATAAAATATCCCGTCAAAATCTGTCTGCGTACGAAGAAATTAATTTAAAGTATGGGAATTCTAAAACGTCCTCCCGGCTCACTATGTCATTTCCACACAGCCTCGCTTTCAATGCTTTCAACTTTTCTTTACTTTAATGGTCAGAACTGGGAAACTAAGCAGAACTTGACCGTCGTATTAATATGTGAGAACTTTTGGAAGGCCAATGAACGCATTTAGACTGGTTTTCTTTGCCCGACTATTCACTCAGAAACGGTCACTTCAGTTGTCAACTTTAATATGGACACTGTCTGCTCATTGTCTGCCATTTTGTGCTAGGATTTGTTCCAAAATGAATATTTAGAACTCAGGACCTACATGTGTTACGAAATAGCGATAACAAACCTCTTCTTTCAAAATCTTAGACGGCTACCTTCTAGTCATCATCAATTTAGTGTATTTTTTTTTTTAGAAATACCGACAACTTCAAATATCAAAATCCAAAATAGCTGCCTGTCGGTCTTCTTGTCGTCTGATCGCATCAAAATGCAATATGCACATGTATGTTCCTTGGGGTACTTTTATGCATAAAATGTGGGACAGATCCCGTTTGACTTTCTGAGAAATAGCGGTAATAAACTTGAATTATCACAATCCAAAATGGCTGCCTGTTGAATATCTCGTTAACAGATTGGTCCCAAAATGCAATCGACAATTACAGTAAGCTTTGATCATTCAATATATGATTACATACTTGATATATTAATATGTCTTCAGACATGTATTTCGGAAACATATATTTGGGAAGTATAAAGTCCATTAAGGAAGTTTTGATCATTTTAGAAAGAAGGAAGTAGATTTATAAAGTTATTGCATCATTGCCTGATGTCGCATAGAACCGTGACCTTCATACAATTTCCTCCCTGCCATAGTATGTATAAGATACTTGTGATATACATAAAACACAAATTCCATACACATCCACCCACAGAACACCGACACTCTACACCGAAACATGGATACAGATATTTATGGAAAGTATTTTAGTTCATATCAGGATGTTAAGGAATAAACGATCCTTGGTTCTATGTACTAGGGATGAATTCTAAATTAAATAAATCACCAAGGAATAAACACCACGCCTTACTCAACTCATCATTTATATTAGAAAACATTGAATCACAACAAAAGTATTTATGAAAATATTGTATCAATCCCAAAATGCAATACACACAACTAGAATTCTAGGAAAACCTTTATCTGAAATTTGAGAAGATCTCCCCTACTTTCTGAGACATAGCGAAATTGTTAACGAAGGAACTAGCGCAGTTGATCACATGGATTGTTCTATTCAATATCAATTTTTAATTCAGATATTGAAATTGGAACACATAAATAGTGCTGCCATGGTAAATGATCCCAAAAAAGAGATCCAAGAGAGAGGAGCCCATGACTAGCAAAGGTGCGGTTATTAGTACAGGAACTACAGTGGAATGGTTACAGTTTTTCAATCGAATTTATCTGATACACATAATCATTACTTAAAATTTTATAAACACTGGTATTTTGGCGAATATCAATTTTTGAATAAAACACGACATTGCCTTAAGACTATCGGGCAACGGCGATACACAAATGAAGCTGACAGCGATCGCTAAGAGTGGTGTTCAACTTAATGCTAAAAATCCCATAGAAACTGGCCGCAACACAATTTTCTTGAAATATTGCATATCGAAAGTACTACTAGTTGTCCCTTTAAAATGTTAAATATTCTACATTTTGTATTCATAAATCATTTGAGTAGATGGTATACATTATACTTGAGTCATTTCTTTTGGATTTTTAACGGAAAATTTTGTTTGAAATAATACTTTTTTTATGAAAATTTAACACTTTGGGGGAAAAATACGAAAACGAAACATTGCTCTTTGCCATCTCATTTCCCCCTGTTACGGGTTTTGTCCACAATTTTACCTAACATGAAATTACTTTCTGTCTACTAGTATGTGTCAATTATTTTCGAAATTAAAATCCGGGAATACAGTTTTTGAGTGACTTGAAAATAGAGACTGCAGGTAGCAACGGACCACTTCTTTCTTAGTATATCTAGCTATTCTTTTCCAGTTTATGATTCCAGAGTACGATGTAAGTGAAAAATAGTGTACATATCTCTGTTTTCCTAACCGAAGAATAAGTTTCTATTTTCTGGGCTTCTGTAGAATTGATGGTCCAAATGGAAATACAGAGTATTTATACTGGCATACACAGTAGGAATCCACAATTGTCAGAAAGGTTACTCGATCGTCACCAGTAAGTCACCTAATCACGTGATGTGTAAATTAAACATGTGTATTTCGTTTTTACCCTGGATTGATGGTCCGTTTTGATCCAACGCCTCATGCTTGAATGTGTGAAAGTCACCTTATCACAAGATAAGTGTAAACGAATAAAAAAAACTAGAATTATGTCAGTATGACATTAAAATCCGCTGCAACAACAAATTTTAATTGCTTCATTTTAAAACCTCTGAAATACTTTGAAGTGTACTCGTGCGCCGCACAAGTGCTCTGCAAATGTTCTGCAATTAAAGACCAAAATTCATGATATTTTGCAGTCTCAAAAGCATTTTGCTGTTGTTACCATGATTTCCACATGCAAATATGTATCTAAATAATGTTATCTTATTAAAATTATTTATGTTCTGCCGATTAAAGATATTTTAAATATATACTTTTGTTCAGGTATTTTTTTTTACATTTAAATGAATTCCATATTTTCCCGAGTAAAATTGTTTTCCCTGAAAAACGGGATTGGTGCTCATTTATGCATGTACCATGTATTCAAAATGCGGACAATCCTATCAGACGATGCATTTCCCGTTGGTTAGTACATGTACATATACAACTAGTTTTACCATCCATATAATCGCAGAAAAAATATTAAAAAGATGGAAATGTAAGAAAATTGAATGTAGGTTTGTTTGTTTGATGAAATAACGTTTTATTTACAGTCAGCGTCACGTAAGGCCGGCCTTCCATGTATGCAATATATGCGGTGTGTAGCACGTATCAGATGTTCAATGTTCAATCGTAAAAATACCCATTCCTTTTAGACGCATTAGTGATTTAATTCACTAAAAAACTATGGTGACTGAAACGTGGTTCTTTATGATCGAAACACGATGGCGTTCTCATTTTCTACGAGATTGTTGGAGAGAATATATCAACTAAACCATACAAAACGATAATATATCCAAACAAATTCGATGCATTTGTAATATTTACATAATAATGTATGCGCAAGAAATGTTTACCGGCAGTCATGCCTGTAAACATCTGAGACGAAAAACACGTCAATCCTACGTAAAATATCCATACCTGTCTTACCGGTCCAACATAATAACAGAACATGATGGCAAAAGATGTCGGGAGATTCAACGAAAACGACGATGTGCGATAAGAGCTATGAGCCATATCCATATCATGAACTGATTTGTGACGGGCCGACAGATTATAAATTATCAACGATGGCCACGTATAGAATCCCTCCACCAGATAGTTTTAACTTTACTTAGCCCGACGAATGGCCAAAATGGTTTCAATGTTTTTAGCGCCTTATTATAGCGTCGGAGCTGGGGCAGGAAGGAGAAGATAATTCAAGTAAACATGCTAATCTAGGCGTTGTAAAACGATGCAGAAGATAGCGTATATTTTGTATTTTCAAATGCTTTCAATTAACGGAAGAAGATGCGACAAAATACTATGTGGTATATGAGAAATGTAAAACGCAGGAACACAATCTTGGAACGTGCGAAATTCAATCACAGGGAACACAACGAGGGAGAATCTGCGGACAGTTTTATCATTTCGTTATACAATCTATTCGAATATTGTGAGTATGGAAAACTCAGAGATGAGATGATACGTAATCGCACTGTTGTGGGTATAAGAGACATTCCAAAATGATGGTGATATAACGTCTGTTTTAAATGGATTATTTTCGTTTGGATGAAGTGTTTAACAGGCAGCTAAACCAGGAGTAAATCAAAATCACGACAATTGTGAGTTCAACAAGTCGAGTATCACATTCGTGGGACATGTGAGTGATGGGAATGGTATTTGATCGGACCCCAAAACTTCAGGCTATTGTCGACTGTGAAGAGCCAGAAAATATAAGTGGAATACGTAGATTCCTTGATATGGTCTAGTGTTTCATTGCACGTACATTTTCGTTGTAATAAAAGTTTTTGCAAAATAAACAAAAACCTCAAAGGAAAAAATACACATAGGCCGGTAATGGAAGAACTAAAACAATGAGGTATCATTATCTGATCCAGTTCGGAGGACCTTGTAAATATAACACTTACCTGATCTACATTCCATTTTCAATGCAGCAATCCGTTGGGCTTTTGTAGCTTTCACTCGAGTTTTAATATTTTGCTGAAGCGGTAACTTCTTCCTGGTATCTTTGATATTCCGCTGGTTACATGCTGGTCTCCATGCGGGTTTCTTTCTGTTTCCGTATCCGGTTGAAGGTTTAATATTGTCCCCTGGAAGAGTAGATCGTAATATTTTATGTATTTATCTTAAAGTGCAAGAATGAGTTATATGCGAAACCGATGAACAATTATTGAACGGATACTTTAATATGGTGACTTACAAACTTGTAAGATGAGATTAGAATTGCTAGTTTATTTTAGCGACCAGCAGTATATACACTGTCTTTAGTAAAACACCTTTTACCAATTATATGTCAACATGTATGAGCTTTATTCACCAGACTTCTTTGGCATGTCATGCGTCCTGCAGTCGTACTGACCACTCGCTGGTAAATCAACTTTCCCATCACGTTGATAAATTATCGTATGATCTTTTGAGTCTCGCTGACCACTTGTTCTATGTGTTTGCAAGGCGCTCTTGTCTTCAATGGCTTCCAACTGTGGTTTATCTGAAGTCAACCAAACTATATATGATAGTTGCAATGTAGCTTGATAGAAAATCATTGTACATGTAAATTTCATACGAAACTAATATAAAAAATAAAGTGAAATCTCAGGTTGAAATCATAGTATGAAATGGAAGGAGAGTTGTTCGCTCTTTAACGACTTTTTTTCCAATGTGCATTGAATACATCTTTTTAGCGCATAATGAAGCAAAATATTTATTAAAGTGCGTTAATCCTGCACAATATTAATCGAACAAAATCAAGAGCGTTGTATTTTCAAAGTAGGCTGCAAAAAATATACAATATGTACACGAATGCATATGTTTTACTCACCAGACACCTGCCTGTTTGTACCAGCCGACGTTTTTTTATCAGACACATAATTACTAAAATCTTTGTATGGATCTAGGTGTGTGATATTTTATTTAACCACCAATCATACTTTCGAATATCTTATCATACAACAAGAACTAGTCTTGTAAGCAGATGTTGAATACGTACTATGTTCAATTTGAAGTTGCTCTGTCGTCGTTGTTTCCTGTTACTGCGAAGATTCATTGATATCTGTAATTGTATAACAAGATATTTTAACGCCTCTCGCTATTGGATGATCGATATTGGTCAAATGAAAGAATGACGTCTTCTTTGCTTTTCCGATTTTCCTGTTTTCATTGAACATTAAAAACAGTTTAATTCCCAATTTTTATACAGCGTCTTAATGTTAAAGTACTTGTACTGTGATCTATGATAAATATTTTGACAGTCAGCTTATAAAACCTATTTTACCATCAGGTTTGTGAGAAACGAAAGTAACAGGCAACATAAAGAAAGAACGATTGAGAGCAGACAGTTTAAAAGCCAACCTGAAATAATCTTTAAATCGGTCAAAGGTTTGTAAAACGAATATCATATAATCGTCTGTTTTACTAACATCTGTTTGTTTTTTATTTAGAATTACTTAACATAAGTTATCTTGTGTATGATCATGTTAAAATATTAACGAAAAAGGGGCATTCCAATCTTTAGATAACTCATAAATGTTTTCGATTGCTAAGGGTAGACCAGAGATGTCACTGGTATGTGGATTGCGGATGAACATAATTGACTTATCACTACAACTGGAGCTCCCCTTGATGACAAGGTCCCCACGGACGTGGTTATTGTATCATATGTGCACTGAACAGATCCACTTTTTAATGAATTATCTTCTACTCCTCTATGGATAAATACGAAATAGCAATCCGTCATAAATTTATAACGTAACGCTAATGTAAGCGAAGTGATGGGTTACATAATTTGCCTCTTCCTCTCCCGTGTAAAAAATAAACGTTCTAATATGATTTCGCTAAGGCTGAGGGAAAAGATAATATACACTCAAGCGAGAGGACATATTTGTATTTTGGTAAATAATTTTGGTTATGTTAATAATGACTTCAAATTTTGATTTGAGAAAATTACATAAATGTGTGATAACCCTTGTAAAAGATAGCATGGTTGTAACAAAGCGACACTTACGAATATTGTATTGTTTTTGTATAACAGTAGGATTGTCGCCAAATAAGCAAGGACTGTTTCCTGTCAGTTTCAGTTTCAGGTTTGCTTGTTGCTGCAACTGGATAACTTGACCAGAAAATCCCATCGTATTATCTGTAATTGTAAATTCGTTTCATACATGTGATTACATTTACGTGTACGTGAAGAGAAAAATATACATTTTGTATAAAACGCCGTTAACTAACAGATTAAATTATGCAAGTTCTAAAGAAAAAAAAGTTTACTGTAGGCGTAAAGGCTTCTGTCTGTCCATATTTGACCTGTAGCATACTTTAACTATAGGGTATTAGTTTTAACCAAGAACCTGGATCTCAAGGAATGTGAAGGACTGGGCATAATAGGCATGCATGAGCGATTTTAAACTCTTCTCTTAACGAATGGCATGTTTTGGACGTTATTTCAACTTAAGGGGTAGGGCTAACGACGAAATAAAGGAAACTATTTGAACTACTTCCCCTGCTGTAGAAATCGACGGATTTATTCATTTCCAGTCAGCAGTATCGTTGACTAAAAGTATTCTAAATGTTAAACAAATCGTCTGTGTCTCAAGAAAAAAAAGAAATTATGGGGCTGGACATTTGAATATTTTGAATATTAAATCTTTAAAACAGTTTTCAATTCCTGGCATAAACCATTACAGCAATATTGTTCCTGGAAAGACGTGGGAAGTCTGGTCACATAATATTAATTTATAAATCAAAATACAGTAAACATATTTACAATATGTACGTATACATTTGAGTAAGTTCGTGTACTAGTCACACATTTTTTACAGTTTAAATGTATAGTTTATAGTATATGTACTCTAAACCTCTACGAGTCCGTCCATGTATAGTTTTTATAGGTATATACAATGTATTATAGCTAGTGTAATAAAACATTTTATGTATAGTTAAATTTATAGGATTTAAAGTATAATAACGGTAATTTTCTATAAAGTAGTTTAATATATGGCTTATGGAAATATAATGTCAGAGCTGTTATCCTATATAAAACCTGGACTGAATGACACTAGGGAATATCTACGAATCTTCATATGAGGTATTTTAAAGTAATAATGACACTTCAGGTAAGTTTCGCATTCTAAGAATTTCCCCTGGAAAAAATTATGGCAATACATATACTTAATAGTATTATACATTTAAATATATATGTATATGTATATATCTATATTAAAAGAGACTAGGGCTACACAAGTATCTTCAATGTTTTGTGCTTTGTTTCTTTACTTTTTTTCTTGTTGTTCATGTTCCTATTTGTTTTTATGTTTCATGTACCACACACGTGTTAGAGACAGATGTAAGGTCGGTCGGTCGGTCGGAAATGAAAATTACTTATAATTTCTTTCCGAAATAAAACAGGTATCATATTTATTATTATTATTATTTCTAGTATAACTGATTTATATGACAGTGAAAGCGATGTTTTTTTTTATAAATGTCTATGTTTATGTGATAAATGTGATGAGGCATTATAATACATGTATGTAAGTGGTGTGATGAATGAGAGTCCTCCCGTGTGGGGACATATTTGGTTATATTTTTGGAGGCTGACCCCAAGGCCCAAACCTTGGAAGCCTTCAGATGTATAACTTGTCTGGGGTATTAAATGGTTTTTCTGTTTTTCTGTTGTTTTTTTTTTTTTGTCAAAAATATTGTTCCTGGGAAATAAAAGGAAAATTCTTAACAATGGAAATCTTCTTTTTCAGGGAGGGAATCAAACATTTAATTGAGGCGAAACAACTTTGAGGAACATTGTTCAGGCTACATTGAATGGTTGATATTTAAAGTACGATAAGAATTTTTTTTTTATTTTTCTTTCAAAGTCGAATTAATAGTGTAATGAGTTCACAAATAAATTGTTTTATATTTTTAATATCACCAATTCACTATTACTATTAGACAGCTTTTAACACACTAGGTACTATAGGTAAATTTACTTATACTGTAACTAACAGATTATAACACTACCTCGGACAGAAATGTCCCCAAATGATTGGCGGAGAGCCGTCACGTGGTGACCCCCTAACACTTTATAGGGGGTCAGTAATTTTTATTATGGTGCAATATGGCGGCTGTCGCCCACGCTTCAAAATTTAAACACATTCTCTTCAACTAAATATACCACTTTGTTACCATAAAACTATATATTACTTGTTAATTTTTGTGTAAAAATAATTTTAATCGTTTTAATACTTCAAATTAAATGAAATGCATTTTTTTAAATACGAGTTGCTTCCCCTACGCCAGTTTGAAAGTTGATGACGCGGCGAAAGTCAAACGTAATCCAAGCGTTTTCTAGACTGTGATTATAAACAAATGGAGGTGTTCGGACCCACAGATCAATCCTCACTTTACAACCAATTTATCGGCATAACTTTTCAGTGATTATCTCAGCAAGAATGCACAGATGATCAAGGAGATTGTGCTTAAAATGTTAGATGGATGTTTGTGTCACTCTTGTTTGTGATGCTTTCAATACTGTATACAGACGGTCTGGTGTCGTATTGAGGTAGGCCTACTGTGAACATAGGAATGTCGAACTAACTGTTGATTTATGAGTTATTCAGTATTATTCTGCAGGTTCCTGATACAGTGTATTTGAAAATTCTCGACATAAATAAATGTATAGCCTACTGAAGAAGGCCAATTATTTTAAAAGTGTCGATTGTTTGTTATCATTCGCCAGGATGATTTAAGGTTGATTTCATATTCTTGACTAAACAAATACTATGAAATAGGAAACAAAGAATTAATGAAACAAATAGATGGTCCTCGATGCGATAAATTCGTTATATAGTCAGTTACTGACCCCCTATAAAGGCATAGAGGGTCAGTAAGAAGTATAGGAGGCTCGGGCTACGCCCTCGCCCCCTATAAATCTTACTGACCCTCTATGCCTTTATAGGGGGTCAGTAACTGACTATATAACTAATAATAACACTAGGTGCTATAGGTAAAATCTCTACTATTGCACTAAGTAAAAAAAGTAAATGTGTCATTGCTATTTAATAAAATAGGTTGTTCCTTCTTCTACAATTGTAAAAAGAAATAGACACTTATGCAGTCGTCTGTTTTTCTTTTACCAAATTCTCTTATTAATCGTCCATGTCCTAAGCGAAAACGAAACATATATTTCAACTTGCTGCTTAACAAATCTATGATGTAAACTAAAGGTAATAACATTTCTGAAATGTCAATCAGACACAAAATTTTGTATAAAAAGTAAATATTACCATGACTTGATCTTGCGATCGCGAATTCCGCATTTTCTGATGTACCCGTGTCCATGGTGTTTCCTGTCCGAGAATCTACAAGTAAATCACTACTACTTTTCTGAGTATCTACAGGTAACTCACTGATACTGGTAGATGTTTCAATGATGTTACCTGTCCGAGTATCTACAGGTAAATCACTGATACTGGCAGATGTTTCCATGGTGTTACCTGTCCGAGTATCTACAGGTAAATCACTGATACTGGTAGATGTTTCCATGGTGTTACCTGTCCGAGTATCTACAGGTAAATCACTGATCCTAGTAGATGTTTTCGATGGTGTTACCTGTTTGAGTATCTACAGGTAAATTACTGATACTTGTCTGCGTATCAACAGGTAAATCACTGATACTGGCAGATGTTTCCATGGTGTTACCTGTCCGAGTATCAACAGGTAAATCACTGATCCTAGTAGATATTTCGATGATGTTACCTGTTTGAGTATCTACAGGTAAATCACTGATACTGGCAGATGTTTCCATGGTCTTACCTGTCCGAGTATCAACAGGTAAAATCATTGATATTGGTAGATGTGTCCATGGTGTTACCTGTCCGAGTATCTACAGGTAAATCACTGATCCTAGTAGATGTTTCCATGGTGTTACATGTCCGAGTATCAACAGGTAAATCACTGATCCTAGTAGATGTTTCCATGGTGTTACCTGTCCGAGTATCTACAGGTAAATCACTGATATTGGTAGATATTTCCATGTTGTTACATGTCCGAGTATCTACAGGTAAATCACTGATCCTAGTAGATGTTTCCATGGTGTTACCTTGTCCGAGTATCTACAGGTAAATCATTGATATTGGTAGATGTGTCCATGGTGTTACCTGTCCGAGTATCAACAGGTAAATCACTGATCCTAGTAGATGTTTCGATGGTGTTACTTGTTTGAGTATCTATAGGTAAATCACTGATACTTGTAGATGTTTCCATGGTGTTCAATGTCTGAGTATCTACAGGTAAATCACTGATCCTAGTAGATGTTTCCATGTTGTTACCTGTCCGAGTATCAACAGGTAAATCACTGATCCTAGTAGATGTTTCCATGGTGTTACCTGTCCGAGTATCTACAGGTAAATCACTGATATTGGTAGATATTTCCATGTTGTTACATGTCCGAGTATCTACAGGTAAATCACTGATCCTAGTAGATGTTTCCATGGTGTTACCTGTCCGAGTAATCTACAGGTAAATCATTGATATTGGTAGATGTGTCCATGGTGTTACCTGTCCGAGTATCAACAGGTAAATCACTGATCCTAGTAGATGTTTCGATGGTGTTACTTGTTTGAGTATCTATAGGTAAATCACTGATACTTGTAGATGTTTCCATGGTGTTCAATGTCTGAGTATCTACAGGTAAATCACTGATCCTAGTAGATGTTTCCATGGTCTTACCTGTCCGAGTATCAACAGGTAAATCACTGATTCTAGTAGATGTTTCGATGGTGTTACCTGTTTGAGTATCTACAGGTAAATCACTGATCCTAGTAGATGTTTCCATGTTGTTACCTGTCCGAGTATCTACAGGTAAATCACTGATACTTGTAGATGTTTCCATGGTGTTCACTGTCTGAGTATCTACAGGTAAATCACTGATACTTGTCTGAGTATCTACAGGTAAATCACTGATACTTGTCTGAGTATCTACAGGTAAATCACTGATATTGGTAAATATTTCCATGGTGTTTACCTGTCCGAGTATCAACAGGTAAATCACTGATCCTAGTAGATGTTTCGATGGTGTTACCTGTTTGAGTATCTACAGTAAATCACTGATCCTAGTAGATGTTTCCATGTTGTTACCTGTCCGAGTATCTACAGGTAAATCACTGATACTTGTAGATGTTTCCATGGTGTTCACTGTCTGAGTAATCTACAGGTAAATCACTGATACTTGTCTGAGTATCTACAGGTAAATCACTGATACTGTCTGAGTATCTACAGGTAAATCACTGATACTTGTCCGAGTATCTACAGGTAAATCACTGATACCTGTCCGAGTATCTACAGGTAAATCATTGATATTGGGATAGATGTGTCCATGGTGTTACCTGTCCGAGTATCAACAGGTAAATCACTGATCCTAGTAGATGTTTCGATGGTGTTACTTGTTTGAGTATCTATAGGTAAATCACTGATACTTGTAGATGTTTCCATGGTGTTCAATGTCTGAGTATCTACAGGTAAATCACTGATCCTAGTAGATGTTTCCATGTTGTTACCTGTCCGAGTATCAACAGGTAAATCACTGATCCTAGTAGATGTTTCCATGGTGTTACCTGTCCGAGTATCTACAGGTAAATCACTGATATTGGTAGATATTTCCATGTTGTTACATGTCCGAGTATCTACAGGTAAATCACTGATCCTAGTAGATGTTTCCATGGTGTTACCTGTCCGAGTATCTACAGGTAAATCATTGATATTGGTAGATGTGTCCATGGTGTTACCTGTCCGAGTATCAACAGGTAAATCACTGATCCTAGTAGATGTTTCGATGGTGTTACTTGTTTGAGTATCTATAGGTAAATCACTGATACTTGTAGATGTTTTCCATGGTGTTCAATGTCTGAGTATCTACAGGTAAATCACTGATCCTAGTAGATGTTTCCATGGTGTTACCTGTCCGAGTATCTACAGGTAAATCACTGATATTGGTAGATGTTTCGATGGTGTTACCTGTCCGAGTATCTACAGGTAAATCACTGATACTGGTAGATGTTTCCATGGTGTTACCTGTCCGAGTATCTACAGGTAAATCACTAATACTGGCAGATGTTTCCATGGTGTTACCTGTCCGAGTATCTACAGGTAAATCACTGATACTTGCCCGAGTATCTACAGGTAAATCACTGATACTTGCCCGAGTATCTACAGGTAAATCACTGATACTGGCAGATGTTTCCATGGTGTTACCTGTCCGAGTATCAACAGGTAAATCACTGATCCTAGTAGATGTTTCGATGGTGTTACCTGTTTGAGTATCTACAGGTAAATCACTGATACTTGTAGATGTTTCCATGGTGTTACCTGTCCGAGTATCTACAGGTAAATCACTGATACTTGTAGATGTTTCCATGGTGTTACCTGTCCGAGTATCTACAGGTAAATCACTTATACTTGTCCGAATATCTACAGGTAAATCACTGATACTTGTCCGAAGATCTACAGGTAAATCACTTATACTTGTCCGAGTATCTACAGGTAAATCACTGATACTTGTCCGAGTATCTACAGGTAAATCACTGATACTGGTAGATGTTTCCATGGTGTTACCTGTCCGAGTATCTACAGGTAAATCACTGATACTGGTAGATGTTTCGATGGTGTTACCTGTCCGAGTATCCACAGATGGATCACTAATATTGGTGGATATATCCGTTGTGTTACTTGTCCGAGTATCTACAGGTAAATCACTGATACTAGTAGATGGTTCCATTGTGTTACTTATCTACAGGTAGGCCATTGACATCGGTTGGTATTTCCCTGTAGTCACTTGTCGGAGCATCTACAGGTGATCCGGTGAATCCCCCTCCAGGATCTACAGACGAACCAGTGTAATTGTGTAATGTTTTCTGTTCCATATTTCACATAAAATATGATCACATTAGTAGCTTTTTTAAGGATCAGTAACTGTCGAACAAATTGTCATCGTGAAATAAACAGGTTCGTCACTGAAGTAACTTCTTTAGCAGCCGTTACATGTCAAGGTCTCTGATACATGTAGTGACAGCAAGTGAAGTAGGATTGTGTATTACATCAGCTCCAAATCATTGCTATCATCTGCAAAATCAAAATATATATAAATATATATATAAGTATCACAATGTATGTCACTCTTTGTAAGAAAATAAACATAAAACTAAGTAGAAGCAAGTCTTCCGTTTAGCAATTGCACCCCATCTCTACCAGTCTTAAATTCACCAAAACACAACGTAGATAATATTATAATGTGTATAATATCCTTATTCTAAGCATCTATGCCGTTACATTCCCTCATAAAAATACTGAATCCACCCGTTAAGCATTAAGGAACACCGGTGTCATTTTAGATAAATCACATCTCTGAATGATCTTTTGATTCACTGAACATTACAACGTTTTAAGCAAACTTACCGATCAAGATATATATATAACACTATACTTAGTTCTGGTAAATATTGTGATATCAGTAATTAAGTTTTGAATGTTTTTCGGAATATAAATATATTACAAATTGCCAATGTAATGCAACCTCAAAGTATTCTATATAACATTTGTATAATCAACTTCCATATTAATTAATATTATTATAATAAAACAAATAAGTTTTCAGACAACACCATTTCTATGGATGCCAATAAATGCATGCACACAAGCAGTTATTCTTTGTTACAAGATAACTATTTGTCTTACCATGACATATGGTTGTATTATACATAAAAGATTTGCACTCAATATCAGATAGAACGGTCGAAGTGATATCAGAACATCTGCATTTCAAATGTACACACACAAAGGTAAAGCTATAATTCGACATCCGAGGCTCAACTAAAAAAATACCATTAGAAATGTCCCATTTTAGTCTGGTCTTTTGTCTTCAGTTACAACATTTTGGTCATTTCAAATACCCAAGGGTAATCTTATTGCTAATTAGATTAATGAGTCAAGTAATAGCAGCTTTCTTTTACAGCTGCTATCTTACGTTCACGTAGAAAAAAAGAAAAGTATTATTTTCTTTCAACACTAGATTCTCATAGAAGACTGAGATATAAGGATAAAATATTTTATTTTTAAAGCTATTTTTAATACACGGGTTTTATTTGTCGTTGAGGCATACTTCTAAAAAGACATATCTAATCTTTCAACGAGTTTATGATGGATGAAATTGGCGAAGTATTGACCACGTTATGGCCTGATGAATTCGGACACATTTAAAAACTAGGACAGGTAGTGCTAAGTTTCTTTGTCTAATACCTCCTATGACTTTATCTTCAAACTTTTTACAATTAATCTTATTCATGCGAGCTGTTATTCTTTGTAATAAAATAAGTTGCCGTCAAATTACTGTTGTGTTATATGTATGTGTACACATAAGCCTTGTATGCGGTATCGATAATTTATAAGATAAGACAGTCTAAATGACGTCAATTGATTTAAACAATACACTCCAAATCTACAGACATAAAAAGGCAGATTGTAATTTGTAACCTGAGGTCAAACTCTGGCCTGATATTTTAATGAGTGGGTTAGAGAGAAATACCATTTAGTAGCAGTTCGTTTTAACCGGATACCGCGTATATTTTATCAGCTATTATTTGATCTTTATAATTTCATGTGAACAATAATGTTTTTGGTGGTAAAAATGTTGAAAATAAATGATTTTGATGAACTTTTACGCCATCCAAATTGCTAATTCCTCATGTTTTATAATCACCTGTGCGATGACAACCGCTATACAATAAGCTTATCGTAAAAAATGATACAAAGAATAATATAATATATTTCTCATCTGTAGACATAGAGACAAAATTTCATCGAATGTTTTCTTCTTTGGATTCTCATTTTACACTACAACTTGACATGAATCTGAGCTGGATTTGTGATAGCAGTTGGTTGCTACAATTAAGTATCTCTCGAAAACCCTACACTTAACGTCTTGTTTAATCACATTTGATTTTTGTTTTTTATTTTCATGATAGTGTTACTCATTTTCAGTCAAAAGACTAAACATTACTTTTTCATTTCTTGAATTTGACAAACATCAAATAAGGAAAAAAATAATTTCAATAGCAGGTGATTCTGGCTGGTATGTTGTTAAAATATAGCTATAGGAGAGAAAAAAATCGTTTCAAGTGGAAAATAATTAAGCTCCCACACACAAGTTCTTTTCACTGCTATTATTGATTAACATTATAAAAATGAAAACCAGAAGAAAAGTTTACTTAAATCGGAGAAAATAGTTTTTTTGAATTATAACGAAGGCAAAAAAAGTAAAAATACGTTTATTTCAATTAGGAAAACTTTTTTCTCTCTTACCTATGAGTATAATACTGTCTGGTCTAATGCAATACACTCATGTCGTCTGAGGCTGTATTACATGGCTAGCCATGCAATTCAGTCTTGCGACGTCAGGGCGGATCGGAGAATCGACTTGCAGTTGCGGTATTTTAACTAAATTCAAAATGGCGGATAATCATAGTGGTAAAATTGCAATTGTATGAGAGAAAATACTCTTTTATTCTACCCTCTGGGTCACAAAGTGCTGTAAAACCCTCGACAAGCCTATGGTTTTACAACATTCTGTGACACTCGGGTAGAATATCCATACTTTCATATCTAGAAATTAACGAGTCATATACTGTTGCATTCTATAGAAAAAAAAAATGTTTAAATAAAAAAGGTGCGAAAAAATGTGTGTGTTTAAAATGAAAAAAAGCTTGGTATATATGACAATACATTATGTTTCTGAGAATATAATTTATCGTTCAATTAAGAGCTCCAGAAAAGTATAAATGATATTCTAGAACAATGTGTTAAATCGTGTATAAATATGCCTAATTAAATGATATAAAATTCTGTGGTACAGGCAATCAGTACTGGAAATAGTGCCCGGAATTTTTTCGGTGCAATAATATGTTTTTCAATTTTTAACATTAAAATGAAGCTCAAACTTTCATGGTGGTAACAGTGTAAAGTAAAACTTTTGTAATATGATTTATCTGCCTGTTTTGACGTGAAAAAATCCAATTGTCAGGAAAACGAATATGATTTATCGTTCAATTAAACAATACCAGTACATTAAAATCTAATCACACTACTTAAGGATGTCAAAAAGATGTGAGCATGGTGAAATACAAAAAGACACGCAGAATTATACATCACTACGTGACAACATTTCCTCAATGTATGAGACTTGCGTATTGATTCGTATTTTAACATTTCTATAAATTGAAAGTGCTTCACCGCTGACAAATGGTATTTTCCCTATCAAAATCAAGAGGAGATGCTTTAGTATTTTCCTTCATTTACAAAAGTTACTTTACACAATTACCACCATTGTAATGTTTGAGCTTCTAATTTTACTTCAAGTTTAGAATATTAAAGATATTTACAGCCATTGCCTCCCGAAAGAATGACATCGCACTATGTCGTATATGGAAGAAATACTGATTCTACGTGTACAAAAAGCAGAATAAATTATTTTATATTATTAGTTGTGTCAATTGAGCATACATTTACAATTAAACATCATTTTTTTTGTTCAAATGATGAGTATCATTTATCCTCTGTCGACTGTGGGTCGCGAATCAAGATAAGCTTTTAATATGTTATTCATCACCAAAAGTTACTAACATTTAGAAAATTACAGTACTTTCAATGCATTGGTTTTAATTTTACATTACAAATAAGTGCAGAAAATGATTTTAGCAGTACTGCCAAAAGTCATCGTATGTATGTCTATAGTGAAGCGAAATGAGATCCTACGGTCACACCATGTAGCCAAATAGTGGTCTACAATTTCATTTCACATTTTTACAGTGTTATTAGTAATTACAAAGTGATTTATGCAGGGAAGTTTCCATCTAAACATACATAAGGCATAAAAAACAACAATTTTACAGTGCATAATTTCAGTGTTGTAACTAACGTTTATAAGGCACTGAAGCCGTTTGAATGATTTTCACGGTTTAATCTATCAAACCTAATGGTTTTCAATAGATTAATGAAGAATAATTAACATGCTGAATTTTTTGCTCAGTTATGTCACATATAACTTTAAAGTAAATAACAGAAGTATGAAATACAAATGATATTAAATTCACTACATCTTCTTTAATGCAATTATATAAATGTATATTAAGTCGAACGGACAGAATTGGAATAAAACAGAATGACCCAAACTTTTTTGTTTACTTTGAAAAGGGACGTGTTCAAGCGAACGCTTTCCAATTGTAAACATCAACACTTTTTGTTGTAACTTTATGGAGATGGCGATATATCCTATTGTAACGTGTTGAATCTGACAACTGAGCCGTGAAACCAAATACTGATCCATAAAGAGAGCCATGTCATTTTGAATGACACCATATAATGTCCTGTGTCCACATTACTCTAAAAACAGTTGTCTTTTTAAAAGTACAGTATGTACAATTTATATTAAAGGTAATAACTTTGGATTAAAAACGGTATACATACCTTTAAATTTTCTTATAAGTGCCTTGAAAACACTTTATCAGACTCAGTAATGGTGCAGTGATTTGGTTGTCAGAACAAACATTTCATAACTTCCTGGTGTAGGTAGGTAAAGCGTCATATAAACGGGTACTTTTAAAGTTACCATGGGAGATTACAAACGGGACCAAAGTTCAGTTTCACAACATTTTATAGAATAAAAACCTACCGATAAAAAGGAAATGTAAGTCTGAAATGTAACTGAAAGTCTGCCAACGCTGGTTAGATGATTATCAAACAAATTAAGTCTGCAAAAACTCTAGACCTTTGCATTAGAAGTCATTAGATTTAAGAACAATTGTGTGTTCCATATTATAGCTCTGCACATACAGCATTCCAAACAGTTTGCAGCTATACCATGACAGCTATACCATGACAGCTATACCATACCATGACAGCTATACCATGACAGCTATACCATGACAGCTTTACCATGACAGCTATACCATGACAGCTACATCATGAATACTACACAAAAGATCCAATACACAAAAGGCTACATTATATGTGTACATCTAAAGTTTTAAACAGAAATTAGATTTCCCTCGCTGTTTCATTCAAAATTTTGCATACACTAGTCGAGATAACAAAAGCTTTATACAAGCGGCTACAACGTAATCTTGATTTAACTTTTGGATTCTGATAACGTAATAAGAATCGCGTAAATCCAAGGCTTTGAACTTGTCTTTCTAAGCCTGTTTATGATTGTGAATTTGATTTTATACCATATTTTCATTTTGTATATTGGTAACTCCAAACAGAGAATAACATAGGACTCTTTCATATGTGTATGAAGGATAGGGATATTCTACCCGAAGGCAACAAAATGTTGTAAAACACCATGCTTGCCGAGAGTTTTACAAAATTGTGTGATCCTGATGGTAGAACATCCCTATCCTTCATATCCATATATAATAAGAGTATTTCCCTCTTATACCTCGATGTTTTATTACAATTTTACTGCTATTATATCCCGCCATTTTTAAAACTTTCTAGGAAAACCTCAACTGCAAGTCAATTCTCCATACATATAAGTGCGTGATACCTTTGATACAAATCTCGTTAGGTTTTTTTTTTTAAAGTAAAATCAGCGCTTTACCAAATGAAGCATAGGTTTTATACTAATTTTATGGAGAAGACAAATTAAATCTTCAATTGGAGAAACTGTCAACTCTAATTTACAGCCCTAATACTAAACATTGGTTATAACAGAGAATACAATTAACACAAATTTAAAAGCAGTCGTCTTTTCGGAAGTATGTTTTAGCATAATATTTACGTGATAATTGTGGATTTAAAAACAATATACATACCTCTAAAGTTTCTGAACAATCCATGGAAAAGAATGATCCGACTTTAATTGCGCAGTGATTTTGGTTGTCAAAACAAATATTTAACTTCCTGGTGTCTGAGAGTCTACGTAAAACGTTACATACGGGTACTTTGTCTTAATTGTTACCATTGTAGATACAAAAAAAATCAATGTTCAATTTCACATTTTATAAAATGAAATCCTATCGATAAATCAAGGAAATGTAGAACTATAAGTCTGCCATCACGGGTTAAAGGAATAAATACAGTCTAGTAAAACTCCACACAACGGCGCTAGCGTCCCGCCAGGTCTCAAGTATTTTGATTTAAGAACAATGTGTGCCTTCCAAATAATAGCTCTACATACAACATTCAATAGAGTAGATGGTCTATACCGTGTCAGATCGTTTAAAACAATACACTATAGATCGAATACACACGACGATTAATTATGTTCTATTGTTCTATATGTAGGTATCAAGTACAACCTAGATTCAATCGTAATAGTCTAAGTTATCTAATGTTGCCATAATAAGTACATATGTATGTTACCCATTTTTATCTTCGGCGAGTGAGGGGTGGTATGCTTATTTATTTATTTATTTTTCTTAACTTTTTTATAATTTTTATCAAACAATAGAGCGCAATATTGAACAAATATTTTTTACTGGTAATATGTAGATACCTCAGATACATCTTAAGGAGGAATATAGAGTTTGTTCAATAATGTGCTCAATGCTTTCGTAATGAAAAAGTTTTCACATCTTCGAAATTCATGCATGTTGAGGATGGTTAAATAACAAGGTTTAAAATTTGACGCATGTGGGGTTCAAAAAAAATTTAAAAATTGTTTTCTATAAAAGAAGATATTTTTTCTTAGGCTTGAATCTACTGATATCCCATGTATCAATGAGGGAGTGAAGAATGCAAAATCTTCGATTACGGACATATATGAAACATTACAAAGACGATGTATGTCGGTTGAAGTAAGTTAAAAAAAAAGTGAAACCAAAGCGAACCTGCCTAGTATATTTGTAGCATCTATTTACGAGTTTCTGTACAAATAGTTATATATACAAAATGTGTACATAAGTACCATGGATTTGAGCATTAACCAATGCAATTAACTACACAATGCTGTCATCAGAAACCCACTGCAGGAAAGAGCAGTCATGAATCCTATGATGCATATAAAGCTTGGATATAGAACACAACCATGTTGACTTTGTAAGTACCAATATCCAGTCGTAATCAATGGCGTAGGAAGATGAAACGTAATGGGAGGGGGGCAAAGGTCCTCAATATTTCGTAACACCCCCCCCCCATCGTGCACGCTGCGCCCCGCAACCACAGTAGGCACTTGATATACTTTTTTCATATATCATTACATATAAGCAGCTCTAATCCTTGAACACATCTAAAAGCAGTGGCGTCGCTAACATAGAATTAATAAATATGCAAATAAACGCGCGAGTTTGGGGGTCCGGGGTATCCCTTGGAAAAATATTACGATTTAAAACTGAGATGAATTCTACGATGTATTTTGATGATTTTGCGAGCGACAAAGGCGCGAGATTTTCAACAGGGGCTGTCAGCTACATCCCTGACCGTACCCGTCCACGCACGTACCGGAAGGCTCTGATCGTACCGGATGTATATATAGTCTGTTATCTTTAAATTTTTCGGTCCGTTCGAACGTCAGCATAACAACGCACAAAATGAATTTGATTTATTAGCCGTCTCTAATTAGGCCTGCTCCGTCGATCCTGTTTCAAAATAACGCTTATAGAAGGGGGTTAGCTATTGTAGAATGTTATGAAACGCATAACAGTTAACCTTTCGTCTACTTTCACGCGAATCTGACATACATGTAATATGTACGATGAAAAAAATGATTAGACTCTACAACTTGGTAAGTATATATATTCATCATTGCCTGTATCAGTCGAATGATAACTACATACATAGGATATTTAATCATGTTATAAAATATACCCAAAATATCCTGGCTGTATCCGTCACATAAAATTTAATAATACAGCTGACATCCCTGACTGTAACCGTCACAGACAACTTATATATAGCTAATATCCCTGACTGTACCCTTGCTATACAACATATATAACTTACATCCCTGACTGTACCCGTGCTATACAACATATATAACTTACATACCTGACTGTAACCCGGGCTATACGACGTATATAACTTACATCCCTGACTGTACCCGGCTATACGACGTATATAACTTACATCCCTGACTGTACCCGTGTTATACAACGTATATAACTTACATCCCTGTCTGTACCCGTGCTATACAACATATATAACTTACATCCCTGACTGTACCTGTACTATCAAACACATATAACTTACATTCCTGACTGTACCCATCGAATGCAACATATATATAACTTACATCCTTACCTGTACCCGTGCTATACAACATATATACCTTATATCCCTGACTGTACCCGTACTATTAAATATGTTTTATTACATCCCTGACTGTAGCCGTCCTATGCGACACGTATAACTTACATCCCTGTCTGTACCCCTGCTGTACAACGTATATAACTTACATCCTTGACTGTATCCGTGCTATACAACGTATATAACTTACATCCCTGTCTGTACCCGTACTATACAACATATATACCTTATATCCCTGACTGTACCCGTACTATTAAATATGTTTTATTACATCCCTGACTGTAGCCGTCCTATGCGACACGTATAACTTACATCCCTGTCTGTACCCCTGCTGTACAACGTATATAACTTACATCCTTGACTGTATCCGTGCTATACAACGTATATAACTTACATCCCTGTCTGTACCCGTGTTATACAACGTATATAACTTACATCCTTGACTGTACCTGTGTTATACAACGTATATAACTTACATCCCTGTCTGTACCCGTGCTATACAACATATATAACTTACATCCCTGACTGTACCCGTACTATACAACGTATATAACTTACATCCCTGTCTGTACCCGTGTTATACAACGTATATAACTTACATCCTTGACTGTACCTGTGTTATACAACGTATATAACTTACATCCCTGTCTGTACCCGTGCTATACAACATATATACCTTATATCCCTGACTGTACCCGTACTATTAAATATGTTTTATTACATCCCTGACTGTAGCCGTCCTATGCGACACGTATAACTTACATCCCTGTCTGTACCCCTGCTGTACAACGTATATAACTTACATCCTTGACTGTATCCGTGCTATACAACGTAATATAACTTACATCCCTGTCCTGTACCCGTTACTATACAACATATATACCTTATATCCCTGACTGTACCCGTACTATTAAATATGTTTTATTACATCCCTGACTGTAGCCGTCCTATGCGACACGTATAACTTACATCCCTGTCTGTACCCCTGCTGTACAACGTATATAACTTACATCCTTGACTGTATCCGTGCTATACAACGTATATAACTTACATCCCTGTCTGTACCCGTGTTAAACAACGTATATAACTTACATCCTTGACTGTACCTGTGTTATACAACGTATATAACTTACATCCCTGTCTGTACCCGTGCTATACAACATATATAACTTACATCCCTGACTGTACCTGTACTATCAAACACATATAACTTACATTCCTGACTGTACCCATCGAATGCAACATATATATAACTTACATCCTCACCTGTACCCGTGCTATACAACATACATAATTTACACCCCTGACTGTACCCGTGTTATACAACATGTATAACTTACATCCCTGTCTGTACCCGTACTATACAACATATATACCTTATATCCCTGACTGTACCCGTACTATTAAATATGTTTTATTACATCCCTGACTGTAGCCGTCCTATGCGACACGTATAACTTACATCCCTGTCTGTACCCCTGCTGTACAACGTACAATAACTTACATCCCTGTCTGTACCCGTACAATACAACATATTATACCCGTTACATCCACTGACTGTACCCATTGCGTACTATTAAATATGTTTTATTACATCCCTGACTGTAGCCGTCCTATACAACACGTATAACTTACATCCCTGTCTGTACCCCTGCTGTACAACGTATATAACTTACATCCTTGACTGTATCCGTGCTATACAAACGTATGTAACTTGCATTCCTGACTGTTCCCGTGCTGTACATCGTATATAACTTGCATTCCTGACTGTACCCGTGCTGTACAACATATATAACTTACATGTACATCCCTGACTGTATCCGTGCTATACAACGTATATAACTTGCATTCCTGACTGTTCCCGTGCTGTACAACGTATAAAACCTGAATTCCTTACTGTACCCCGTGCTATACAACATATATAACTTACATCCCTGACTGTAACCGTGCTGTACATCGTATATAACTTACATCCCTGTCTGTACCCCTGCTGTACAACGTAATATAACTTACATCCTTGACTGTATCCGTGCTGCACAACGTATATAACTTACATCCCGGACTGTACCCGTGCTGTACAACGTATATAACCTGAATTCCTGACAGTACCCGTGCTGCACAACGTTTATAACTTACATCCCCGACTGTTTCCATAACATACAACATGTATAACTTATATCTCTGATTGTACCCGTAACACACAACGTATATATAACTTACATCTCTGACTCTACCCGTGCTATATTACCTATATAACTTACATACCTAAACTGTACCCGTAACATACAACATATATAACTTACATCCCTGACTGTACCTGTACTACCAAACATATATAAACTTACATCCCTGACTATACCCATCACATACAACATATATATAACTTACATCCTCACCTGTACCGTGCTATGCAACATACATAATTTACATCCCTGACTGTACCCGTGTTATACAACGTATATCAATTACATCCCTGTCTGTACCCGTGCTATACAACATACATAATTTTCATCCCTGACTGTACCCGTGTTATACAACGTATATAACTTACATCCCCTGTCTGTACCCGTACTAATACAACATATATAACGTACATCCCTGACTGTACCCGTACTATTAAATAATTATGTTTCTAACATCCTTGACTGTACCCGTCCTATGCAACACGTATAACTTTCATCCCTGTCTGTACCCCTGCTGTACAACGTATATAATTTACACATCCTTGACTATATCCGTGCTACACAACGTATATAACTTACATCCCTGTCTGTACCCCTGGTGTACAATGTATATAATTTACATCCTTGACTATATCCGTGCTACACAACGTATATAACTTACATCACTGACTGTATCCGTGCTATACAACTCATATAACTTACATCCCTGTCTGTACCCGTACTATACAACATATATAACGTACATCCTTGACTGTACCCGTACTATTAAATATGTTTCTAGCATCCTTGACTGTATCCGTCCTATGCAACACGTATAACTTTCATCCCTGTCTGTACCCCTGCTGTACAACGTATATAATTTACATCCTTGACTATATCCGTGCTACACAACGTATAACTTACATCCCTGTCTGTACCCCTGCTGTACAACGTATATAATTTACATCCTTGACTATATCCGTGCTACACAAACGTATATAACTTTCATCCCGGTCTGTACCCCTGCTGTACAACGTATATAATTTACATCCTTGACTATATGGCGTTTATATAATGGGTAATTGTATATATGTGACGGCGACTGACAAAATGGGCCCAGATGCGGCGATTATGACGTCGGAATAAATGACGTTATAAAGTTACGCACATTTTTTGCCGACGTCACCACGTTTATTTGCGGAAACTCTCAATAAACTACGTTTCATAAAGCCCGCATTTTATGTATAAATTTAACTACCTGTACAGTATCAATACATAATATAAAGGGTAGACTGGTGAGTATCAGGTGATCAGTATATACATGTAGGTACTTTCTAACAAAAATATAAATAATTGAATAAATATAGCTGCGAACAGCACATTAGAGAAAATATTGAGATTGTTTTTCTCTTCGTTGATAGAGAAAACAATTAATATATCCATGGCAATCAATCAAAAGATAAGAGTGAAAACAAACTTTCTGATTTATCTCAATTAGTTTCGACTGAAATTCCAATATGCCACATGTCAGGGGATCCGGACAAATATATTTATAAATAAATTTAATACAGTTTTAACATTTTCAAATCGTATCTAGCAATATTGTTTCTTCACGGATATTCTGGAAATTCCACAGGCTTTGCTCTTTCACAAGTTGATAATATTTTGCAATACGTCGGAACATATTTAAAATAAAATATCGAAAGTCAATGTCGTAAAACTCACTGAAATATACCGAATACATTGATATACATGTAGCAAACATATCACGAGTACGGAAACTTAAAATGCAAACAGCGGGATGTTGTTTTAAAGACAAAATAAAGGCAAGAAAATTGTGTTAGAAATATTCCTTCTGAATTGTAAGAGAGGACAAGGAAGCAGATTTCATCAGCCGAGAATTGAATTCTGTAGATAAACCACAGGTGTTTGCCTTTATACATATTGTTTTCTCTTTACATGTATACATACGTAATTCGAGTAGATAGAGATAGAACAAAAATATCTATAGAACAAAAACACCTGTGGATGATCTTTAATTTTGTTTGAGAATAAGTTAAGTTTCTGATCGGATGGCAAATGATATCTATTTTTCTTGTATAACTATGCGACGATGATAACAAGGAAATGTGGTATTTTATAGTGGACGTCGTTAGAGTTCAGTACTTATGCTTTGTGTCACATCCCCTTCCGATTAGGCTTAAGATGTGTGTATTCCCGGCATGCATTTTGTGGCCATTTTTGCCTGGTCCTCCGGACGGACACCAGACATGGCCGGCCGGTGGATGGGTACTCTCAGACCACAGGGACCTGGCACGATTTTTTTTTAAACTAAGAGTATACATATATATATATATGTATACTATTGGTTAAAAATTTTCGTGCCAGGTCCCTGTGTCTCAGACAGCATCGGGGACGTGCCCGAAGATTTTTAATTCGAAGTTAGAATATTCCCGGTGTCCCGTAGAATTCCATAGATTTAATTTTCGATCGGGGTGGCCACAAAATCCTTCAACAAATCGTTTAATATAATCGAGCGAGCGGCATACAACATCGCCCCGACATTTGGTTTGGGGGCCGGGCCTGCTGAGGGGTAGAAACAAGTGTCCTTCGTTTGGTTTCCGAAATATCAACTAAGGTAAAGGGGGGGGAATGAAGGACCCCAATAACTCCAATAAAATCAACCTAAGGGAGCGAAAAGAAACTCCAAACCTCAACAACATGGACTACAGGTGCTCCACTAAAACAGAAGCCGTGGCGCTCCAACGTTAGTTGAGAGTGACAGGTATCAAATCGAGGAACGATGCCATTGAATATGGCCAGTTATATCGCCCTGCCAACATATGAAAATCGGTCGATTTAGGCATTCAGGCATAATGGTATAGGTAGAATATTCACTGCCTCGCCCCCCCCCACCCCCCCAAAAAAAAAAAAAAAAAAAAAAAAAAATCTTTGGAAACAGACGTCGTACGATTACCGCACGGCCTCCTTTTAAATGTAAATTATGTCGGACAAATTTTTTGACCGTGTGTTGTCCAATATCGGAAAATGGCCCAAAACCAGCGGTGTACTCCCCGATTACCCCCTATCTCCGGATACCGACCGATCATTGTGACCATAGCATTAATTTTGATGACATTATACAGTACATGGTACCTGGGTACAGGGAGTGGTCAAGGACGAAGATGATTTATATACTTTGTTCAGTTTTGTGAGGATCCCGCACACCAACCCCACCCAGTCTAGTCAAATCACTCATCAGTGCTTAAATCTTAGGGTGAAACAGTATATTTCATTTCATCTACATCATCTAGAAAGAGCTTTATGTATGTACAAAAAAACTATTTTAGAAAACACAGGGGTTTGAGAATTAGTTAACAATTTAAAAAATTTTTTATATGTTAACCAGAAGTATACATAATTGGTTTTAGGGGTCTTATAATCAAGAAAAAAAAAACTGTGGAACTTTTTGATCCCAGAGCATTAGGACCTCTAAATAGTGATCTATTGGTACTGAGTGGTGGGTTCAAATTGGATTAAACTGTTACATTTCTCAGAACCCTAGTGTTGAAATACGGGTTTTTTATTTGTCTTTTTTTTTCCAATCCGTTGTATTGCAATTTCTCTTAACGGTTTTTTATCCGAAATACTATAGTGAAAGTAAGAACTCTAAAAAATAGGTTAGTTCTTGAGTTGTCTCTAAGATATATTTGAAAGGAAAAGAGTCTGAAATGTAAATGCGAATCAATCGTTTCTTAACTTTGACCTCTCCATCCACAGGTTTTTTTGTTTTTATTAGGCCATAATGGGTCCAGTATACTAAATCCAGATTAGTATAGTCTAACCTGAAATAAAAATTTTAAATGTGTGAATCGGAAGAACTAACGAACACTTCATCGCATTCCACAAGTTATTTAAGAAATCTAAATATTTTGACATTAAAACACACGATATAACAGAAAAATAAGTAAGTAAAGGGATATATATCGTTTTAGTGTTTTAAATATGTTGATCTGATTAAAAAACACAAGCAGTCTTATTAAACTGAATTGAGCCTTTGTTTACCTATAATAACCTCCTTCCACACCACCATATTCCTGAGTGCTCATATATTGTAGACCATACTTTGCACGATCCCGAGTGTGAATGTATGTACTTGTCTAACATCATATTGTTTAAAAAAAAAAACATTATTAACAAACCAGCACACAACACTATAAACAGATTAAGAAAAACTGATACAAAAAACAAGATGGATCTTGAATGTATATACAAGATATGATATATAATAAATCCGTATAATTGTATATATTATATGCCGTATTGTGGATGAGATAGAACAACATTATTCTCCCGGTCCATACTGAAAGGAACATGGGGAATTGAAAATATATATTACTGCTTGTTTACCAAATGTATGTAAACAATGTACACTGTACTGTGGTTTACACAGGTGAATCGCAACGAGATCGGAGGGTTCGGGCTCGATTCACTAGTACTTTGAAAACATCATCTAACCCAAATACGATGTTTCATACATTAGTTTTTTTTATTTGTGTCATTTAATCCACATTCAAATTTAGTTTTGACGGTTTTATTACATCATCTATTCGGGACTTTTCGGTCAATTCTTTTGCACTTGAGCGCATACGCAATCCGCATGTGCAAAAACTGTTTCATTGACTTAATATTATTTGACTTCTTCGGTATATATCTCATCGGTCACTCCATTAAATGTAATTCGTAATACCAACATTCTAGTTAAAAGAATCTGGAAGCAGGATACATGTAAACTTCTTGTAATCAAATACACAGATTCTTTGACTTTTTCTAAATTAACGCAACATACAAATGAAAACCATTGCATGAAAAACGAGATAGCGCTAATCCTACGTGAAGTTGTTCTTTAGGGGCGTATGCATGTGGAGAAAACCCAATGAATATTAAAAAAAAAAAGATATCATATTTGATTTTATTAAGTGGCATCATTGTCGAAACCATGAAATATCTTCTACCAACGAAACATTTTAAAATTCCAAAAACATGATGAACACTAAATCACCACGCGAAAGTATTTGTTACACACATAGCACACGCAGTGTTTCAGCTCCCCGTCACATCGTAGAATTCGTATTTTTTATTGTTACATGTACGTGTCACAGTAGGATAATTCTTGTATTTTGATAGAAGCGGCGCAATGTACTGGTGTAGTTTGTAGTAACACTGATGCGAGCTAAACTTTTTTAAAAATTATCAGGCGTTGGTTAAAGACCAGTCCAAAGCATAGTCATATGTACCTGTATACTTGTTTATCCTGTAAACGTCCATTTAAAGACCCGACAATGGCAACCTTGTGACATGACGTCAATGTTCATGGACGTGGAAGATTTGAACGTCGCTAATTTTGTCATTAATGAATCTACATGTTGCCTCACATTCAACAGGTCGCATATCCTCTATTAATGCATATAATAATCCTACGCTTAAAATATTTAGTCAAGCGTGTGGTGATCTACACACCATGAAGTAAATTAGATAACATGAGTGAAAAAAAGAAATTGTGTTTTTTTCCTTTATTTTTTTTGTTTCTTTTCTTTCCTCATCTCTGGGCCCATTTTTGTCCAGCGTCGCACGTCACATATAGAACATTACAACCCGGTCCCTGACGCCGCATGCTGGTACCAACGTATATAATTTACATCCTTACGACTATAATCCGTGCTACACACACGTATATGAACTAACTTTCATCCCGGTCTGTACCCCTGCCCCTGTACAACGTATATAATTTACATCCTTGACTATATCCGTGCTACACAACGTATATAACTTTCATCCCGGTCTGTACCCCTGCTGTACAACGTATATAATTTACATCCTTGACTATATCCGTGCTACACAACGTATATAACTTTCATCCCGGTCTGTACCCCTGCTGTACAACGTATATAATTTACATCCTTGACTATATCCGTGCTACACAACGTATATAACTTACATCACTGACTGTATCCGTGCTATACAACTCATATAACTTACATCCCTGTCTGTACCCGTACTATACAACATATATAACGTACATCCCTGACTGTACCCGTACTATTAAATATGTTTCTAACATCCTTGACTGTACCCGTCCTATGCAACACGTATAACTTTCATCCCTGTCTGTACCCCTGCTGTACAACGTATATAATTTACATCCTTGACTATATCCGTGCTACACAGACGTATATAAAACTTACAATCCCTGTCTGTACCCCCCTGGGTGTAACAACGTATATAATTTACATCCTTGACTATAAAGAAACCTGCTACAAACAACGTGTATAACTTTCAATCCCTGTCCTGTACCCCCTTGCTGTACAACGTATATAATAACTTCACATCCCTGACGTGTATTCCGTGCTACAACAACGTATAAAACTTACACATAATTCCCTGACTGTTGACCCGTGCTGTAACACATCGTATATAACTTTGCCATTCCTGATTGTAACCCGTGCTGCACAACGTTTATATAACTTACGATCCCAGATTGTATCCGCACACATACAACATGTATAACTTTACATCCCTGACTGGTACCCCCCTTCACATACAACGTATATAACTTACGTAACATCCCTGACTGTAATTCGTTCTATACAACACATAAACTTACATCCCTTACTGTACCTCTGTCACATACAAGACATATAAACTACATATCTCTTTACACTATTCCTGACTCTAAAATAACTACCCACCCCACTCCAATACAACACACAAATAACTTACACACATACCCTGACTGTGACTGTACAAATAACACAGATTGCTATCAACCACACCATACAAATTGACATAATTTACATCCCCTGACTGTACCCGTTGTACTGTAACCAACCGTAACTGTACACATATAACTTACATCACTGTACTGTGAAACCCTTACCTATAAACATAAATAAAATAAGAAGTATGTAAATACAAATGATATTAATATTCACTACATCCTCTTTAAATTGCATTTAATAAATATAAATGTATAGTTAATTCGAACGGACAGAACTGGAATAAAACACAGAAAACTTGTGACCCAAACTTGTTTTTTTAACTTTCAAAAAAAGGGACGTGTTCAAGCGAAACGCTTTCCCAAATTGTAAACATCAAACACTTTACTGTTGGTAACTGTATGGAGATGGCGATATTATCCTATTGTAACCGTGTTGAATCTGACAACTACTGAGCCGTGAAAACCAAATACTGATCCATAAAGAGAGCCATGTCATTTTTGAATGACAACAACCATATAATGTCCCTGTTTCCACATTACTCTAAAAAAAAAAACAGTGTCCTTTTAAAAGTACAGGATGTACAATTTATATTCAAGGTAAGTAACTTTGGATTTAAACAACGGTATACATACCATTTAGACATTTCTTATAAGTGCCTTGAAAAACACATTATCAGACTCATTATGGTGCAGTGATTTGGTTTGTCAGAACAAACATTTCATAACTTCCTGGTGTAGGTAGAGTAAACAGCGTCATAATAAACGGGTACTTTTGTAAAAGTTAGCCAGTTACCACCGGGAGATTACAAACGGGACCAAAGTTTCAGGTTTCACAACATTTTATAGAATAAAAACCTACTACCGATAAAAAAAAAAGGAAATGTACAGTCCTGAATGGTAACTGAAAACGAGTCTCTGCCTGCCAACGCTGGTATAGAATGATAATACAAACAAGAATAAGTCCTGTACAAAAAACCTCTAGACCCGATTGCATTAGAAATACATTATATTTAAGAAACAATTGTGGTGTTTCCATACCATTATAATTCATCTCTGTCATATACATCATTCCAGAACAAGTATAGCAGCTAAATCAAATAATACCATGACAAGCTACACACTAAGCTACAAACATCATGAAACACTTTATACACAAAAAAAAGATTCCCAATAGGATACACCAATAATAACACAAATAATACCAAAGGCTACATTATATGAGTGGTACCATCTAAACAGTTTTAAAAAATAAACAGAAGAAATTAGATTTTTCCTTGCAGATTCTCAGTTTCCAGAGTCCGTCAACAACTTCAAAGATTTATGCATACACTGCTGAGTCGAGATAGACGAACAAAAGCTTTATACAGTGGGCGGCTGGGCAGCCTACAACGTAATCTTGAATTTAATGTTAACTTTTGGATTCTGATAAAAAACGTAATAAGAATTCGCGTAAATCCAAGGCTTTGAACTTTTTTTTCTTTCGTCTAAACTTTTCTTTCCTTTTCTACTTCTTCGAACTAAGAGATAACGGCAGAAGTCTATAAAGCCATGTTTATAAATGATTGTGACATGAATTTGGAATATTATAAATAACTAATAAATACACATAAAAATTTTCATAAAAACTTACATGAGCAAATAATACCATATGTACAATTTCATTGGTAACGGACATCCAAAGGGGTAGGTAAACAGAGATCCAAACAGAAAAAACATAGGACTCCTTGACTCATAAGTTTATGAAAGGATAGGGATATTAAATTCCCCTAAACTAACAATTCTAAATATCTAAGCTAATTCTGCACCCAAAAGGCAACAAAATATTGTGTAAAAAACACGCATGGCTTGCCATGAGAAGTTTTACAAAAATTGTGTGATCCATGATGGTAAGAACATCCCGTATCCTACATAATCACATATAAAATAAGAGTATATAATTGTAACCTTAGTATTATCCCTCCTATTATAACCTTCCTCCCATCGATGTTTTAAATTACAATTATTTAAAACTGCTATTAATAACCATCCCGCCGGAGTCCCGCCATTTTTAAAACTTTCTAGGAAAACCCACAACTGCAATCACAACTCCTCCATACATAAAAGTGCGTTGATACCTATTGATATTACAAATCTCGTTAGGGTTTTTTTTTAAAGTAAAATTCAGATCTTTTCTTTACCAATTGAAGCATAGGTTTTATAACTACTAATTTATGGAGAAGACAAATTTATATATTCAATTGTAGAAACTTGGTCAAACATCTAATTATTCACACGCATAATACTAAGCATTGGTTATAAACAGAGAATACAATTAACACAAATTTTAATTAGCAGTTTGGTCTTCTTTTTCGGGAAGAATGTAATAGCAATAGATATTGTTACGGAGAATACTAGTGGATTTGCAGAAAACAAACAACTGCAAAATATACATACCTCTAAAGTTTCTGAACAATCCATGGCGCAAGAAAGACTCCCGACTGTTAATTGCGCATGTGAATTTTGGTTGTGGGGTTGTCAAACAAAAATATAACCCTTATGCTTATGCCTCTTTCCTGGTGTCATGGAGAGGTCTAAACGTAAAACGTTGTACATACGGCTACTATCTAGGTGATAAAAAAAACCATTTGGTCTTGTTTACCATTGGGTCTGAATAGAACCCCCCAGATACAATGTACAGAGTTTCCACAGTTATTATTAAAATGAAATCCTAGGGCCTATCGATTACAACAAGGAAATAGAAGCAACAATCTAAGACTTTACTGGGGCCGCACCAGGATGTCTGACCCTGGCCCTAGCAGACGAGGTAATACGGGAATAACAAACCGGTCGAGAGTACTAACTCCACACCATGCGGCAAGCTGTCGTCCCGCCAGGATCTCCAAGTTATTTTGATTTAAGAACAATGTGTGCCTACACAAAAAAATAGCTCTACATCACATCATATATTAGAGTTGGTGGACTATAATACCGTGGTCAGATCGTTTTAAAAGAAAACAATACACAATAGATCTAATACACAAAACGAGTATATTATGTTCTATAGTTGAACATGTAAGTAGTTTTAGTACAATATCATGAATTCAATCGTAATATCTAAAGTATCTAATGTTGCGCCGTAGTAAGTATCGTTATTTGGGCGGAGGGAGGGGTGGTAAATGCTTAACTCCTTTCTTATTTTTTTTTTAATAACAAAACTTTTTTTTTTTTTATTTTTTTTACTTTTTCTATAACTATTTGTGTAACAATAGAGCGCAATATATTGAACAAATAATTATATACTAGTAGATATGTTGACGAATACTTCAGGAGTACGATCTTTTAGAGAGAAATAAAAAGTTTGTTCAATAGAATGTGCTCCACATGATTTTCTGTGATAAAAAGAGTTTGCACAAACATCCTTCGAACTTATCCCATGTCATGGTTGCAGGGAGATGGGTTAAATAACAGGCGCGGGATTCTGAATATTGTGACTGCATGAGTGGATTCCAAAAACGTTTCAAAACCATTACATCGGGTCCCTCTCAGATCAGCTAAATTTAAAAACTGATCTGAGATCTCTACATTGTCCTTTGGGAATATGAAAAACCTTGTAGGTTCCCCACAACAATTTGATTCCACCAACAATACGCGAAACGGCGATTCATAAACCATTAAACAAGAATAGGTGCATTCTACTCAAGGACTAATCGTCATAAGACAAGCACCGACAAGCGAACCAAAACACAAAAGACTTAACAATAAAGTTGTTTTTGATATCTCAGGGTTGGGTGTTTTATTTATAGTGTGTTTTTTGTCTTATGGTCTTTTTTATTTTTTTTTTTTTAAATGAATTTTTTTTTTTTTTTTTTTTTTTTTCAACAAGATTCAAAATTGATTTTTCAATTATTGTAAATTCAAAATATTCTTAAATGACGGTGTTGCTCGAAAGCTATGAAAGAAGGTAAATTACCCTACAAGAAAGCCTTTTTTCGTTAAATTTTCCTGTTCCACAACTTTTTGCGTAAATAATGTATTTCTGGTAAAATCACTACTTGATTTAATTTTTTCTTAATTTCTTGATCAAAGCGTTTGACTTTGGTATTCTTACACATCACATTCCTTATTCCCTTTATTTCGTTCTCTCATAGTAGTTACGAAATCGATGTAAATATTGAAACTTTACAGGACATTACCAGGAAATACCAATTATTTACCTTTTGTATACGAGAGATGTTTGTTCAATAATCTCATCAGTATAGATTCTTGTTCCGATGCCCACGTCAGTTTTCAAGTTGCAGTTACCAGGTACTGATCTCCAGGCGGTGGTTTTTCTCCGTGTAGTCCAGCTTTCCTTCATCAAATCTGGCACTTTCTTTCATGACCCTGTGTTAATAGGACGTAAAACTAAAGAAACCAAAGATTTTCAACCGAGATTGTGAATCTTCCAGCAGAAAAAGGCACACTTTCCTAGACAATCTAGTCCTATTTTTCTTACACATTTTAACAAACTCCTGTATATACAGTAGTTACATAGACAAAATGTAGCTAAAATTTGCTGTTTTAGGTTTTCTTTTCAGTGTGATCAAGTTTCGTTGGGTTACAATACCATGGACTTCAGCATCATCAGAAACCCACAGCACGAAAGACCAGTATTAACCATATGATACAAATAAAGATTGGATTTAGAATACGATCCGTCAGTACCAATATTCAGCAATAATTAATTAAGAAATGATACCATGTTGCCCTAATTCTTTTTAATTGTAATTTTTTAAAATAGTACTAGATTAATAAGTTTGTCATTTCTTGATATTTCTTCAAAATGAGCTTACTTTTCAAAATTCAAATGTTACTACATACCGTATTGGACTCAATGAAGGGTCAAGATGACCTTTTGTCATCGTGCGCCGTGCGTAAAAACCTTTCCTTTAGATACAAACAGATTTTGTATAAATGGTGACTCTTAACACCCCCCCCCCCCCTATCTGGGGCCTGAGCCCAATATGGGAAATAGAGGAAAATTCCTTTAAAACGCTACTAGTCATAAAGTTCTCATTGGATTTTGACCATATTTGGTCAGAAACATCTTTGGGGAAATGTGAACAGATTTTGTATAAATGATGTCTCTGACCCCCTTCCTCTTGCTATAATTTGTGGAAATGATTTTCAGATGACTGGTAAGGCCCATGCGCCTCTTGTTTGTTACTGTATTATTTCATTTCTTGTTTAAACTGATTTTTGGCTTACATTTTTCAAATATTTTTTTGAAAACTCTAAGAAAGCTTCCCTTAAATGTTCTCATTAAAACTTTGAAACCACCATGCTTATTGCTTGTAAAGTATCCATAAATTAACCATCCTCGATAGTTTAGGGATTACTATACAAATAACACTTGTTATATCCGTATCTCGACTGTCATAGCAAAAGTGTGTTCAACAGATGGGACAGGTAGTTTGTCCTTTAAGGTACATTAAAATAATTGAATAAGGGTACACTGGATGGCTTTGAAGTTGGGCATCACTCCCTGCTCCATAAAAAAAGTCACTTTAGGCCTGTGATTGGTCATTTTTTCTCTCTATTGATCTGCCTTTAATTTTGCTATGACATAGTGTGGATATAATGACAGTGATAGTAACCCCTAGAATATCGAGGATGGGAACTAATGTATCCAGATTGGTTTATTTTGATTTGCTTTTTTAAGCCAATAATGAAAACACAGAAGATTTTAATATGACTACTTGTCAATTCTTTTATTAACAAAATATTAAAAAAAAGTCAATAATAACAATAAAATAAATCTCTTACAAAACATTGGTCAACAAAATGACAAATGAGCACCTACAGAAACCGATGGTTCAGAGAAATATCCCTCTAGCATCTACAAAATGTTCATTATATTGTGTTTTCTGTTAGTTGCACTTTTTTGCATTTAACAATTTACACACAATTTCTAACAAAACTCCCCCCTCCCACTATGAATAATTTTAAACAAACTCTTGGTCATATAAAAGGTTCAATATAAGTTCAGATTTATTTCCAACTCTGCAGCTATTTTCTGTGTACTTTTATTTATTTATTTTAAAAGCATTGCATGTACATTTCTGTACTTCATAACAGACTGAAAATATAGTCTTGGGCAGAATAAATATCTCTTTTGTGGTTTAACACCAGATAATGTTATTTTTATGTAGTTATATACAATTTGATGGACTTGAGGAAACTTAGTGGAAGTATTTTTAAAAAAATCATTTAACAAAATATTACCCGATATACATTAGACACTAAATATTGGTTGTTTGCTGACAGAACCTCAGGAATGATACACATGTCAATGTAAATGTCTTAATTTGTCGAAAGAAGTTTACTTTTGATTAGTTTGACAAAGGCCAAATTTTGTACTAGTATTACGATATCTCTACTTCCTAAAACCTCACGAGATCATGATTTCAGTTTCAGTATAAAGTTTCATTGAATGACAGAATAAGGGAAATAACTCTGTAAATAGTCTGCTCTGTCTCCAAATTTTAAGCTGTGATTCATATACATAAAATTTCGTTAAAATATATCCATACTTTCACTGTTTTCGACATTCGAACTGTTTGATAGCAAACTGCGTTAAAAGGAAACATCTCTATCAATTAGATTTAAATTGTTTCCTTTTTCAATCTATAATCAGTTATTCTGTTATTTGAAATATATCAAGTTTCATTGAAATCTACTCAGATTTTACTCTATTCTGAATATAATGTGTCACCTGTGATTTCAGCTTTAACAGTTTCATCAAATCCTACAAATATCTGTCAAATCAATTACTGAAAAGTGTATTCAAATCTGTCAAACTGTATTTATTTCCTCATCAATAGATATTTACCAGAGTTTGAAAAGATATTACATGTATAAGCATACAGATCACTCAACTTAAAAATACCAAATCACACACCATTAGGGGTAACAGACTAGAGATGATGTTAGTAAGAATCTTCAGTTAAGGTATGATTGCACAGGAAAGAATCTATACCATACATATCCCTTTGAACCCAACAATATAAAAAAAAACTTCCTAGATTAACCTAGAATCTATTCAATAGTCATCAGGTCAGTTTATATCACCTGAGGTGCCCTGACTTTTAAAACCAACAGTTTTGCATATATGAATAAATTTGAGAAGCATAAAGCTCCATGTTTCCATCATACCCTACAGTAAAATGACAATTATATGGTTTTAACAATATAACAAAGATTTCTATAAGAAACACAGGAGATTGTTGTTTATCCTTGTGAACAAGGACAATCAGAGTATTTGACAGTTTGGAGTATTTGTGTAATAAATCTGACGATTCTCAGCCAGGAACAAGAAGCAGCGATCCCTCGCTGCCCGACCGACTTGTCAGGGTTGTTTCTGAGTGGGGCCGTGGCACTTGGGCTTGGCCCTGAGCAATGAGAACCTTGCCAATATTGATGTCTTCTGCTCCACTTGTGTCAAACAGGTCTATGTACAAACAGCCACTCCAGGACCTTTAACACAAAATGTTCAGTCGTGTCAAAATACAAACTTGTACAAATTGTCACTACAGGATCTACATCATAGCATACATATAGAGTGCTCAGTTCAATTTTTTTCAGATTTTATGAAACATTTTTTTTACCAGAGTCAAATACTGAAATTTACAAGATATTACATTTACACCTAAACACAGAATACACCAGACTAAGAATTGTTTGCAATGAAGATTTATATCGGTAAATAAGATTCCATATACAATTATACATAAAACTCATGAACAATGCACAAAACTCTCACCTTGATTTGACATAAGCCACCAGAGTCTTGCCATCTGTCATTTGTTGAAATGTTTTCCTGAAAAGTAAACAGCATTTAAAAGATCATATTTCAATTTATTTTCTAATTTTGGTGGAGAATAACATGTGAAAGGCTCTTCCTGATTCGTCAGTGTAATAATTGCAGCACATATAATAAGTTTTAAAGACTATATACTTGTTAGGTTATGATACATAATAAAATACCAATGAGGATCCTCCATTTTATCACAGACATAGACAAAGGTTCATCACAGATTCAGTGATGAGAGTGACTTGTAATAAGTATAAAAGAATTGGATATCTTTGCACAAATCTATAAATGAAGACACTGCATTTTCCAGTATGATTCTTGCTTGAATATAAACCTGGATTGTTATGTACAGATAAAAGATAAAAGAATATTTCAGAATTCAAAATTCTTGGAAGCCCATATCTAATTTTCCCTATGCTGTTTAAATAGTCAATATTGTTTATATTAACACCTTTTAGCATTTTATCCTTGTTAATGTGATGTACAAGGAAAATATCCATACATAATGACTATTGTCATCAAGTTCCTGGGACCACAGTATCAGTTTAACAAGTAATTGTTTTCCAGGCAGAGAAAGGGACAAGGGGCATAATTTTCTATGATCAAAATGTCTTAACATATTGAATATGTCCTGTCCTCTAGAAGACTTAACAATAGCGACCATGTGATTTTTTTTGAATAAATTGGTAAATTGGTATAACTTTTAACAAAGTTTTGTAAATATTCTTTTGGAAAACCGCAAGTATGCGGTAGATAATACATTTGTATCCGTAAACTTCAATTCAAACTGGATAAACGTGTTAGGCGCGCTCACGCATAGACCATGAAATTGTTTGGTTCACTAGTCTTAACTTCAGGATCGTGTTTACACAATTAACATATGAATTTTTCTACAACAAATTTTTATATCAAATCCCCATACCTCTGATGAGTACTAATAAAAACTGTCATTACAAGTGAATCAAATATATAACATTATACGAGAATACAGGAAGAGGATACATACCTATATTTCTTTATAAACAGTCAAACACCGAATTTAATTGATTGTTTCAGACAGGTTTTTTCCCTTTCTTTTAAAAACGCTACCATTAACATTATTTTCTTGGTACCAAGATATTGGTAAAACAATTCTTATAAATCTAATTCTGTATTCCTATAACATCAACTGGGTGTTGTAGGTACCGATTTACGTCATGAGAATATCCACAATTTTTTATCTTACTGAATATTAAGCTATAAATTTCACCATGTTATTGTTCCATTGTTAAAATTCATGAAACACCTTGTTGTAGAACATCATATAATTACTGATATCATAACAGTGTTAATGTCAAAATAAATTATTGATAGAAAGTTTTGGGATACATGCCAATTATCCTATACCGTAGAAACTCGGTATATAATTATTGTAGCAGGTCATTGTTTAATGGCTGAAACAATGCTTAAAAAATCTACTATCAGTCTCTTTTTGCGCATAACCACAAATGGGGCAAAACAATTGACCAGGCAGTCCCCAAGAACCGTTGTCTGAAGGGTGACAATTTACAATGGCAAATCTGCTTTCCCCCAAGTCAAATTCTATGAACAACTTGCATACAAAAAAGTGCGATTAGTATTTAGAAGATCATAACAAACATTGAAACAACCCATTGGTGTTTGTTTTCTTTTTATTGGCCAGCCGTTACCTGTCAAACTGAAAATATCTAGCGAATGTCCAAACATCGGTGCGGACTCTAGCGTTCCCGCCGTAACTGTAACCGTGCACATGTAAAAGATTTAGGAGGTATTACCACTACTGCAATAGTAATTAGGAATATTTTGAAAAATGTAGAATATATTTACTTAAACTTGCACAATAGTAACTAGTGTGTTTTTCAGGTCATTAACAATCAACATCAATCAGCTAGCGGATACGTAGTTTAGCTTGCAAACAATCACAGTGTGCATAATTTGGTCCGATTTTTTGTAAGACAAAATGTATTCTTTTCCACACCAGGTAAGAAATCTAAGTCATCAAGGTAGATTGAAAATAGGAAGGGAGATTAACAATATCCAGATAAAATAGTTGTAGCGGGGAATCAGGACTGGGTTGATTATCGGTGATCAGGTAGCGATCAGTCGGAAGAGATACATTTTCTTCTCTCCTGTTACAGAAATTGAACTCCATCTAAATAACCAACGTTTGTCGGTGTTTGACTAAGGGTCTCTCTATGTATTCAAAAAAGGAGGGAGGAGGTGTTGCGGGAACTAAGGACTGGGTCGAATATCGATGACCAGGTCGTTTCAGTCGGTAGAGCACTCAGCTAGTGTTCGGAGAGGTCGGGGGATCGAATTCCCTGTCTTTCCGCCACATTTTCTCCTCTCCTAATTACATATGGTACCATACTGTGCATGTAGATTATTACAGGTCACTCAACAAATGCACGCTGTTCTTGCATAATTTGGGCCTTACAGAGTAATCAATGAATGCAGTAAATGTATGTCTCAGAGTTGTGTATTGATTTAAAGGCAGGGAGTTCATGTGCCGAGTGACGAACCGAAAAAAAAGGTAAAAATCAAATTACTTTTCCAGAGTGATCAGGGAGACATTGATAGTCAAGGCGGGGAAAACATAGACGGACCATGTGGTTAATACAAATCAAACATTGTTATACAAATACTGTTTAATTGATCTTTTCTTAAAATTGTCTCGGAAAGGTGATGAATTAGAAGGGAGTTGTATGAACGATGAGCCTTAATTTGTTTTTGACAAAACATCTAACAACAGCTAAATTAATTTAAAATTAATCTTTATTTTTATTCATTTCATTTCAAGCATTTACCACTATAAGGTAAAATAAACAAATATCAGTTCTATGCTTAAATCATTATTACAGGTTAAATTCACAATAAGGAATTTGTAATATGATGACTAGTAATTCTTTGTTCGGATTTGAAAGATCAATACCAAAATTTAAGCTTCCACAGAATTGAAAAATTACTTCTTTTTATGTTGCAGACACAATTCTTACTTCCTAGACTTTTTTTTCCAGTTTGAAAGTTGATACATTGCATGTCTGACCTTCTGTAAAACATATAGGAAACAAATAAAAGTATTAACAGATAAATACAGCAAAGGCTATTTTCACATTAATTGAAACCTTTTAATCCATTAAATATGCAAATACCAGCATAGAAGACAAAATATTAGTGGACAGTTTAATTCTCCTCGCTGATTCTTCATTCAGATCCTCCCTGTTCGTACATGTAAAAGAGTTTAACATTGTAAGTAGTTTTGTCCTTCATAAATTGATATGTAGTATACAGTCCTAAAGCAGTTGTTCTAAAATGAGCACAAGTAATATATCACATATTACTACAAATCGGTATGCAATGGGAACAGTAGGTAAAATGTATATAAGTTATACAGAAAATTCATGGTGCTGATCAATGAAAAGCATTAAGTCTCATTTTGCTGAGTAAAAAGTTAATAAACTAACAGAGTTCACACCCTACGATGTTAATCGTCACTAATAAACAGTGAACATGTGGCGCTTTTGTGCGATCGCATTTTTGTAAGACAGACTTCAACGGTGGTATGAGATTAGTAATTCCGCTCTGAGTGATCACACAATGCAAGTGAGGATCGGGAATATGTTTCTATCAAGTTTTTACTGCATAATACTCTGATGGCTTGTTGGTAAACTATACCTACAGGCTTGAATTGCTTAACAATATAATCATTTTTTCTCATCTACGATTTTGTTTACGGATTTGACCCAGCTATGTACCGTGCCGTTTTATCAATACGTAAGAAATATGAAGACGAAAATCGGCATTTTTCGTCGAACTGAGTTAATCCAAGAAATATCACTCATCGAGGTTATATCGAACATTCAATCTATGATTTTCTGATATTTGTAGTCCAAACGTTTATACATCGTATTACCTAGTTCTTTATTGATATTCTGTATGTATATGGCATCAGAACGTCATGCACCTGTAGGTGAAAATAACTTAAAATGTTTTTTTGAAAGTAAGGTTTAGTGGTAATCTCTGAAAACGTGCTTAATATAGATAAAAAACTGATATTGTATACATGGGCATATAAAATTATCGATAATAATGGCGATGTGGTGTAAAATTCAGTATCATCTAGATACTGTGACTGTGCCGGTTAGTTTCTCAAGATTACGCCCAACCTTGGGACATTTACAAAAATGTTTCACCGTTCTCGTCACGATGCTACACTATCTGTCAGTCCCAGTTTGGCCAAGAATTTTGTACAAAGAGTTGTCATTTTTTCCTTTCATTGTGGATTTACAAGTACATGTGCGCCTAACGCAGATCGTTGATACATCAAACTCCATTTCGTCCTGAAAATTATTTTGCTCCCCGAACTAATATGATTCAAAGTACAAAAATCATATATTGTAACAACTTGATGTTTGAGGTGAAATATTGATTCATTTTTTTTTCCGTGTTGCGGGATAATTGTCACTAGTAGGACTAAACACGTGGGGCGAAGCGAAGCATTTTCGGGACGAAACGTCTTCATGCATTGTAAACAACATTTTCGGGGCGAAAAGTCTACATACATGTGTATGGTAAACAATTCAAGTGAAAATTTTCCCAACCTAAGATCATTTGCATAGTGTATATGGTAAGGATATGAAAGCAGTAATCTAATATTCCTATTTTCAACATTACAGATACGCTTATTTCAGTAACTTTCATATTCAAAAATTGCTATTCAAAATTCCCGGTAAAATCAAAGTTGTTGAATACACTGCCGTTAGGAGCGCTAGTATCTGCGAGCAAGTTCTTAGCCAATCATATTGAGGAAATTGACTGAAAGAGAATTTTGCAATCACGATCACAAAGGCGAGGTGATTACCTCGCCAAAAACTACAGTTACTTCCACCAGCATACATCTAATCATAATTTAATTTCATATGTAACACTTATTTCTATTGGTTAGATCTTTGAGGTTATTTTTCCATAGACCGAAAGTATTGTACGTCAAGTATTATGACGTCATATATACAAAACAGTTTCACAGAGAATTTTAAAAGCGGCACAGTCATTGGCCAAACTAAATTATTAGATAAGATATTACTGCAACACAACACAATTTGTTTTATTGCAAAGGTAAGTAAAATCCCGGAAATTTACGCCTAATTAGTACCTGAGTGAGTTATCTGAATCAAATTATAACTATTAAGTACGTCCTTCCGTTTTGTGTCTATGATTTCATAACCCCAAAGGATATTGAGAATAATGCTCAAATAAACCCATGGTTTCTATGGCGATATATTCCTTTATACTCACTTTGCCTGCTGAGAGAAATGATCTGCATGGCCCGATGGTTCTATGTCTACAAGGAAACACTCAATAGCTTGGAAAGGCAGATGGAGAAACTGAGGCTCCATGGGTTTGATGTCTCGCTCCGATACCCACTCCTTGTTTCCAAAGTCAACATAGAACACCTGAAAGAAAAGAAACAAAAACTGCTGACTTTGTTAAAGGGAACACCAACCAGACTTTATTTGAAAGATCACATTGTCTATTTCGGAATCCTGTAATAGTAGATATGGTTATAACTAACATGCTTGCAATAAATTCATGGTTGAACCATTGTTACGTTTCATTCCTTTATAAGATTCCTTTAAATTTTGTAATATGTGTCTAATTTTATATGTTATGACAGAGCAATTTCTCTTGTCCTCAGATTTATTAAAACCTGGTATCCTTGTACATAATAATTTCAATGCATTGGCTTAAATTACATCAAGTTCGTCTACTTATATATATATATAAGCCTTCCATCCCAGCATTTCTCAGACAAAGTCATAACATGATTAAAACATAAATTTTCATAATTTTGAGCTTAAACTTGAAAGTGTACCTGAAGCTTCATTAAGAAATGAATGTTCACTGAATATACCTGAACCCTTGTATCCCGCTCCCTGTCATCTGAACGAAGGACTTTGGCACGATACCAGCGTCCATCTTGGACAAAGCGAGCTACAACAAGCTCACCCTCTGCATAATGCACCAATGTTCTCTGTGAAAAGGTCATGTTGCCGTAGTGTCTCCTGTTAAAATAACAAAGCTTACTTCAGAAACATTTAAAACAACTGTATTGGATATTTTTATTAGACAAATATTGTATGTCTTGCCTGCAGATAAAGACAATTGAAAGAGAATAAATATTTCTACAAAGGAGTGATAGTGTAACAAGAAAATGACCAAGTCTGATGATTAAGTAATCAGACAGAATTAAATAAAACTTTGTTAAAGAGACTTAAATGTAAATTCTCAAAATCCACATGAATTTTAGTTTTCATCCCACAAATAAAAGATCCAGGTAAAATATTTTGCTAAATTTTTGGCCACATGTGTTATGATAGATGCAAAGATTAACTTGACAAGCTTTCATGCAGTTCAATAAAATGTCGTAATATTGTCAAAATTAAACTTTTAAACAAATGTTGACACTGTCACTAGAAAAGCAAAACCTTAATTAGTCTTGTCTTCATTGACTATTGTTGAAGGCGAAACTAAAAATATCTAGTTAACAATGGCCACTAGAAAAGTGAAACCTTATTCTTCGCTGACAAATATTAACGGTGAAACAAAGTTAGAAATGCCTGCAATTAACAATGACCACAAGACAAGCAAAACCTTAGTCAAGTATCATGCAAAGCTAGGCGTAACAAAAACTAGAAACATCAGAATGATCCTGCCTCAACATGTGATTTAGATGGGAAGGGACGCGGCATGGGTAAACATACTATACACCGATTTTATGTTAAGGGCATAAATCAAATACTGCAGGTGACAGATAACCTACACTCCATTTTCACACAGTCAGGAACTCATATTAACAAAGTCTGTAATGTTAAAATATCAAGAAATTGATAGATTGATTTAAAATTGAAACGTTTTTTATCATAATTTTTTAAACAGTTTATTTTTTTAATTATTTACTTTTTAACTTATTCATACTTACTGTAGAGATTCTACAAGTTCATCTAATGTCTCATCATCTTCTCCAGGATCTGTGAAATATTTCCAATAATAGGAAAAAGTTTATCTCGTGTATGCATAGTATAACAATATTGTTGTTGGTGGCAGCAATTCCCAGTATGCATGCATGATTTTGAAACCGATTTAAACCCATTGTTTGACATTCAATTCAGAAGTTAACTTTAGAAAACACATGTATGCATTGGTAATGACAAAGAACTTTAATCAGAGATAACAAGACTAGGGTTTTTTTTAGGGTCCATCATGTCTGCACAGATGACAGACATGTAAAGCATAGATAAAGAAGGACGCTCTGATCGCCAGGGACTCTTTCTTCATATGAACCTCCCCACAACGATCTCTATTGAAAGTTTACTATCCTAACAAACGTTTGGATATGTAATGTCTAGGGAAATTAAATCCGTCATTCTCACCTGTGGATCTAGGATCAAGGAGAGCATCCAGCGTCTTTTTCCCCCAGGGAAGAATGATGTAGAAGTGGGCGGGGTTGATGATGGTGGCTATTTCTACTGCCACACAGGTGTCACAGTCAGGTAACAGAGCCTCAATCTGGGCTTCGTCTAGTCCACCATAAACTGGCTCTCTGTCCATAGTCACAGCCCCTGTACAAGTAATACATTGGTTGATTATTATGAAACTCAAAAATATGTATGTGTGATGTACTGATCGATGTATAGTATACACATGTATAGGTTTGGTTTGTTTTGTAGTTTTACATTAAGCTGATTTAATGGTCATTTATGGATGTGCCATGTTTATATGGTGGAGGAAAACTTATCAACTGCCCAACATGTAATTCAAACTAGCTACCCAGAAGTGGAAGGCTTGTGGTAGTATATGTAAAGTATGTTGGAACATCTTAAAATCAATTGGCCACCACAGTCCCTATTTATACCTGTAGACAGGTCAGGTCGTATGTGTGAAAAATGCGACCATGTATACAATGTACATGCATGGTTGCATTCTTCAAACATATGACCAGCCCTGCATGTGTGCAGCAGTCTGACTTTAAGCACTAGTCCGATGCTCATGACTAGTAATTTTACAGTCGGACTAGTGCTAATTGTAATGAACTAGTCGCATTAGACTAGTAGCTCCCCCTTCGATTAATATCGATAAAATGCTACATTTTTCAACACATTTTGAGTGCATTCTTAATGCAATTATTTCAGTCAGGATGCATCATTTTGTGAGAATTGGTGTTCACGAAAGCATCAAGACTGAAATTTGGGTAAAAAAATGTAAACTGATCATGACTGAATTTGAAGTGCTGAAGCAGAACGGCTTTATATTTAATTTGGACTAATGATTAAAACATTTTGGGGTTTATTAGTGCAAATGACTAGCAGCGAAAAAAATTAGCGTCACAGACTGGTGCAGATTTATGTTGTGAAATAAAATTAAGCTGTTCTACAATTTGCAGATTGATATGGCTTTCGCCTTCATTACCTAATTCTGATGACAATTAGTAATGGCATTCAAATTATTTCTATTTAGATGTACTACCCACATTTATTTGTAATTTTAAATTCCCTATAATCAGCACGATAATCCGGATCTGCAGTTAAGTCCTCACTGTTAGCATGCAGTGAAAAAGTATAAACTTTTTTCTTTAATGTTGACTGACCAATGGTAGAAGAATCAGTCACATAATTTCTGTAAAATATCACACACATACCACTAGTAACCTCAACATTGACCTCAGAATAGTGTATCTGACAATAAATGATTACTGTATTCACCGTATTTAGTGCCCCCTCCTCCTATCAGCGCCCCTCCTCTCTTCTGAAGGAGTTGATGTTATATAAACATTCCAACTCCCATTCCATGGATTTAATGATGTTTTACAACTGTGTGATGCTTCGATATAACATTAGTATTGTATCCCATATACATGACGTAAAAATGTGTATCAAAGGAAAGAAAGCATATGCATGTTAACTGTGACAGATTAATGTGCCATGAATATGAAGAGTTAAACTATATCGCTGACCTTTTTTCAGGGTTATTTCATACACAATTCATACTTTCTAAACCTAATAAGTGCCCTTTCTGCTATAATTCTTTAAGTGTCCTGGGCACTGCAGATTACAGCGAATACGGTAGGTACATATTTTTCTTCTTTTTGAAGTGAATGCATGTCAAAAACTCCTACATATATATAGTCTATTTTCAAACAACCTTCCTCCAGATGGAGAAAATATCAAATTTAAACAGTACAAATGTCTTTTCTTTTACGCAAACTGCGGCCTCGAGCTCTTGACTATCCTCAGGTACCTATGATTCTCACCTGTAACCTGTACATGTCTGTATGGACACCGGTCTCCTCGCCAACAGCTGTTGTTAGAAAAGTATTTACATATCTGCTTCTCGTCTTGTGCCTCTGAAAAAAATACAAATATACATTTAATCAGAATTCCAATTCTTGGAAAAAATTCAACCATAATATATTTTCAAAGATTTTAATTCTTGTTATACTGTACTATAAAACTATTGATCATGCTATGATAGACTTCAAATTTGACACACACAAAAAACTTAATCATGTATTTGAAAATGTGTGTGATGCAATTTGTGAAATAAAATTTTAGGACTCTTATTTTATATTCCAGGTTTAAAATTTCCAAATGGAGATCATCTTATTGACATTACATGCACTCTATATTAAAAACTCTATAAAGGTCAAGATCATTGCAATGTTTCAAACCATTGTAAAGCCTTTTCTCTAAATGATCATGAAAATTATTACCTGGTAGGAATTCTCTCAGTGATCAAGAAATTATTAGTAATTCTCTCAATGATCATGAAATTATTATGAATTCTCTCAATAATCATGAAATTATTAGGAATTCTCTCACTGATCATGAAATTATTAGGAATTCTCTCACTCATCATGAAATTATTAGGAATTCTCTCACTGATCATGAAATTATTAGGAATTCTCTCAATGATCATGAAATTATTAGTAATTCTCTCAATGATCATGAAATTATTAGTAATTCTCTCAATGATCATGAAATTATTAGGAATTCTCTCAATGATCATGAAATTTATTATGAATTCTCTCACTGATCAAGAAATTATTATGAATTCTCTCACTGATCATGAAATTATTAGGAATTCTCTCACTGATCAAGAAATTATTAGGAATTCTCTTACTGATCATGAAATCATTAGGAATCCTCTCATTGATCATGAAATTATTAGGAATTCTCTCACTGATCAAGAAATTATTAGGAATTCTCTAACTGATCATGAAATCATTAGGAATCCTCTCATTGATCATGAAATTATTAGGAATTCTCTCATTGATCATGAAATTAATAGGAATTCTCTCACTGATCATGAAATTATTAGGAATTCTCTCACTGATCATGAAATTATTAGTAATTCTCTCACTGATCATGAAATTATTAGGAATTCTCTCAATGATCATGAAATTATTAGGAATTCTCTCAATGATCATGAAATCATTAGGAATTCTCTCATTGATCATGAAATCATTAAGAATCCTCTCATTGGTCATGAAATCATTAAGAATTCTCTCATTGATCATGAAATTATTAGGAATTCTCTCATTGATCATGAAATTATTAGGAATTCTCTCACTGATCATGAAATTATTAGTAATTCTCTAACTGATCATGAAATTATTAGGAATTCTCTCACTGATCATGAAATTATTAGGAATTCTCTCACTGATCATGAAATTATTAGGAATTCTCTCAATAATCATGAAATTAATAGGAATTCTCTCACTGATCATGAAATTATTATGAATTCTCTCAGTGATCATGAAATCATTAGAAATTTTCTCACTGATCATGAAATTAATAGGAATTCTCTTAGTGATCAAGAAATTATTAGGAATTCTCTCGTTGATCATGAAATTAATAGGAATTCTCTCACTGATCATGAAATTATTAGGAATTCTCTCAATGATCATGAAATTATTAGGAATTCTCTCAATGATCATGAAATCATTAGGAATTCTCTCACTGATCATGAAATTATTAGTAATTCTCTAACTGATCATGAAATTATTAGGAATTCTCTCACTGATCATGAAATTATTAGGAATTCTCTCACTGATCATGAAATCAGTAGGAATTCTCTCACTCATCATGAAATTATTAGGAATTCTCTAACTGATCATGAAATTATTAGTAATTCTCTCAATGATCATGAAATTATTAGTAATTATCTCAATGATCATGAAATTCATAGGAATTCTCTCAGTGATCATGAAATTATTAGGAATTCTCTCACTGATCATGAAATTAATAGGAATTCTCTTAGTGATCAAGAAATTATTAGGAATTCTCTCGTTGATCATGAAATTAATAGGAATTCTCTCACTGATCATGAAATTAATAGGAATTCTCTCAATGATCATGAAATCATTAGGAATTCTCTCACTGATCATGAAATCATTAGGAATTTCTCTCAATGATCATGAAATTATTAGGAATTCTCTCACTGATCATGAAATTATTAGGAATTCTCTCACTGATCATGAAATCAGTAGGAATTCTCTCACTGATCAAGAAATTATTAGGAATTCTCTCACTGATCATGAAATTATTAGGAATTCTCTCACTGATCAAGAAATTATTAGGAATTCTCTAACTGATCATGAAATCATTAGGAATCCTCTCATTGATCATGAAATTATTAGGAATTCTCTCATTGATCATGAAATCAGTAGGAATTCTCTCAATGATCATGAAATTATTAGGAATTCTCTCAATGATCATGAAATTATTAGGAATTCTGTCACTGATCTAGAAATTATTAGGAATTCTCTAACTGATCATGAAATCATTAGGAATCCTCTCATTGATCATGAAATTATTAGGAATTCTCTCATTGATCATGAAATTAATAGGAATTCTCTCACTGATCATGAAATTATTAGTAATTCGCTAACTGATCATGAAATTATTAGGAATTCTCTCAATGATCATGAAATTATTAGGAATTCTCTCAATGATCATGAAATCATTAGGAATTCTCTCATTGATCATGAAATCATTAAGAATCCTCTCATTGATCATGAATCAATCATTAAGAATCCTCTCATTGATCATGAAATCAATAGGAATTCTCTCACTGATCATGAAATTATTAGGAATTCTCTCACTCATCATGAAATTAATAGGAATTCTCTCACTGATCATGAAATTATTAGGAATTCTCTCAATGATCATGAAATTAATAGGAATTCTCTCACTGATCATGAAATTATTAGGAATTCTCTCAGTGATCATGAAATCATTAGGAATTCTCTCATTGATCATGAAATTAATAGGAATTCTCTTAGTGATCAAGAAATTATTAGGAATTCTCTCATTGATCATGAAATTAATAGGAATTCTCTCACTGATCATGAAATTATTAGAAATTCTCTCACTGATCATGAAATTATTAGGAATTCTCTCAATGATCATGAAATCATTAGGAATTCTCTCATTGATCATGAAATTATTAGTAATTCTCTAACTGATCATGAAATCATTAGTAATTCTCTCATTGATCATGAAAATTATTAGGAATTCTCTCACTGATCATGAAATCAGTAGGAATTCTCTCACTCATCATGAAATTATTAGGAATTCTCTCAATGATCATGAAATTATTAGGAATTCTCTCACTCATCATGAAATTATTAGGAATTCTCTCAATGATCATGAAATTATTAGGAATTCTCTCAATGATCATGAAATTATTAGGAATTCTCTCACTGATCATGAAATCAGTAGGAATTCTCTCACTCATCATGAAATTATTAGGAATTCTCTCAATGATCATGAAATTATTAGGAATTCTCTCACTGATCATGAAATTATTAGGAATTCTCTCACTCATCATGAAATTATTAGGAATTCTCTCACTGATCATGAAATTATTAGGAATTCTCTCGATGATCATGAAATTATTAGTAATTCTCTCAATGATCATGAAATTATTAGTAATTCTCTCACTGATCATGAAATTATTATAAATTCTCTCACTGATCATGAAATTATTATGAATTCTCTCACTGATCAAGAAATTATTAGGAATTCTCTCGCTGATCAAGAAATTATTACGAATTTCTCCAGCCTTATCGTTCTGATCTGACTTACTATACTGAACAGTAGCCACTCCAGGATCATCAACATCAATGTTGTAACTGTTTCTGATAGATAGATAGTCCTCAGCCATGGGGTCCCAGTCCCCGATCTCCACCTCCCCGAGGGCTACAACACAAAATCAAACTATATATTTGGTGATAATTCAATGTTGTAACTGTTTCTGATAGATAGATAGTCCTCAGCCATGGGGTCCCAGTCCCCGATCTCCACCTCCCCGAGGGCTACAACACAAAATCAAACTATATATTTGGTGATAATTCAATGTTGTAACTGTTTCTGATAGATAGATAGTCCTCAGCCATGGGGTCCCAGTCCCCGATCTCCACCTCCCGAGGGCTACAACACAAAATCAAACTATATATTTGCCGATGATTCAATGTTGTAACTGTTTCTGAATATATAGATAGTCCTCAGCCATGGGGTCCCAGTCCCCGATCTCCACCTCCCCCAGGGCTACAACACAAAATCAAACTATATATTTGGTGATAATTCAATGTTGTAACTGTTTCTGATAGATAGATAGTCCTCAGCCATGGGGTCCCAGTCCCCGATCTCCACCTCCCCGAGGGCTACAACACAAAATCAAACTATATATTTGGTGATAATTCAATGTTGTAACTGTTTCTGATTCAGATAGATAGTCCTCAGCCATGGGGTCCCAGTCCCCGATCTCCACCTCCCCGAGGGCTACAACACAAAATCAAACTATATATTTGGTGATGATTCAATGTTGTAACTGTTTCTGATAGATAGATAGCTATACAGTAACAATTTTGCCTTAGCGACCATCTCTGTATAAAGACCTCTTTTCTAGGGTACCGAATGACTAATTTTTATACAATTCAGTATATAATTATATAAAGACCACCTGGCTATAAAGGCCAATTCTCCTCTGTCCATTGAGTGGTCTTTATAGACAGGTTTGACTGCATGTATATAGTCTCCAACTTTAACATCCCCCAAGGCAACTTTTCCAGACAAGGGTATTCAATAATGCCCTAGGCAGATCCCACGTTCCTGAACAGTGCTACCTGCAGAATCACTACAGTTGTGCCCCTTCCGTTTATGTAATAAGCAACCAATGAAAAAGCTCTTATCATTGATTTATGGTTGAGGAAATTGCAGCACCCTTTGAAAAACATGTTGTATGAGACTAATTCAAAATAACGAAGATTATCATATTTGTGAGTTATTTTTTTATTTGTTTAGACAACAGTTTTTTGTGTTTTATGCGTCAGTGGCCAATTTTGTAGAATAAACCACACATATATATTTACTTTTCCTATCACTTAATTTGGAGAGCAATGTTTCCAAGTACTTCCTTTAGCTGATCTAAAACATTAAATAATATTGTCTAAATAGTAAATATCACTTCGCTGGAAGCTGTTGTTGACAGACAATTTGCATGCCTAAATAGTCTCTGCCATTAACTTGGGTTTTGCTTTGCTGACATATATAAAAAAAAACATGTTTTCATTGGTCAGCTGAATGTGGCTGCATCAAATCAGAATTTGATAGCAAGAACTTCAATCTTTATGCCAGATCAGCCATTGAGGGTTTCAGGGAGAGTATTGTACTACTAAATACCTTTGGCTAGCGAAGATACCCGGAGGGCTGCAACACAAAATCATACTAAATATTTGGGATATAGACCGTATAGTCCTCAGCCATTTCTGTCCAAGTCCCTGATCTCCACCTCCCCGAGGGTTACAACACAATATCAGACATGGTAGATCAATATGTCAACGAATCACATTCCTTATTCATTAATGAGAGATATATTATGTCACAAAAGGACCGAAGAAGCAAGTAAAATAATATTTATAATTTTTATCTTACAAATTGTTCCGATAAAGAATTATGTGCCAATTACAGAACGCATCAGGAAAACCCTAAATATTAACACACCAAAATTTAACCACCCTATTTTGAAACAAAAACACCAAAAATGTCCTGACACCAAAATATCCCAATTTACAGTATGTATCTATATATACATACTGCTGAATTCAGAATAAATCTAGTCGATGTTAATTTACCCTCCTATTAGTGTCTCGATCTTGACTTCCTTTTGTTTATAATTTCAATGGATTGAGTATTTCATTGACACTAATTGGTTTTCAAATAACATAATCAATTTTTCAATGGAATCAGCAGATTTCATCACAATATTTTTTTTCAGTACTATCTAACAATGTATGAACTTTTTATATTCCTCTTACAATGAATTTGTTAGCTTTTGAATTCAGAGAATAAAATGATCAAGAAATGAACAGATTTCATATGAAGACGACTAAACTTTTCAGAGATAAGATCCAAATATCTTTATATTATATAGCTTAAAGCTATTCATAATTGTATTGTTAGCTTTTATGACTACACTGTGTGTACACATAATATGTAGTCAACCATACCATCTCAGCTTGGTATGTCTGGATTACCTCCCTTTAGATATACACAATAATTTTAAATAGGAACAGATTTACAAACATAAAATATGTGTATTCAATTTTACATGAATTAAAAACAAATTATACAAGAAAATTTGCTTTGTATTAATCTTCCATATAACTTCAAATTTAAACATATAGTGTCTATGAATATTTCTATATTAGAGCAAAAAAGGTAATTATGTAAAGCAGGTGAAGTCCCATTATAGCACACCAGCAAAGCACGACTATATAACCATGTCACTCCCACTCCCTATATGGGAGGTCCGCTGCCATGAGACCTATGTGTCTATATACTGAACTCAGAATATGAAATTTAATCGATGTCGATTTACCCTCCTCATGGTGTCTCTTGACTTCCTTTTGTTATTTTATTGACAAGACCATCATATTGACCATTCTTATTTGATTCTCGATCAGCTTACAAATTATTAAATATTAAACATAATCATTTTTATTTTTATTCAAGTGGTTTTAATCTCTGAACAGCTTTTAACCCAGTACTTCTTTATGCACCGATTAAAAAAGTTATACTCTTGTTTACAATTGATAAGTGTACTTTAATTCAGGTAAAAATTAGGGCTGCCGCGGTTAAACCGGTATATTGGGGTATTGCAATACACCACCAAAAAATATTGTACCGCGATACAGTTTACCTGTACCGGTTTTTTACGATATATTTTCTTAGTATCATAATTTCATTAATTTGATATAATTAAAAACGTCCTGTCATTAAAACAAAACCAGCAAGTTGTATTTGTTTTCCTTTCCGATAATATGAAGCCATGTGGGTTTCGTTTTCATTCGATTCTGATGTCGGTCAAACGTTTGTAACTAACGTGTATAATGTTCAAATGATTCAAACATTTGCATGACGTTGAATATAAACAATATGACATTAGGCTAGTTTCTGAAATATTATCAAGTTGATTCGCTCCATCAATCAACAATACCGGAATATATAATTCTCTTAACACATTTAAGGTCCGGTGAATACATTGGCTGCAGGGATTTTGCCAGCTATTTCAGGCTTCATCGTCCGCCGCCATTTTCGAATTCCTACACGTGTCAAAACAACACACTGCAAGCCGATCAGCCCTTTGAAGTTTAATCACGATCGTAAACGTATTTTGCCAGGACAATTGTACGTAAATTTGTTCATTATTTAGGTTCAAAAGTGTAAATATTTGCACACTATCATGTTTAGATATTGCATTATTAGGTTACGATCGTCTGTAGCCTAGCTTTTTCACAGACTCGTAATTTTTACAAAAACCTCACATTTGAACATTTTTCTTACTCAACAACATGGTTGAAATCGATGTAAAACTACATAACATAGCACTGTATGTTTGTATAATGTAAAGGGTGTTTTTATTATGGAATATATACAAAATAAACACCACATATGTTAAGGTCAAAATATTGCAATATATATCACAATACAGTTGTTGTGTATCACAATATATCTGTTATATGTTTCTTTTCTGAAGGAATTTGAATATTTACCTCTAATTCCCCTATTGGGCCCCACTCTTTCTGCTCAAGGGGGTGAAAGCCAAAAATTATAGGAATTCTGTTAACCCCAAGGATGTTTCTGGGCCAAATTTGGTTAAAATCCAAGCAGAACTCTAAGACTAGTAGCGATTTATAGGATTTACCTAAATTTCCCTATTGGGCCCCGCCCCTCCTGCCCCCAGGGGGTCAGATCCAAAATTTATACAAGTTCTATTCCCCTTCCCCCAAGGATGTTTCTGGCCAAATTTGGTTTCAATCCATGCAGAACTCTAGGACAAGTAGCGATTTATAGGATTTACCTCTATTTCCCCTATTGGGCCCGCCCCTCCTGCCCCCGGGGGGTCAGAGCCAAAATTTATATAAGTTCTGTTCCTATTCCCCTAAGAATGTTTCTGGCTAAATTTGGTTACAATCCATGCAGAATTCTAGGACAAGTAGCGATTTATAGGATTTACCTCTATTTCCCCTATTGGGCCCCGCCCCTCCTGTCCCCAGGGGGTCAGAGCCAAAATTTATACAAGTTCTGTTCCCCTTCCCCTAGGATGTTTCTGGCCAAATTTGGTTACAATCCATGCAGAACTCTAGAACAAGTAGCAATTTATAGGATTTACCTAAATTTCCACTATTGGGCCCCACCCCTCCTGTCCCCAGGGGGTCAGAGCCAAAATTTATACAAGTTCTGTTCCCCTTCCCCCAAGGATGTTTCTGGCCAAATTTGGTTACAATCCATGCAGAACACTAGGACAAGTAGTGATTTATAGGATTTACCTCAATTTCCCTTATTGGGCCCCGCCCCTCCTGTCCCTGGGGGGTCAGAGCCAAAATTTATACAAGTTCTATTCCCCTTCCCCCAAGGATGTTTCTGGCCAAATTTGGTTTCAATCCATGCAGAACTCTAGGACAAGTAGCGATTTATAGGATTTACCTCAATTTCCCCTATTGGGCCCCGCCCCTCTTGTCCCCGGGGGGTCAGAGCCAAAATTTATACAAGTTCTGTTCCCCTCCCCCTAAGGATGTTTCTGGCCAAATTTGGTTAAAATCCATGCAGAACTCTATGACTAGTAGCGATTTAAAGGAAATGTTGACGGACAGACGGACGACGAACGGACGGACGGACGGGACGACGGACGACGGACGCCGCGCCATGACATAAGCTCACCGGCCCTTCGGGCAGGTGAGCTGAGCTAAAAATAAAGTCTTCATGAAATATTCAAATACAGCATTTTTTTTTTCTTTGATGTAGATGCCTAAAATGGATTTAATTTGTAACTGCATTCATGCAAGACAATCAACAATAAGCATTCAGGGTGCTTAAAAACTGTGGAAAAAATGAGATTATGCTTATTAAGATCAAATTTCTTCCAAAAATATTGCACAAAGTAAATCATAATTAATTTTCAAAGAAATCCAATTAGAAACTATATTTTCTAGTATATAACTAGCAACTTTTTACCTGAAAATCAGGCATGTGCCTAATAAATACTTAATATAAATTTAAGTGAAATTAAGACATCAAAAAATGGGAGGGCCTTTATAGGGACATGAGCATTAGTGGGTTAAAAACTCATTACTCATTACATACCACTAGAGAGGCCTATATTCTGACAGTAGCTGGAGTCTATGGTAGCCAAACCCAGGCGTATCAGGTCCATGTTGACACAGACTTCCTCCTCATTTACAGAACTGACCAGGAATACTTTCAGCATACCTGTATCCACCATCCCACAGCCTGGATTTCTGAAGTCAGATGTTTTAAAAAACATAATAAACAGATTTTGTTAAATGAATAGTTCCAAATAAGCCACTGACAAGGTTATCATATAATAACAATATGTTGGACAACTGGTTATAAGTTGGATCCATTACAAGAGATGGTGTCAATATTGGAAGAGCCACTTTTAAAGATTGTCTAGCATACTGGTTGAGTGGAACACCAAAAAGTATCAGACCACCAAAAATCTCATCAGATCAATGGAATGACAAATTTGCATTGTCATACTAAAATAAAATGAGGCCCATAGGCTTGAATGGTCATCTGACTATTGATACAATAAACCCAGTCAAAATGTCAATAGGAACATATTTCAGAATCATTAGACTGAAGATGTTCAACTTTTCTTCATTGTATACTAGAAATTCTCCAGTAGTTAAAGCTTCTGCTACCAGGTATATCTGACATCTGTGAACTTAAATGAAGGTTTAGGTCATTTGATTGAATAAACTGGTTAGCCCTAATCCCAGCATGTCACAGGCCCAATATCAGGTCTCTAGGCCTCTTAGTTATTCACAAGTCAATTAAATTTAAATATTTTAGCCATTTTATCTGTGCAACCTTAAATGAAAGTCCAGGTCATTTGTTTTAACAAACTTGATAGTCTTTTATCCCTGCATGCTACATGCCTAATATACGGTCGCTAGGCCCCTTAGTTATTCACAAGAAGTGGTATTAAGATTTTAGCCAATTTGACCCCAGTGATCTTGAATGAAGATCAGGGTCATTCGATTGAACAAAGTTGGAAGCCCTTATATCCTAGCATGCTACAGGCCAACCTATGTAACAGGAACCTTGGCCTTTTGGTTACTGAGAAATTGAGAAGAAGCCGTTCGAAGGAAAAGTATATTCATAGCAGACGTCCTTTAGGTCATCCTGACCATTCATGTCAGATGATCTAAAAAGATATTAAATTTTAGCCAGTTTATATTGTCGCCACTGAAGAGCAAGGGCTGATATTTGAATCATATATCATGTATTAGCTAGGTTTCTATAACATTCCAATATGTGTTACATGTATCTCTAAGTAATGTTGATCGATAGAAGTAGACATGCTTGACATCAGACACACACACATTATAAGGTACACTTTTATATACATTTCTTTTAAAGATATACAATATCACAGACATGCCCACACGTAAACTGTACCACATTACATTTATCAATGACGAGGCATCTCATTTTCATCAAATCATTACAATTATCAACAAACACCTTAATCATCTCAATTTTATCTTGATATTCTTCTAATTATTAATAAATTTACCTTGCCATATCAAAGCTAACTGATCCAGAGAGAACGATCATTTGTATGGGATTCTCAAATCCAACTTGTGTGGTGAATTCCTGAGTGACAGCTACTGGCCATTGTCCATTACTTTCCTGTGAGGTTAATATAGGTTTGACGTATGCCAGAGAGCAACTAAGAGCTAACGGTGGAGTGTCCTTGAACTCCTCAGGAAGAGGAAACAGTCTCCAACGTGGCAACCATTCGCGGTCTCCAAAGTCTAGGTAAAACACATGTGCTTTCGAAGAAGAGGATTCACTTTTACTGACTTCGGTCACCACTGCCCTGTAGAAAAAATCATCTCCTGAAAATCGTGCACAGCACAAATCATTCACCTTTGGCGTATAACTCCGGTAGAGTTTCTGTAATGCTTTTCTCCCAACTTGTTCAAAATGGTAGTTCAAATTCTTCATCATATTGTCCAGAGTTTTTCCAACAGTCTCAGAAACTATGTGCACATAGAAATGTTCAGGGGAGAGGACATGTGACAACATTACATTGAAGCACTTGGAGCGCAAATCAATGTTCCTGTATGAAGAGTTCTCCAAAGCTGTCTCCCTTGCATTTATTGAACCACAATCAGAAGATATTGCTGACAGCTCGTCGTCATTTTGGTCAATATTAGGCATCTTAATGTTTGCTACAGGTAGATCAGCTAAAAAATCTTCTATACTTTGGGTCTTGGTGGAAATAGTGGCACCTGCACCATCTGGGGGAATATTTAGAGGAGTACTTCTTGTAACATCCAATTTGGCACACTCTTTCTCTCTTTCATGATTTCCAGTACTGCTTATTTCTGCAGAAGTGTTGTCTTGTCTTTCGGAAACATTTTGATTGCCATAGTCCTTCACCTCTGAAGAAGTCTGCTTGTCCTTTCCCTCATTCTGATGACTACTGTGGTAACTGATATCATCTGAACACCTTGGCTGTAGTTCTATGGATGCTGTCTCCTGACTTTCTGGAAGGTCTCTTGTTGCTTGGTCCTTATGAGGAGCATTGCTTTGAGTAGTGATTTTGTGCTGTGTGGTTGTCTCCACAAAGGTATTGCCACTTTCCTTGACAACACTCTCTGGAGGACTTGGCTCTAATGACACAGCAGAAGCTGCAGCGACAATGCTCTTCACAGACATCACCTTGTTTTTACGAGCTCCTGGTTTAGGTCTTGGCAATTTCATTGGTCGGGGAACTTTAACTCTCTCGGATAATGCTGATGTAGTACTGGATGAAGCAGTATCTGACTGATTTGATGCTCTATCAGACATCTCTTTAGCCTGTCGTGACTGTAATGGAGCTGCCCCTGACGGCTGATACATCTTGTGTAATGCTACCATCTGATCTGCAAAAGCACAGTCACGTGCGCGGCCCTGATTGATGAGGACGGTGGCAATGTTTACAGTGGAGAGGGTGTTGTGGATGTAGAGCTGCCCTCCAGTAACAGTTGGGCGAGGTACATACAGGAATAGATCAACCAGCTGTGGCAGGCCCTCTTCTGTTGCAGCTACACGTACACAACTGAAGCTCTGATTGGTCACAAACTGGGTGAAGGCCGATATGTCCTCCTCAGTCCACACATTGTACTTGTTCATTGGTGCAACCTTCAACAGATAGTATAAACTGGCTGTTAATATCCTTGTTAAAACAATGAGTTGAATCTAAATTTGATTTGTTATTTGAGAACTGATTATATCATACCATAAGAAATGTGTGTATGACATAATAATCCTGCCTCCATTTGGAATTCAGGACATGAACAAGACACATGCGGTTTGGATGGGATGGGACAGACGCAGGCACTATACATGCCATCCATGCACTCAAATTCATGACAGGGGAATTAATTTTTTTTATATAAAATGAAATAGAGATCATATGACAGACACATAAAAGATATTGATTACCTTAGCTAGAGCACACTGCACAGCCTGTGTTGGAAGGGTGGTGAATTTCTCAGGAAGTTCTCGAAGGTGAGCAGATGATCCTTCCTCTCTGTTTCCGTAATCCACATACAGGATTTCTACAGGAACTTCTCCATCTGTGATAAAAAGTATACTTAAGTTACACTTACAGGATTTCTACAGGAACCTCTCCATCTGTGATAAAAAGTACACTTAAGTTACACATACAGGATGTCTACAGGAACCTCTCCATCTGTGATAAAAAGTACACTTAAGTTACACATACAGGATGTCTACAGGAACCTCTCCATCTGTGATAAAAAGTGCAATTAAGTTACACATACAGGATGTCTACAGGAATCTCTCCATCTGTGATAAAAAGTATACTTAAGTTACAAATACAGGATGTCTACAGGAACCTCTCCATCTGTGGTAAAAAGTACACTAAGTAATATATACAGGATGTCTACAGGAACCTCTCCATCTGTGGTAAAAGTATACTTAAGTTACACATACAGGATGTCTACAGGAACCTCTCCATCTGTGGTAAAAAGTACACTTAAGTTACACATACAGGATGTCTACAGGAACCTCTCCATCTGTGGTAAAAAGTATACTTAAGTTACACATACAGGATGTCTACAGGAACCTCTCCATCTGTGGTAAAAAGTACACTTAAGTTACACATACAGGATGTCTACAGGAACCTCTCCATCTGTGGTAAAAAGTAGACTTAAGTTACACATACAGGATGTCTACAGGAACCTCTCCATCTGTGGTAAAAAGTATACTTAAGTTACACATACAGGATGTCTACAGGAACCTCTCCATCTGTGGTAAAAAGTACACTTAAGTTACACATACAGGATGTCTACAGGAACCTCTCCATCTGTGGTAAAAAGTATACTTAAGTTACACATACAGGATGTCTACAGGAACCTCTCCATCTGTGGTAAAAAGTATACTTAAGTTACACATACAGGATGTCTACAGGAACCTCTCCATCTGTGGTAAAAAGTACACTTAAGTCATTGCGATAGTAGTACATATTCTTAAGTCATTGCGATAGTAGTACATATTCTTGGTTATGAATGAAGCCAGAAGTCAAACATGAACGAGAAGTCTATGTGCTTAAAAAGTCACCTGAGTTATAAAATATGAAAGCAAATTGCACTTTTTTTGTCTTAACTTTTCAACACATTGCAGTCTCATAGTCAATGTGAATGTAACAGAGTGCAGGATTTACAATTTATTCAATCACTGCCTCTGTCAGGAATCAAACTCAGGACCTCTGGATTACTAGCCTGCGACACTCAATTAACTGATTGAGCAAAAGACAAGCTCTCTCTAGCCGAGCGGATAATTCCAGCTAGTATTGACCAGGGTTACATGAAATTGGACCAAATTGGCAGGTATGTACTTCTACATAATACATAACTGGTTTTTGGGTTTCTGATGTTATGATGAAGTTCTTTAGTGAAGCTAAGCATGAAAATCTCAGTCAACTAAAGAAAAAAGCTTGGTAGCTCTTATAATATCAGCATGCTACAGACAAATCATCAGGTCAGCATGCTGCAGACAAATCATCAGGTTTTTAGTTCTTTTCAAAGTCAAGAATACCTTGTTTAAATGTTATAGTATGTTTAACAGAGCACTTGGTTCTAGGATGTCACACTTATAAAGGCCTTACATCAAGTAGGCCTCTTTAAATTAATAGGGGCTAGCTGCTGTGGCAAAGTACTGGTTATGATGTTCCAACATCTCACAAGCCTTCCACCTTTTGGTCGTGTGTTCGCATTCCGTAGGCAGTTGCCAGGTACTGACCACTGGTTAATTGATACATGGTTTTCCTTCAGGTATTCCAGTATTCTATCACCCACAAACCAAACCTGGCAAATGTCTATAAATGACCCTGGCTGTGAATAGGACATTAAACTAATCGTACTTAATAATCAGAGGAAGTCATTTAAAGATTTTGTACCTGATGTGACCTTGACTGAACGTCATTTAACGTAAACTGTACCTTTTGGAGGGTACACATGCATCACTCTAGCCCTGTAGTAAAGTCCATCCTGCGAGTACTGAGCCAAGCACGTCATATTCTTCTCTGGCTTTAATATTCGGTTTCGGTCTTCTCCATGTTTCATCATGTAGGAACTACAATACAGAATTATCATTTATCTAGCAACTATTGAGGAAGACAATTATTCCTAAATACCTTAATCAGTTTCAATGATAAAGTGGCCTCTCTGTGCAAGTCCACCATGACAATTAAAAATATATTTAAAAAGACTGTTAATAGAGTATACATTTCTTCTTATTGACTGAATCAACACAATTTTTAATCATTGAACAAAAACGATAACATTATGAAAAATAATTTCAACAATATAAGAAATATTAAAATAAATGTTACAAAACACAGCTGTATTGTAAATAATAGCTCTCACATACTAAAATATATAAATGTAGGATCTTAAACAAGTTCATTTCATATGGGATTTTAATAAAAGAGTCGAAGAAATTTTATTTTTGAGAGCAAAAATTACAACTTTGAGACGAGATTCATACATTCTCATATGAAATTTTATAAAGACAAACTTAATATACTTTGATCACATAGCTACAACAGCCTACATTTTGAAATATCTCAATATCGGAAAGTATTTGGAAAATTCAGTAAAAATTGCTATTTGTCATAATGTCCATGAATCCTGATGTCACCTCATTGTTTACTGATGTCAAACCATGAAGTCCCCATGAATGTCCAGCCAATGAAAATCATTCCAGGTTATATTACACATGTCATATGCAAAAATATAGCTCAGGGAAATCATTGGATATCAGGCAAATTATGTGATAAAAAGTTATCTTTCACTAATTATTTCTTGCATTATTTCAATATATCCATATTTATACAGTAACTAATTTTCACTTACAAGATCTCTTCCATCAATTTGTCTAGCCCAAACCCAACTTGTTTGACATAGAACTTCCAAGGTGAGATAGGTTCTAGTACCTCCACAGTGACAGGCTGTCCAACACACAACTCCACAGAGGCAAGAGTAGGTCCAAGTCCATATGTTTCAGTTTTTAATGCCACAAATTGGTTTGACTTTAATTCAGGCACAATAGGTTGATGCTCATAGTTTCCACCCGTTTGGTATGATGTTGCTGTAGGCACTATTTCAGGCTTGTTTGTTGATGCTAGTCCTGTTGCCTTGGTGATCTGTGACGACGAATCAACTGAAGGTATTGATGAGGTAGAAATGGTATCACAAGTTTTCAAATTACAATCAGAGTTCAACTGCTTCACTTCATGGCCTCCTTCATGTTTCATTTCCAAAGTTGCTGCTTCAGCACTCTCGAAGGTGTTGGTCTTGTCTAATTTGTTAAGAGGCTCACCCAAATTAGGCAAATTACTGTTACCAATTGCAGAAGCAGCAGCATTGGTTTGAGGTGAAATAGCAATGTTCTCAGAAAATGTCGCATTGCTTCTAGGTGGAATAGCAATGTTCTGTGTTGAAAGATTCACATTTTCAGAAGTGTTGATCTCAGGTGACTGAAGAGTGTTTTGATTCTGATGAGATGAACTACAGATAGGCTCAATAGATTCTGTTGAGTCCACATTTTGTTTGGCATTGCTGTGATGATTCAGTGTGCCGTCAGCAGACCCCGAAGGACTTTTAGACTCCATTTCCCCTCCAATCTCTGTTGATGTGCTTGAATCTTTTAATTTGTGTTTCCCTGAGGGGCAAAATCAAAATATGTTTTGTTTAATTGTCTTGTACACTTGTACTGTAAACCGACTAATTTCTGTGCACTCTAATTTGTGCACATGCAGTAGTCCGCGGGTGATTAGAATTCAGAAAATAAATCAATGTGAACAAGTTTAACATTTGAGTATAATGAAGCTTTATAATTGGAAACTGTGAAATTTAAATTCTTGTGAAAATGTTGTTATATATGAAAATATGTTTCTAAGTCTTTGCAAAAATAAGTTGGTTTATAACTTAACAGTAATAAATAATGTAGTTATTGTATCTGTTTACACTAACAATCCAGCAAGAAGTTGGGTAGTTTGGTAAGCAATACAGTACCATTGCAGGGCTTTCTTTCAGCATGATTTCGGGCCGAAAATCGGCCCCATTCCCCATGGCAAAACCTCTAAATTTTTCCCAATTCAACCCTAAAATTTTCCAAAATCAAAGTTTCTTGAAAACTATCCAAAAATAAAGCATGAACTTAGTTGGTTAAGGCTTTAAATATTTGTGAATTGGCTTCAAAAAAGTATATAAACTTCACTGGAAATAAAAAAATCTTTATTGTTATGCTTTATTTCATATTTCATAATTTTCCCAAATCTTGGTTTTGGCGCTCCATTTTCCCAAATTCAAAGCCACAGGCCCCATTCACAAGCAGTGAGAAAAAGCCTTGCATTGTATAAGCAGGGAATCTACAGTAAAACGACTTTCATTCGTGTCTATTTAATTTTGCAATTTCCATTTCAAAACAAGTATCGGTACACAAGTTATAGATGCATTTGTTTTTTGTTGAGAACCCTAGTCAACTTATTCCATATTTCAGTCTCAGTCTGATATATATAACAATGTATCAATGTGTTGCTGTATTGTATACGTTTTGTAAAACAATTTCTGTAAATGATTTTATGTCTCATATTTTGCATTCCTATTATTTTTGGTGCACCACATTTGTTTTTATCCCATATTTGCGTGAACATTTTCATAACCTGATGCCCCTCCATAGTTATGAAACCATGATCCCTTACCTTTTGAATGAGATCTGCTACGGCGTTTACGATGTGTTTTTTTCACATTATCCTTCTCTGCTTGTATAATGACGTTTTTCAAGAACCGATTAGCGACATCCATATTCAGCCTTGGCCTAGCTGGATTTAGGACGGCAGAACAATGTGCATCCTGATTCAACAGAAAATGATATACATGTATGATGGTAAGTAATACTTATCACATACTGAGATTTTTTAGATATATATATTTTTTTACCAAAATAAAACTGAAAAAAGGCCGTACCTGCGCACCAGTTTATACGCAGGTGCACACTATAAGCGCAATAAAACGGTAACCTAGCCATTGTAATGCAGTATTTCTCCCCTCATGTTTTCAATAAAAATCTACCCCTATTGGGCCCCTACAACCTCCTCCCTCGGGGGGCCCCGAGTTCTGTTCTTCCGCCCAAGATGACCAAAATTTCGCAGAACTATATGTAAGCATTTAAAGGATTACCTCTATTTCCCCTATTGGGCCCCGCCCCTTCCCCCGGGGGTCAGAGCCAAATTTATACAAGTTCTGTTTATGGCCAAATGTTGGTCACAATTTGGTACATTCCATCAGAACTCTATGACAAGAAGTGATTTAAAGGATTTACCTCTATTTCCCCTATTGGGCCCCGCCCCTCCTGCCCTCGGGGATCCAGAGTCAAAATTTATACGAGTTCTGTTCCCCTTCCCCCAAGGATGTTTGTGGCCAAATTTGGTTACAATTCATGTAGAGCTCTAGGACAAGTAGAGATTTAAAGGATTTACCTCTATTTCCCCTATTGGGCCCTGCCCCTCCTGCCCCCTGGGGACAAGAGTCAAAATTTACACAAAGTTCTGTTCCCCTTCCCCCAAGGATGTTGTGGCAGAATTTGGTTACAATTCATGTAGAACTCTATTACTAAGTAGCGATTTAAAGGATTTACCTCTATTTCCCCTATTGGGCCCCGCCCCTCCTGCCCCCGGGGGGTCAGAGCCAAAATTTATACAAGTTCTGTTCCCCTTCCCCAAAGGATGTTTGTGGCCAAATTTGGTTACATTCCATTCAGAACTCTATGACAAGTAGTGATTTAAAGGATTTACCTCTATTTCCCCTATTGGGCCCCGCCCCTCCTGCCCCTGGGGGATCAGAGCCAAAATTTATACAAGTTCTGTTCCCCTTCCCCAAAGGATGTTTGTGGCCAAATTTGGTTACAATTCATGTAGAGCTCTATGGACAAGTAGAGATTTAAAGGATTTACCTCTATTTCCCTATTGGGCCCTGCCCCTCCTGCCCCCTGGGGACCAGAGCCAAAATTTATACAAGTTCTGTTCCCCTTCCCCCAAGGATGTTTGTGGCCAAATTTGGTTACAATCCATTCAGAGCTCTATGACAAGAAGCGATTTAAAGGATTTACCTCTATTACCCCTATTGGGCCCCGCCCCTCCTGCCCCCGGGGGGTCAGAGCCAAAATTTATACAAGTTCTGTTCCCCTTCCCCCAAGGATGTTTGTGGCCAAATTTGGTTACATTCCATTCAGAACTCTACGACAAGTAGCGATTTAAAGGATTTACCTCTATTTCCCCTATTGGGCCCCGTCCCTCCTGCCCCCGGGGGATCAGAGTCAAAATTTATACAAGTTCTGTTCCCCTTCCCCAAAAGGATGTTTGTGGCCAAATTTGGTTACATTCCATTCAGAGAACTCTATGACAAGTAGCGATTTAAAGGATTTACCTCTATTACCCCTATTGGGCCCCGCCCCTCCTGCCCCCGGGGGACCAGAGCCAAAATTTATACAAGTTCTGTTCCCCTTCCCCAAAGGATGTTTGTGGCCAAATTTGGTTACATTCCATTCAGAGCTCTATGACAAGTAGCGATTTAAAGGATTTACCTCTATTACCCCTATTGGGCCCCGCCCCTCCTGCCCCCGGTGGGTCAGAGCCAAAATTTATACAAGTTCTGTTCCCCTTCCCCCAAGGATGTTTGTGGCCAAATTTGGTTACATTCCATTCAGAACTCTGTGATTGTAAGCGATTTAAAGGATTTACCTCTATTACCCCTATTGGGCCCCGCCCCTCCTGCCCCTGGGGGGTCAGAGCCAAAATTTATACAAGTTCTGTTCCCCTTCCCAAAGGATGTTGTGGCCAAATTTGGTTACATTCCATTCAGAACTCTACGACAGGTGAGCGATTTAAAGGATTTACCTCTATTTCCCCTATTGGGCCCCGTCCCTCCTGCCCCCGGGGGATCAGAGCCAAAATTTATACAAGTTCTGTTCCCCTTCCCCCAAGGATGTTTGTGGCCAAATTTAGTTACATTCCATTCAGAACTCTGTGACTAGTAGCGATTTAAAGGATTTACCTCTATTTCCCCTATTGGGCCCCGCCCCTCCTGCCCCCAGGGGAAACCAGAGTCAAAATTTATACAAGTTCTGTTCCCCTTCCCCCAAGGATGTTTGTGGCCGAATTTGGTTACAATTCATGTAGAACTCTATGACTAGTAGCGATTTAAAGGATTTACCTCTATTACCCCTTTTGGGCCCCGCCCCCTCCTGCCCCCTGGGGACCAGAGCCAAAATTTATACAAGTTCTGTTCCCCTTCCCCAAAGGATGTTTGTGGCCAAATTTGTTTACATTCCATTCAGAGCTCTATGACAAGTAGCGATTTAAAGGATTTACCTCTATTACCCCTATTGGGCCCCCGCCCCTCCTGCCCCCGGTGGGTCAGAGCCAAAATTTATAAAAGTTCTGTTCCCCTTCCCCCAAGGATGTTTGTGGCCAAATTTGGTTACATTCCATTCAGAACTCTGTGACTTGTAGCGATTTAAAGGATTTACCTCTATTACCCCTATTGGGCCCTGCCCCTCCTGCCCTGGGGGGTACCAGAGCCAAATTTATACAAGTTCTGTTCCCCTTCCCTAAAGGATGTCTGTGGCCAAATTTGGTTACATTCCATTCAGAGCTCTATGACAAGAAGCGATTTATAGGATTTACCTCTATTTCCCCTATTGGGCCCCGCCCCTCCTGCCCCCAGGGGGACAGAGCCAAAATTTATACAAGTTCTGTTCCCCTTCCCTAAAGGATGTTTGTGGCCAAATTTGGTTACATTCCATTCAGAGCTCTATGACAAGAAGCGATTTAAAGGATTTACCTCTATTAACCCCTATTGGGCCCCGCCCCTCCTGCCCCCGGGGGATCAGAGCCAAAATTTATACAAGTTCTGTTCCCCTTCCCCCAAGGATGTTTGTGGCCAAATTTGGTTACATTCCATTCACAACTCTATGACAGTAGCGATTTAAAGGATTTACCTCTATTTCCCCTATTGGGCCCCGCCCCTCCTGCCCCCGGGGGTCAGAGCCAAAATTTTATACAAGTTCTGTTCCCCTTCCCCCAAGAATGTTTGTGGCCAAATTTGGTTACATTCCATGTTCAGAACTCTATGACTAGTAGCGATTTAAAGGATTTACCTCTATTTCCCCTTTTTGGGCCCCGCCCCTCCTGCCCCCGGGGATCAGAGTCAAAATTTATACAAGTTCTGTTCCCCTTCCCCAAAGGATGTTTGTGGCCGAATTTGGTCACAATTCATGTAGAAGAGCTCTATGACTAGTAGCGATTTAAAGGATTTACCTCTATTACCCCTATTGGGCCCCGCCCCTCCTGCCCCCGGGGGTCCAGAGCCAAAATTTATAAAAGTTCTGTTCCCCTTCCCCAAAGGATGTTTGTGGCCAAATTTGGTTACATTCCATTCAGAACTCTGTGACAAGTAGCGATTTAAAGGATTTACCTCTATTACCCCTATTGGGCCCTGCCCCTCCTGCCCCTGGGGGGTCAGAGCCAAAATTTATAAAAGTTCTGTTCCCCTTCCCCAAGGATGTCTGTGTGGCCAAATTTGGTTACATTCCATTCAGAACTCTACGACAGGTAGCGATTTAAAGGATTTACCTCTATTTCCCCTATTGGGCCCCGTCCCTCCTGCCCCCGGGGGATCAGAGCCAAAATTTATACAAGTTCTGTTCCCCTTCCCCCAAGGATGTTTGTGGCCAAATTTAGTTACATTCCATTCAGAACTCTGTGACTAGTAGCGATTTAAAGGATTTACCTCTATTTCCCCTATTGGGCCCCGCCCTCCTGCCCCAGGGAAACCAGAGTCAAAATTTATACAAGTTCTGTTCCCCTTCCCCCAAGGATGTTTGTGGCCGAATTTGGTTACAATTCATGTAGAACTCTATGACTAGTAGCGATTTAAAGGATTTACCTCTATTACCCCTTTTGGGCCCCGCCCCTCCTGCCCCCGGGGGACCAGAGCCAAAATTTATACAAGTTCTGTTCCCCTTCCCCAAAGGATGTTTGTGGCCAAATTTGTTTACATTCCATTCAGAGCTCTATTGACAAGTAGCGATTTAAAGGATTTACCTCTATTACCCCTATTGGGGCCCCGCCCCTCCTGCCCCCGGTGGGTCAGAGCCAAAATTTATAAAAGTTCTGTTCCCCTTCCCCCAAGGATGTTTGTGGCCAAATTTGGTTACATTCCATTCAGAACTCTGTGACTTGTAGCGATTTAAAGGATTTACCTCTATTACCCCTATTGGGCCCTGCCCCCTCCTGCCCCTGGGGGGTCAGAGCCAAAATTTATACAAGTTCTGTTCCCCTTCCCCAAAGGATGTCTGTGGCCAAATTTGGTTACATTCCATTCAGAACTCTATGACTAGTAGCGATTTATAGGATTTTTACCTCTATTTCCCCTATTGGGCCCCGCCCCTCCTGCCCCGGGGCGGACAGAGCCAAAATTTATACAAGTTCTGTTTCCCCTCCCCCAAGGATGTTTGTGGCCAAATTTGGTTACAATCCATGCAGAACTCTATGACTAGTAGCGATTTAAAGGAAATGTTGATGGACGGACGGACGGACGGACGATTGACGCCGCGCCATGACATAAGCTCAGCTCACCGGCCCTTCGGGCCAGGTGAGCTAAAAACGTACTTGCGCACCAGTTTATACGCAGGTGCACTATAAGCGCAATATACGGTAACTAGCCATGGTATGCAGCTATGTCATAAATATCTACCTGGTACTGACAAACATGTAATAACACTACTGTGATGCCATATGTAATAATGATGTCATGATCAGAGTGACGTCGTATGATTGTCTCAGTAGACAGAAATAACACAAGCTCAGTATCTTAGCACCCATATCTGGGCCTAATATTTTTTTAATTGATACTTGATATCCTTAAAACCTGTTCTATTCTTGTCCAACAAAAGCAATGAACATGCATATATTTAATGAATACCTAAAATTACTCTGGTAAAATATACCTGATCAATCAAAGTCCAATTATTGATATATATATTTTGCTTGGTATTCTGCTCATAACTTCAAGTAAAATTATTTAAAATTATCATTCAATTATCTTATCATTATGATTTTTATTTATACATATGCATGATCTTGATATAATGATTTAAATAAGTTCATAAATTTTCATGCACTTACCTTTTGACTTTTAGTTTTGGGAAACGTGCTTCAGATCTGAACATGATTCTGAAGAAAAAAAAAAAAAAAGGTTAACACCCAGGTTAGTTTATACTATTTTTTTAAACTAAAATGTAGTTGTATTGGCTGATATAAATATACTGTTTTTTTAAATCTACTATTTAACCATGACAACCACGTACTACATATGTATATATCTACATGAATTCATGCCCTTCATTTAGTATCAAAATTAACAACCTTTAATGCCCTAAGGGTTGGCTACAAATTTTTAATTGCAAAAAAAAATATATAAAATAAGTTTGATTGTGAAAGGTATGTGGTTTAAATTATCATCTTTAATCATCCTTTCACACTTTTAAAAATCTTATACCCTCTTGACCCATCTTACTTTTTGGCCTCAATTGTATAAATCCAAGGAACCAATATAAAAGATTTTATATCTTCCCCTGCAGAGAGGTTTCCTCATCCAGGCTAGGTGGATTCCAGTGGAACATACAACTGCATGATTCTGATAGTTTGTTGACAGTATAATGTGGCCATGAGGGGTGATTATGCTAGATATCTTTGGCAGTATAAATCAGTGCTACAGAACTAATGTAAGTATAAAATGTTTACCTCGAGATAGAGTTACTTGCTCAATGTCTAAGTTGCAATATGAGTGAGTGAGGTATCACTACAAACAAGTCAAATATGCACATGTATACATTAATTGCCACACATGTATTCCCATAATATCACAAGGAGACAAACATATTTCCACATTTTCACATGCACTAATCAGTTATCATTGTACTATATATACATTAATTGTTTAGGCAGTTCTAAAATGACTTTTATTTAGCAGAGAGCCCATACATCAAGCAAACATATTTAAATCTACCATAGATCTTCTCATTAGTATTTAAAGTTTTCCCTTCAGATTCTAATTGGTTAATATCAATCTCCATACCAGTTTTAGAATCCTCTGTAAGCTCTGGCTTGATGTTCCAAACATGTTTCTGAGCAGCTGGTTTACAGGCAATTCTCGTAAAGATTGACATTGGAAACCAATGAATGGTCGATTCCAGCTAAAGGGAGGACCACTCTGCGAATCAGACGGATACTTTTCTGTCCTGTTCTGCGTATCTTCTGGGTCAACTTGTTCAACACCACAGGCAGTGTGACAGTAAGCAAACTTTCCTCTTCACAAGTGTACTTTGGCAGTTTCTCCACATCTGGCACAGGAAGACATAATGTTGGGCTTGCACGCTGAGCTTCTTCTACAACAGAAATTATTAAATTAAAGACATAGTTTAGGCAGATATCACACAATTATAGAGTCAACAGATCACAGTATCAGGTGATAACCATACTTAGTAGCCAGTTACCTGTTTCAGGTAAGTAGGGAAACAGGCTTCTAGCTCTACTCTGGGTTGCAAGAAACTCATGTTAGGCAACTGCCAAGCTACTGACCATAGGTCAGCTCTCTGGCTTTCTTCCATCACCTAGATCTAGTTGTTGATATCCTTAAAAGACCCAGACTCATAAGGATGTGCAAAAGCGTTTAGCAATAATGCAGACAACCCAGTAGTGTGGTTTTACACCTAGAGGAAGGGAGCACACACGTGTAAAATATCACAGTAGTGTACATGTAGCAGGTATTTGATTGTAAATGTTGACATACTGGTTTAATGAGAATAATTCATGAACCATGTGATACCTGATTACGTTTGTGCAAGACTTTTGTTTCAATTGGTGATGGAATAACGTCAAAAAGATGATATCCCGGCCATGCTAACGTCATTTCAGCTGGAAGATTACAAAAAATTATGTTCCATCACCACTAGAGATACTAGTTCTGCAACAATCGTTACCGGGTATCATGTGGTACGTGAATAAGTCCCATTGTCTTCAAGCTTCCTTCCAGCTTCCATACTTGGAATAATTTCCTTATACAGAGCTTTTTCTAGTGGGGGATTGATAATGGGCCCCCATTCCCAATGGAAATTATCTGAAATTTTAGTAAAATTAACAAACTTTGCAGGTCGATCCAGGGTATTCCTTTCCCAATTCACTAATATACTCCCAAAAATATAAGGTAAAAGGTCCTTTCCCAATTCAGCCAGGAAAAAAAACTGCTATATGCATAGTTAGCTGGTACAATAGCAGAGGTCCCATTCTGTCAATAAATGTTACTTATCCCAAACTGGTCACCTAGAGCTTATAAACAAACCCTGGTCACCTAAACGCTTATAAACAATGTTTAAATTATCAGTTTAAAAGGTATTTACCTATTAGATTTTCAGCCTCTGTAGTAAGTAGGAAACAGGTATTATAGCATCTGTCCAAGTTCTGCATGATATCAACAAAACTCTGCATAAACATGCCTTTGTCTGTGATGGCAAGTAAGCTTTCAGCATCTCGCTCACTCTGCAACAAAATATAAAGGGATACAATGTCAGTCTGTGAGATTTCACAAAGTTGTCTATAGGAACCCAAACTCAAAGACGATATGTGTTAAATCATAATCTTACTTACGGTATTCGAGAAGTGGCCAGGGTGATGGAAAATTTGAAGATATGAAAAGACTCTTACTAGGACCAAAGTACTTTGGGCTATGACCCTATACCTATATATAATTAATATGACCAAATTTAGGCTAAAATTTCATAGTTTCAGCCTGTATCTATTAAAGTCAAGATAAGTGATATTGAGGCCTCAAAAAGGCGAGGGGCACGCATATAGGGACAGTGGTGCCCACTTATTGGATCAAATATGATTATTGCATGGATCGTAATGCTATAAATCTGTTCAGTATTGCTTTCTAAACAAGAGCATGGCCTTATCTGCTTCAGGTATTTATACTCACTTCTGTTATGTACTCATCTAGAATGGCAACCAACAAGCGACGTTGATCCTTGATATTTTCCACTTTCTCTGTCACCTTCTTACGGAGACTAACAAGACTTCGCTGTGATGCAGACATAATGAGTTCTAGCAGCTACCTAAAGTCAAGATGAATTCAATGTATGCATTATAACTAATACCGGTCAGTAAAAATTAGTGTTAAACCGATTTTTGATTTTAATCGATGATCGATCAACTTCATCATATTGAAGATCATGTTGATATTGTTGAAGGTGTGGCTATAGCTATATACAGGAAAAGAGAAGAAAATAATTAAATAAATGTTTTGAAGCAGTCTAGAGATTTTGAAGTTACAAGATCAGGCGGAAGCAAGTTCCAGTCTTGGATAGTGCGGGGAAAGAAGGAGCGTTTACGAGAATCAGTTCTACAGTAATGTATTTGGTATGTAAGTGTATAAGAGTGTCTGGTAGGGCGTAACTATATGAGGTCAAGTATTGGTCTTTGTTTATAGCTACTATACCGTTTGTGATTTTGAAAAGCATATAGTTATATACATAGCCGTGCATTTGTTCTATCCGCTAAGCTAGGCCACTCTCTAGTAGGTGTTCAAGCATGTCACTAACGTTGGAGATGTTATGGAATCTGTTAGTGACATATCGAGCAGCTCTTCGGTGGACCATGTCTAGCCTATTGATGTCTCCCTTCTGGTATAGGCATATTCACTGTACAGGCATATTAAAGTGTGGGACGTACTAAAAATTTGCAGGGTTCTCATAAAGAGCAGGTTGCCAGGTCTATTTGTTTACAACCAGCTATTTTTGTCAGAAATAAGTATTGGCCACCACGGGGGTCTGCGGCCCCCAACCACCTATTATTAATTTTCAACCATCTATTAAAAAACTTAGTGAGAACCCGGAGTTGTATGCTTATTCTTTTATCTTTTTTGAGTTAATTTTGAGATTTCGTCTAATAAAGCCAAGGGTCTTATTGGCTGTGCACGCTGGTAATAGTCCCATTTTAAGTCATGTTGGATTGTTACGACCAGATATTTTGCCTTATCAGCGTGATCGAAACAGTGACCATAAGGATAATTATCATATTTGATGGAAGGTTTAGTCTTGGTTATCGAAAGAACATTTCTTTTCTGGGGGTGGAATTCCCTTTTCCGCCTTTTTACCCAGTCAGCTAGTTTGTTTAGATCGTTTTGGAGTGTTTCTGAATCTTTTTTCGATGTAATTATTATGTAAGAGATATAATATTATTGTAAAATACTATTGTGTTTCACCTGTGAATTGTGAATTTAAATCACACAGAAAAAGTTGTTGGAAATACTAACACAAAATAAAGTTGCAAAAATAAGTTGGTTTACAGTGCCTATTTTTTTTTTAACTCTTGCTTTAAAACAAGTTAAATGATAAAGCACAGTAATGCTTTCAGTAATAGGATAGTGGAGACTGGAATTATCCTGGAATTCTCTCCCTGTTGATATGGTCAATGCTGTGAACCTGAACATTTTCAACAAGAGATCCCAGAGGGATTTATAGGATTTTTAAACCTTTATTTCCCCCTATTGGGCCCCGCCCCTCCTGCCCCTGAGGTTCTGTTCCCCCCTTCCCCAAAGAATGTTTGTGGCTAAATTTGGTTTCAATCCATGCAGAACAGATTCTATGACTAGTAGCGATTTATAGGATTTACCTTTATTTCCCCTATTGGGGCCCGCCCCTCCTGCCCCCGGGGGTCAGAGCCAAAATTTATACAAGTTCTGTTCCCCTTCTCCAAAGGATGTTTGTGGTCAAAATTTGGTCACAATCCATGCAGAACTCTAGGACAAGTAGCGATTTATAGGATTTACCTTTATTTCCCCATATTGGGCCCCGCCCCTCCTGCCCCCCTGGGGGGTCAGAGTCAAAATTTATACAGGTTCTGTTCCCCTTCCCCAAAGAATGTTTGTGGTCAAATTTGGTTACAATCCATGCAGAACTCTATGACTAGTAGTGATTTATAGGATTTACCTTTATTTCCCCTATTGGGCTCCGCCCCTCCTGCCCCCAGGGGCTCAGAGCCAAAATTTATACAAGTTCTGTTCACCTTCTCCTAAGGATGTTTGTGGCCAAATTTGGTCACAATCCATGCAGAACTCTAGGACAAGTAGTGATTTATAGGATTTACCTTTATTTCCCCTATTGGGCCCCGCCCCTCCTGCCCCCGGGGGCTCAGAGCCAAAATTTATACAAGTTCTGTTCCCCTTCCCCAAGGATGCTTGTGGCCAAATTTGGTTACAATCCATGCAGAACTCTATGACTAGTAGCGATTTATAGGATTTACCTTTATTTCCTATATTGGGCCCCGCCCCTCCTGCCCCCGGGGGTCAGAGCCAAAATTTATACAAGTTCTGTTCCCCTTCTCCTAAGGATGTTTGTGGCCAAATTTGGTCACAATCCATGCAGAACTCTAGGACAAGTAGCGATTTATAGGATTTACCTTTATTTCCCCTATTGGGCCCCGCCCCTCCTGCCCCCCAGGGGGCTCAGAGCCAAAATTTATACAAGTTCTGTTCCCCTTCCCCCAAGGATGCTTGTGGCCAAATTTGGTTACAATCCATGCAGAACTCTATGACTAGTAGCGATTTATAGGATTTACCTTTATTTCCCCCTATTGGGCCCCGCCCTCCTGCCCCCAGGGGCTCAGAGCCAAAATTTATACAAGTTCTGTTCCCCTTCCCCCAAGGATGTTTGTGGCCAAATTTGGTCACAATCCATGCAGAACTCTATGACTAGTAGCGATTTAAAGGAAATGTTGACGGACAGACAGACGGACGGACGACGGACGGACGGGACGACGGACGACGGACGCCGCGCCATGGCATAAGCTCACCGTCCCCTTCGGGCCAGGTGAGCTAAAAATTTAGGTGCCAATGGCATGGTTGATTGACTTTTAGCCTGTGTTCTATTTTTAGCCCCCCATACGTAAGCAATAGAGGTGATTTTGTCTGTGACTTCTACAAACCATTTAGATAATGAAATTTGGTTTTCATTTGAGTAATAATTGGAAAGTTGTATTAGTGATAATGCCATATAAAAAAGTATGATGCCCTTTTTTGATGACAATGTTTAAAAAACAACTTTATCACTTTTCATTTCACAGAATCCTGCATTTGCGTAACAAAATTATCCCTCAAATACAGGACTATTACTCAATGCAGGACTATCCCTGCATATACGGGGGTGTTAAACAACCTGTTAAACCAAGCACTGGAAAAGACCATGCCACAAATTTGTTACCATCAACCTAGGAACAACAGTATATTATACACAAACCTGGGACGTACTATTAAGGATTTTAAGCAATCACTTTAAATATTTTACCATTATTGTAAATATTACTATAAATCTCTACAAGCCTTTTTGGCTTACCAATGATGTTGAACTGATGAGAAACTGATGAGAATCATTGTAAAAGTAACAGCGAATAGGCCTTATATGGAAATTGAAGTTTACATATTAAAATAATGTCATTATTAATTTCATTAACACACAAAGCTAGATTAAGATATCGAGTTAATGAAATGTTAGTATGTACATAAACAAGACTGGTAATATGCCTACTCAGTATGGCGAAAAATGTGCAGACGACGGTTTCGTGCATTGAACAGGTGCGATTGCAGTTGACAATTTATCGGCCAATCAGGAACGAAATTCAAATAGTGTCAGTGTTGTCAAAACTCTCCATTGTATTTAACACGATATTTTAAGTTTCATTCTTACATTCAATGGCAGAAACTCTAATAAACTTGGCCGATTTCACATTTGACAGATCAAGACATTCCCCGCCATCTCGTCATGTCACACGTGTTCCGCAGTAAAATGGTCGTCCCGCGGTTGCGATACAACAAAAACAGAACCCGGAAAAATAGAATTCACGGAAATATTTTTCTTAAACGTGAATATTTATCATCTACATTGAAACTGTGAGATAAAAGTGTTTTTTCTTATACAACTGTTTTGAGAAATTGTTTGAAACACGTTTTTATATAATCCGTATGTCGTTTCCGCATTTAGAAAACGCCGATGCACAAAAATCGAAATTACCTCCCTTTGGTAAACAGCCCGCCATCTTCGAAAATACGATACATGATTAGACAGGTTCAGGTTTGCTGTGTTGTCCTGAAGGAATCAAGATGACGAATGTTTTGGTAAGAATATTGAATATATGTATAATACATACAAATGTTGAAAAATGGAAAGCTCATTCTAAATCGCAGTCGTGAACTCTTAAATATGCATTGTCGTTCTTTTCAAAACTGAACACGTTTTTTTTTGCATATTTCATGTTATGGAATTTTGGTGCAGAATGCTCATCACCATTTGACGTTAACTATAACGTTTGGATTTGTTTCTTGTAATAAACTATTCGAAATTCAATGTTATATATTATGTGCTTGTGTACATTGACCTGGCTATCAGCATTAATTTTCTTTGTAAAAAACAATGTAGGTTCCATCCTTGTCCTAAGTATGACAAACAAGGTTAAAATGAAAAACATTTACCATCGTAGCAGGAAATTGCAATTGTTTGTCTGCTCTTTGGACTTATTAACCATTTCTATATCCATCTTAAGGTCACTATAACTTGCACATGTTCTACCCATAATTTGTGCCAATCGAGCCAGAGTCGCTTCAAAAAACGGAAGGGGATTTATACGACTTTGTTTCCCTTTTTTTGACCGGCGGCCGTAAATGTCAATGGGCCGACTTGGGTATGGTCCGTAGTTCTCCTTCAGTTAGGTGTTACTCCCTTTGTTCCATTGCTGTTATTATGGCGATAAAAAAACCAGGGATTTTACACCAAAATTGCACAGGTGAGTTTTGGTTTCAACATCGTTTTTTAATAACTAAGAAATAGATCATATGGCCAATTTACTGTAAGACTCGCTTTTGCTTTAAATACATTTTTCGGACAGATTCCATGTGTTTGCCACTGTTTATATAGCTATTATTTGGCTATTATAGCCGTATTTGGCTATTATAGCCAAATCAGGGGACTTCTCCCCGACGTGTACCAAGGTATTACTGTTAGGCCTAACTACTGCAAGTAGTGGTACGATATAGAACAGATTCGATAAAGTTTATTGCATCAACATATAAATTATAATACACTATTTTTAGTACCAATTCTCACCATCGCATTTGTATCTGTATGATTACCATGCAAATTTATGTCACATGTCATGTTCTTAAGTACCATTCAGATTGCTGATTTCCATTAAAAATTGTTGAAAATTTGTATGTGATCCAAAAGTGCACATGCAATATGTATGACTGGCGTCCCTTACCAGTAGTTGTGGAAGGAACCAGACGTCGTGACTAGGAAAAAATCATTGTTGTTTGCTATAAACACATTATTTCAGCAGCTCCAGACATTCTGAAATCTGGATGCACTAAAGAATATGCACATACAGTCACGACTACTGCTCCGTCATATCTACTGGTTGGGAACTTGGCGAGAACTGGTCATGCAGCTGCCAGTTATAGGTCTCGGGGTAAGCTGTACAAAGGAGGGGTGTTTGAGATCCCAAAACGATGTGGATATAAAGTTTGTTTTACCGTTGATTAGTCCAAAGTATACTTCTGGTGATTATATTATGTCACCAAAATCTTGTCAAAATATGATGTACATCACAATCACTGGAATGTGGAACTAATCAACAGTAAATCATACTTTATATTTAATACCCTTGTTGATTTGGAATCGCGAAACCCTGTATTGAAACTAACAGTATACCAGCCCTGTACCTAAGAGGAAAAATGGACGGCCAGGTTCGAAGCGCAGTCAGTTGATGATCTACTCTGCTATAATTGAGCTACTCCGGTACCTGCATGGCATCCATCTATCAGTTTGATCCAGTTCTAACCATTGCATAATTGCAACTATATACAATACAGTGTGACGATACATGGATATGTATGCATGGCCATTATAGCCACATAGTCCATCAGCTAGCTTTTGTGGCTGTGCGGATAAGTGTCGGTACCATGTATCGTAGTTAATTATATAAGCAACAGTGAGCACTAATCCCACTCTTGGATCGGTGACCGCCTGTGGTGGGCCCCGGCTTCGGCACATATGTTAAAACTGTATTGGGCTATTCAGGCTAAGTAACGTCATAATTAAGTACCATATAGATTGCAGGTATATAGATAGGCCATGTGCATGCCCATTTTGATGGTCAAAATTCACTTAGCCTAATAGGTTTAGTAGAGGTAAGTAGTGAATTCAAATTATACTTCTAATATACATATTTTGTTGTTGTAGGAGGATCCGTCCCTGGAGCGCCATTTTAAAGGCCACAGGGACACCATTACCAGTGTGGACTTCAACCCAAACATGAAGCAGCTTGGTCAGTATATATAATTATAAGCATATTGTAGATTCAAGAAATTTTGTTTTACGTCGCATATTTTAGAAACAAATACATTAGCACTGTAGTGCTATTCTCGCAACAAACAAGTATATTGTAATTTAACAATTTAATGGCTGGCAAAATATCACAGACATAAGTATACACTAGTAGACTTTACAATGACAATGTACATAAATATTATATCATTTGAAGTAAGCATAGTCACATGGAGTAAAACAGTAAGTTAATATTGAACACTAGTACTAGTATATCACATTGGTGTTACTATAGAGTATGAAAATACTGCAAGAGTGTAATATACATATATGCCAATATGGCAAAAAGTAAAAATTGACAGAATAAACACTAACACTAATGGTATATTAAAAGTATATCAATCAAAGACATATGTAAAAAGTAAGCTAAAGATAACAGATAAATTAATGTGTTGACAAAAAACATGTAACAATCATTACAATGGATAGTGACTATGACTGGAAGGAAAGATGTCAAAGGGGGACAACTCAACTGTTGAGGTTGGAACAAATGTTATATGAACAGATTTGGCCATCCCAGGTGCAAAGCAATCAACGGAACGACCCAAAGTTATCAACTAGTCTAAGGTCATTCAGCAGACTATTCCACACCTGAGATGCCACAAACCTAAAAGATCTTTGAAAATTGATTGTGATGTCATGTGTTTGCGAGTGAAACATCATACATTTCAGAGGAAATAATGTGATTTTCGCTCACAAAATAATGATGTCACAATTAATAGATACCTAGTACTTACAAGGGAAGTAACTGCAATATGCAAAAACAAAATAGTTATGTTAGGTGGACACTAGTACTTATCATTAGTCATGATTGTTATTGCAGTGTTGGGATCCGAACTCTGTTTGTAAAATTGCAATCATCACTTAATATCATATTTTGGTTGAAAACAACTTCTGAATAATTATTGACTTAACAATCAGACCTTATATACCCTCCTGGTTTTACCTGCTAGCTAGCTATATATGGTTTTCCTGACCAGTTTCAGAAAGATGAAGCAGATGTATGAAGAAATGAATCCACTGTTTATAATAAGTTAAATATTTTTACAAGTGTTTATCAAATTTTTGTACATAAATTAAATTTTACTTCATAAGTAAAAAGAATGAGTTATCTCCTCTTTAATAGTCAACTATTTAGTATTTATGATATTGTTCATAACAAAAAAATGTCAGATTCATTTTCAATGGAAATTAAGAAAATAAGAATAGTGTGCCACAACATATGAAATATTTCCTTGAGCGATATTGCATCCTAGGCAATTTTCCAATCTGACCTCAGACCTACCTCAGGTAATGTTACGTTCATCAATGTTATGTCCATTAACACTTGTTTTCATCACTGATGAGAGGAGTGCAAAATTCAGAATTAAGTCCTACATGTTTGTACAGTAAAACTTGTTAGCTACCAACTCTGTGTGTATATATAGATCAAATTTACATATGACTCTTTCCGTCCTAATATCAATGCCATAATTTCTTGTGATGGTATATAATAATGTTATTGATATAATTTTACAAATCAGCAGAACCAAGAATGTAAACTGCTTCATTTACAATCATGCGCTCCCCTTTTCCAGCTTCTGGGTCCATGGATTCTTGTCTTATGGTGTGGAATTTCAAACCACAAATGAGGGCCTACAGATTTGTTGGACACAAGGTATCTAATAGAATTAATATGCACACCTGGCTTGCTATACCTTTGGTTAAGTTCACAATTTTTAAACTTGCCATATAATTTTACTTGGAAAAGACCTTCATATTTATATGTGAAAAAACTGATATCTGGTTGTATGGTTCACTTGTGTTGCCTAGCTAGTAGGTAAGCGAAATAAAATGAGTATGATAAAATGCATACAAATGGTTTAAATAATGGTTTGCACCATCATTACTAGGCACCAATTGTAGCTCAAAAGACAAAACTATTATCTGTCTTTTGAGCTACAAAATTGCAGCTAGCTTATTTATAATAACTGATCTACGTGTACATCAGTTTTCAACCATCTTGACAGAAATAATTCAATTCCTGAACAATATGTAAGATGAATATTGATAGAAATCTATTGAAATTCGAATTTGAAAAATATAATAAATTGATAAACAAAATTTGAAAAAATATTATAATAATTGATAAACAAAATTAATAAGATGATGTAATTTGAAGTAAAGAAATTAATGCATCTATGGCGCACTGCTATGAAATTGAAGGGCACACAAACAGGACACTTACGTCCATCCTGACATATCGCTTTACATCACATCCAAATTTTATTTTGTGGTGGCTGAGGACATTTATGTCATTCAACCATTCATATTATATCTAATAATGTAACTTAGCTTGTGTGAATCAGTAAATGTTTTGGACTTACTTTAAAAAATCCCAAATAAATTACTTACGAATATTTATTTTTAATATTATATAGTACAAATGTTAACAGATTTACTGAGATGTCTTATTGTCCCTGTGTAGGATGCTGTGATGGATGTGAAGTTTTCCCCCTCTGGCCACCTTGTAGCATCAGGATCCAGAGATAAAACAGTTCGACTGTGGATTCCCAGTGTGTCAGTATCAAGTGTTTACCTTATTATTTGTAATTAAACTCAACCAGAAAAGGAAAAATATGTGGATGAAGATACTCATTCAAATTCAGTGTTAGCAACTTTATTCTCCAACAGATTTTATTTGCACTTTTTCCAAAGGTTCTCAAGGTATATTGAAGTATACATAGTTTGGACAATTTAGTATTTCAGAATTTTTAACACAAGGCTAAGATCTAATATTGGTATCTAGAATTTTGTAATTCAAAATTTTTAACACAAGGCTAAGATCTAATATTGGTATCTAGCACCAATCAAATTGCTTGTAAATTTAAAATTTCATATACCCAGAAATTTGCAGATGTACCTTGTGTTTGAAAGTCAAATAGAAAACATACCCGGTAATCAGAATGATGGGAATGGGGGAGAGTTAATGATAAGCTGACATTTGATGGAATTGATAGGAGCTCAGAATTCATCATAACTGACTTAGACCAATGAATAATCAGGCAAGGTAAACAACAAAAGATTTTCAATGCTGAATTTGATATCAAAGGCCCACACTGTTCGAAAATGTATTTGTATATGTATGTGTTGCAGTAAAGGAGAGTCAACAGTATTTAAGGCCCATACAGCTACAGTAAGGAGTGTTGACTTCTCCAGTGATGGCCAATACCTACTCACAGCTTCCGACGATAAAACTGTCAAGGTAAGTATGTAAGGTTTTAGACATTTTCTAAGGACATGTGAAAATGACATCGTTGTTCTCAAGATTGACCTCTTATCATCATTGGAGTATATGATAAATTAAAGTGGTTTGTTGTGTTTCATCTGCAAAAAATCCGTTTTAAAAAACTGTATAATTTTTTTGTGTCACTTTATCTGTGTTGGTTAATGTAGAAAAGAAATCCTTTTGAGGCAAATTGGTTATTTCTTTCAACAATAAATGTATGAAACGATAAAAAAATTAAATTGGCACAGTAAGTGTAAAACAAATGATGATTCTGAAGTAATGTTTCTACTGATTTGTTATTTTATAGGTGTGGACTGTTCACAGACAGAAATTTATGTTTTCATTAAATCAACACATGAACTGGGTTCGATGTGCAAGGTAGGTACTAACAATGTTTTGCATAATTCAACAATTTATCATATTATAGCAATGTCAACTACAGATTCTGTGCTGTATTTTAATTTCTGTGTATAATAATGTCAGACCAATAAGGCCATTTTTCATACTAAGGTAGTAATTGCTACTATATTGATACAAATCCTGATTTATATCTACTTTGTTAAAAAAAACACTAATCCTTGTTTTTAATTTTCAGATTTTCCCCTGATGGCCGACTTATTGTATCAGGCAGCGATGACAAAACTGTGAAACTCTGGGACAAAAACAGTAAAGAATGTGTACATACATTCTTTGAACATGGAGGGTATGCTAGATCTTTGAAAAACATTTGAAGATATTTTGATATTGTATGAAAGATTAAATTTCTAAATTTCTTAATCCATGAAATGTTCCACTGAGAAAAACTTCCAACTGCATTACATTTATAAATCTTCATGTTTTTCAATGATAGATGTTGTTTATTTATTTAAAGTTGTATGGTATGTGACTTCCTCTCTTGTTGTCATAGAAAAAACATTCAAAGTGTTCTACATATTTTTCTCCGCCTCTCACCGACGTTTGTAAATTTCATATTCGCAAAGTTATTAAAGTATTAAATTTAAATACTGATTTTTCTCGTGTACACATTTAAGATAGCTCAGAGGTCTTCAAGCTAATCAGATCTATTCCGATCTGTACGGGTATTGCCGGCGTTAAACACATGATACAAATTTGGAGGTTCTGATCCGTACGAGTATCACCGATGTCAGTCATGTGATACAACTCGGGTTTCCAATATTTCCCAAAAGTTTTTCAAATATGATGTTGGTCTATAACCGCTTTAAAATGCATGATATTTCTTCCCTCTATCTAAAGGATATGTTGGTGCTTATATCGACCTGAAGCATCATAATATGTATACATCCATATTCACACATTGTATGTTTGTCAACAGTTTGTTAGAGTGAAATTACATGAAATATAACTTTCAGCCTGAAAATTCCAAATAAACTCTTCCAGCCTTTTAGGAGTGAATGAGGTAAAATTGATGAATTGATTTAATTTTCCCTTTGTTTTCTTTAGGTTTGTGAACTACGTAGAATTCCACCCAAGTGGTACATGTATAGCGTCAGCAGGTACAGACAGCACAGTGAAGGTGTGGGATATCAGGATGAACAAATTACTACAGCATTATACAGGTAAATATACAAATAACTACAGCATTATACAGGTAAATATACAAATAACTACAGCATTATACAGGTAAATATACAAATAACTACAGCATTATACAGGTAAATATACAAATAATAACATCATTATACAGGTAAATATACAAATAACTACAGCATTATACAGGTAAATATACAAATAACTACAGCATTATACAGGTAAATATACAAATTACTACAGCATTATACAGGTAGATATACAAATAATTACAGCATTATACAGGTAGATATACAAATAACTACAGCATTATACAGGTAGATATACAAATAACTACAGCATTATACAGGTAAATATACAAATTACTACAGCATTATACAGGTAGATATACAAATAATTACAGCATTATACAGGTAAATATACAAATAACTACAGCATTATACAGGTAAATATACAAATAACTACAGCATTATACAGGTAAATATACAAATAACTACAGCATTATACAGGTAAATATACAAATAATTACAGCATTATACAGGTAAATATACAAAAAACAGCATTATACAGGTAAATATACAAATACAAATTACTACAGCATTATACAGGTAAATATACAAATAACTACAGCATTATACAGGTAAATATACAAAAAATAACATCATTATACAGGTAAATATACAACAAATAACATCATTATACAGGTAAATATACAAATAATTACAGCATTATACAGGTAAATATACAAATAACTACAGCATTATACAGGTAAATATACAACAAATAACATCATTATACTGGTAAATATACAAACAATTACACCAATATACATGTAAATACACAAATACAGCATTGTGCAGGTAAATACACAAATGTATGCAGGTAAACACACTTACTACAGTGTAACTGCATTACAAGTACTAGAAGATGCAACAAGCATAATTCAACTGGATTGAAAAAGCTGAATTGATATAAGTCTTTGTTGTCCTTTCAGAGATAGTTTTTCCTATTATCTCATGGTAATTTGTTAGATTAATTATGGGGATGTTTGGTGCCTCTAAACAACCTAGAGTACTAAGGCTAATATAGATGTCTTATCGAAATTATCAAATAATAAATATGACATCCAATTAGCCATATACTGTGGGCTGGGAGGTCTACAGGAATTACGAATACAGGATTGTATGCACTTTTAAACTACATAGTAAAAGTGAATAATGATCAGAAAAATAGCTGCTGAGTTTGGTGTTTTTTGTTCAAATTATTGAGGTGTTATTTTTACCTGGTATGATTTCAGCTCATTCCTCCTCTGTGAATAGTTTATCATTCCATTCAAGTGGTAATTACCTGATATCAGGCTCAGATGATTCTACTCTCAAGATTTTTGACCTGTTGGAGGGTCGTCTTTTCTACACACTTCATGGACACCAGGTAATACATACATAGCCTATACAAAGATAATTGTATGATTGATATGTGGTCATATAAAACTATGTGAAGAAGCAAAAGCTCTATGACTAAATGGAAAATTTAAGACTCATCGTTTTTTGTCAATATTAAAATTCACAAGTCTTTTACTTAAACAATTGTAAGTTCCAAAAGTTGATTCAAAAACATCACTTATTGCTAGGTTACAAGTCATGTGATTATTGAAATAAAAAGTTTGATTCCTGGTTGCATTATTGAGCTTATTGACAGATCCACAGGTAGTTTACATAATTGTTGTAGAAGAGACTTTTCACACAAAAAATGTATCTACCTCATAAGTTCTTGTGGTATGCTGGTACTGTGTTGAAATCTTATATTGGTCATTATTTGAATGGCTCTATGAATGAAAATGTAATTCTTTAGTGTAGTACATAATCATGATTCCCAATAGCCACTTTAAAGAAAGTCAAAGTCTGTAACAAATGGAAAAAATTGTTTCATTTCTTTTCATTCATCTGAACAAAAAATTACAACATTGCCTCTTATAAAAAAAGAAAAAAGAAATGAAAAATGACACACCCACAAAATGGTCTTTACAGAGTTGTTAATTCCATTATAACGATCAGGTAGTTCCTACCAATCATATTTGTGTTGTGTTTCAGGGTCCATCCACAGCTGTGTCCTTCTCTCGGTCCGGAGAATACTTCGCCTCTGGTGGATCAGACGAACAGGTCAGTATCCAAATATCAAGTCACTGACGTAAGATTTCAGTGGTAGATAACCTAATATCAGGACACTTAGATTTCAGTGGTAGATATCCTAATATTAGGTCAATAAGATTTCAGTTGTAGATATCCTAATATCAGGACAATACGATTTCAGTGGTAGATATCCTAATATAAGGACAATAAGATTTCAGTGGTAGATATCCTAATATCAGGACACTAAGATTACAGTGGTAGATATTCTAATATCAGGACACTAAAATTTCAGTGGTAGGTACCCTAATATCAGGACACTAAGATTTCAGTGGTAGATATCCTAATATCAGGACACTAAGATTTCAGTGGTAGATATCCTTATATCCAGTGGTAGATATCCTAATATCAGGACACTAAGATTTCAGTGGTAGATATCCTAATATCAGGACACTAAGATTTCAGTGGTAGATATCCTAATATCAGGACACTAAGATTTCAGTGGTAGATATCCTAATATCAGGACACTAAAATTTCAGTGGTAGATATCCTAATATCAGGACACTAAGATTTCAGTGGTAGATATCCTAATATCAGGACACTAAGATTTCAGTGGTAGATATCCTAATATCAGGACACTAAGATTTCAGTGGTAGATATCCTTATATCAGGACACTAATAAGATTTCAGTGATAGATATCCTAATATCAGGACACTAAGATTTCAGTGGTAGGTATCATAATATCAGGACACTAAGATTTTAGTGATAGATATTCCAAAATAAGTTGTGTTCAACAAGTACACATTTTTTTTTTTTTTTTTTTTTTTTTTTGATAATTTTTTTTCCTTAAAACAAGTTACTATGAACCTCTACTTTCACAAGTATTACAGGGTAAAATTGGGCGAATATTATAATAATAAATAGTCAATTACACTCAAACCTGTCTATAAAGACCATTCAAGAAATAGGAAAAGTTTTTATAGCCAGGTGGTCTTAATACAAAGGTTGAATGGCATTGAAACTGGTCACCTAGGACCATAGAATAGTGGTCTAAATAAGTTGTGATTTTTATACAAAGGTGGTTGCTTAGACATGTCATTGTATGTATGGCCATGTTTTGTTTTGTTTGTTATAGGTCCTTGTATGGAAAACCAACTTTGACCAATTAGACTTCAATGAAGTTCTTCAGTCACACAAACAACGAGAGAAAACGGCAGCTCCTCCCACTGTTGGTGATATACCACCCAGAGTGCAGAAACCCCAACGACCTCAAACGACAACGAGGGTAGGCATATTGAACCAGTAAACACATGTATAAAAACATGCTAACATCAAACACATGGTTATAACATAGTAAGTTTTATTCCCCGTCAAGGCTCCTATATGACATCTGTAATATGTGTGTAACAAGTTGTGCTTATCATAAAGTGATTTTGTTAGTCCCCAGAGGTTCATTCATTTATATAAACTTGTTTTACTGTACTCCCTATTAAAGTAAGTTAAGATTTACAAAGTGGCACACAGATGTATTTTAGTGTTGTTATTTGACAGTTGGATGCTCGTACAGATCTGAAGAAGATGGATGACGAAGAGCCTGAAGTGACAGAGGTTGGTCCGGCCATGTTTTCTTCTGGACAGGTAATGGTCCAAACTACTGGTGAAATTCATATAACATTACGTACACAGCTGTTCTTTGAACAATTTAGATATCTGAACCTTATAATGTTAAAGATTTATTGTCCAACATAACTGAATAACAAAAAGCGATCAAGTCAGCTTGGCCAACATTAGGTAATAGCCAAATGCTATGGTGGCTGATATCGGGCATGTTACACTGTCACATTGGTGATCCTACAGTGTGATAATGTGCCATGCCACAGTCACATGCTGCACTGTCGCAGGGCAGGGGCGACATGGCCAATATCAGCCACCATAAAATGCTCTTATTAGGGAATAGATATACTCTTGTATATGGAGCCAAACATTATCTCCTAAGTTTACCATTGGACATTTGTGAAAAGATGATATCTGAAAACAAATGTGTGGTCCTCAAATTTAAAATGTTCAGGAAAACCTATCACTGATTGGCACACCATTATTTCATTCCAGAGATCAGCAATGAATGGAGACAGATTCCAGGAATACAACATGACCTCTGTTGATCACGCACTGAGGGACCTACAGATGCCATCTAGCCAACAAAGAAGTGAGGAGCCCTCATCTACCACTCAGCCACTGGAGCCAAAATCTATCCCTCCACAGTTAGCCAACACACTAGAGCAGATCGTAGGCCAGCTAGATGTTCTTACACAGGTAGGGATGGCTGGTGTTAAAGAAAAAGAAGTTAAATTGCTAGAATTTTGACAATATATTTTCACAGTTTCAAAAGAAATCGTTTGTTGAAAAAAAATAATTTGTGGAATTTTAGGTATTAAGCAAACCGTATACTAACCAAGTTGCAAAATTTTTGTTAAATTCTCCTGTTTTTAGTCAAAATCTTTAGAATCCATGAAAATAACTGGGTATACTGTTGTTCATGATTAAGAGCCAGTATGACCATGTACTGTCTTGCACATAGATAACCTCATATAAAATTCTATATATAATCTTCATCTCTTTAACATTATCTCAATCCAGGTGCACACCGGGTTATCCCATGGGAAATTGAAAACCCAGGAAATAAAAGCCTTTATGTTATCCTTGCTTTTTATATCCATTTTGAAACCATGGTTGTGGTCTTGATTGGTTATATGAAAGGTAATATTAAATGATTAAAGTACAAAATTATGATTTTATTTGATGATATTTTTATTTCATTTGTCAACAGACAGTGTCATTGCTGGAACAGAGACTTACGATGACAGAAAACAAACTACGAGAGTGCTTGGACAATCAGCAAAAAATAACTCTACAAATCCGTCCTACTGACTGATCCACCAGGGAAAATTGTAAACTTCATCTGTGATAGTATCAAACATTTTAATTGAAGACACAAGTACAGAATGGCGTCTTTATAGAAGGAACAGGTCTTTCTACAGAACTGTGGAATGATATCCTTATTTTAACAGGTTGCTCTGACTTCCTAGCGTCACTGTCTCTTTGATACCGTATAGAATTATAAATGAGCCGTCCAAACACTTTCGCTATTTCATTAAAATATAACTTTGCCAATATTAAAGGAACTATTGAGATATAATATATAGAAATGTAGTTCAAATGGCATCATAATGAAATTCTCAATTTATATTAAGTCCCTATCAGACTTCACTTTTACTTTTTGGCGTCTTCTTGTATAATACTTATAGATACTTTATGATAACAGCCTGTAACTGTTTTAGTGAAGTTTTTGAATAGCTATGTTCATGGATATTAATTTGTATAGATTTGTTTTATGTTGATTTGGGACCAGAATCATTAATTTTAGACAAGGCAGACTTAGGTTCTGTAAATTCTTAATAACTTGGATGTATCTTTTAGTTAAATTGTCATAATCGAAAAATATGAAAAATAGAAAACTGTTACGAATATTTTTTCACTAATATTTTTTCACAATTTGGGAAATCAAATTTTGCTGAAAAAGCTCTGAAAAAGCTCTGATGCTTTGTCTATTCTGACTGATGTGTAATCATTCATATTATCATACCAATCTCTATTTTGCAACTCACAACGTTAGATAAGACACAATATACTGTAGTATAGCAGGTTATTTCGCAGGTTGAAAATTTGTTATTTCTGCAAATCAGAAAATAAAATAGCAAGAAATATACATTTCACAATTAAAAACAGGAACTTTCTCGTACTTCACAATTTTTGTTTTCAAAACAGTGTCATTGTCCTGCAATATTGTGAAAAGAAATCGACAAAATAACCAGCAATATAGTTAATCTGTTGCATTTCAGATGAGACAAGTATAAATCTCTCACATAGTTAGAAATCAAGACAGACTTTACCGTATATATAGCTATTTTTCTTTTACGCAAGAATGCTGTTCTAGAAACCTACCAAAAGGTTCTGTCTACTGAATTATTAGTATATATATAAGTATATACGGTCCATATTGCCAGTTATCATACTCACCTAGTTAATTAAAACATTTCTTTTCCGAATGATCTTTTCAGTCCAAACCAAAAATCCATTTACTAAAATAAGAGTACTTTTGGAGATTTTCTTCGTCATATAAATATGATTAAATTTTCATATTTGCTAAAGGAAAAAGATTGCATCAAAGTATTTTGCTTCTATCTAAGTGGCAAGCACTATTATACCAAATGTTAAAGCAGTGATTTGTTTTCAACACTCACCTTAAAGAAATGTTATTTTGAATGAATACCTTTAGAAAGTGGGGGTTAACATTTACACATCTCTACTGCATTGAGAGCTCTGAGAGATTCCTTTTATTTATCGTTTATCGCAGAAATAATATATTTTAGATAGAAGATTGTAGTATTAGTAGTGCTAGATTAGGTAGCTGTATACATGTATATAGAAATGTTACAACATTCCTCTATCTAATAAATCTTGGTGTTTATCTGTCCTGTTATAACTAACAAAACTGAAAAGTATAGAGAGTTTGTTTGGCAATTCTTTCTATTCGGACTACGAATGAAGAAGAATTTAAGCGAAACTCAATATGAACGTATTCATTAAAATATCTACCAGTCAAAGAACTCTATATATGTCACTTCTCTCTGTGATTTGATATTTATTTGCATATTATAGTAAGAGTAATCTGAAGTAATGACATCACTATTGTTGCCTAGCTACCTGCAAGGGAGATAACTCTGTAATATTCAAAGACGGAATCGCTCTATGGGTGGAACCTTTAAACTGGTTTACTGATTCATGTATTGATTTGCAAAAAATCATAAAATTTGATCTGATTTGGTGAAAGAAGATAAAGAGAAAAAAACTCTTGATTGCTTGTTTTGCAATGATTGAATCTTTCATTAGGAGAATTGAAAGGAATATATCTCAGCAAACTCTCTCTCCACAAAGTAATATACAATGTACCAAAACCCTATGTTGAAGAGTCTGCAATTTTACAATTGCATGCCAATTTGATTGTTATGGTACATGTATAATTGAGTGTTTACTTGGACCGTTGATTTCATCATCACATCATTTTATCAAAATTTAGTCCATTATGATATTTGTTTGTTTATAAAATATTTTGTATTTTATATGAAATTTATATTTATTTATTGTAAATGAATTGTAAATATTATGAATTGTAAATACATGTATTGTGTGATATTGTGTGTGTGTATACAATATTGCGCAAAATAAACATAAAACATGTATTATTGTGATGTTTATTTATTATATTACCACACTGTAACTAAACTTATTTTCACGACAAACTTAATACACTAAAAAAGAATGCTAATTTAAATTATTTATCAAATTACAAGGATGGACCGGGCATGCTTCAAAGCTCTCTATTTATAAATGTATGCACTTTTGACAAGTAAACAGATATTGAAATTAAAACTGAAGACATCTATTTGTGGAATGTCAAGAGAAAAATCTGGATTCAAGCAGTTGCCAGTTGATGTCACCGAAAGATTTAGAGTATAACAGAATAAGTCCTAACTTACCTACCCCTTTTCATCTTCCCTTTGAGCCAGTGATCTAATGCTATGGTGTAGCATCCATTCATGAAAAAACGTTGAATCACAACTTGTCTAGCAAATAACCATGATGAGAGGGAGGCCTGTCAAAATATTCATATGTTGTGATTTATGGTCCCAAATAGTTCAATAAATTATGTTTTAACTGAAAGTGGATCTCAGGTGTGAAGATCCTCTGATCTGCATCCACCACACACTGTTGACTGTTAGGTCCCTTGATCCTGTGTACCCATTGTGTGATTGATAAACAATGTGGTGTTGTTGATGCTAGGGATAAGGTTTACATAAAGATGCTACTCCGCTGACGAAGGGTCAAACAGGAACAGACGATGCTACTCCGCTGACGAAGGGTCAAACAGGAACAGACGATGCTACTCCGCTGACGAAGGGTCAAACAGGAACAGACGATGCTACTCCGCTGACGAAGGGTCAAACAGGAACAGACGATGCTACTCCGCTGACGAAGGGTCAAACAGGAACAGACGATGCTACTCCGCTGACGAAGGGTCAAACAGGAACAGACGATGCTACTCCGCTGACGAAGGGTCAAACAGGAACAGACGATGCTACTCCGCTGACGAAGGGTCAAACAGGAACAGACGATGCTACTCCGCTGACGAAGGGTCAAACAGGAACAGACGATGCTACTCCGCTGACGAAGGGTCAAACAGGAACAGACGATGCTACTCCGCTGACGAAGGGTCAAACAGGAACAGACGAATTATGTCTTAGTTTCCTTCAGTAACAAAAATGTTACTTACTTTAAACTGTCACCATCATTGAAAAGGTCCAGCTTTTACTTCAGAATAAAAGTGTCTAGAATAAATAATCGCATCCCTAAAAACTCCATGGTACTATGCCACCATGCCGATTTGAGTCAAACATCGGAAAGTGACTTGTACTTGCAATTGTATGGCCGATTCTTACACCTCACCAATTAGAGGCATACCCCACCGGAGGCGCGGTCTTCTGTATCACGCTCTCCAGGTGAAGCCCTCTGATTGGTGATCGTTTTACAATTCTAGCCATGATTTCTGACGATGTTTGCATGCAGTCGATCTACTTTAGCCTTTCAGACGGTTGTTTATATATATGGTTGGTGTGATCTCATCAGAGCTCCGAAGCCAGCTTCCATCGCGACCGTCGTCCGATTTATTGATATGTTTGGATGTTTTAACCCTGGACAACGTCATCCTCAAGAGAGTACATTCAGAAATGGTGGCCAAAATACTATTCATTTATTCAAGGGTTCTTGTTTCAAGTTGTATTAGAATTGAGAATTGGTGGTTTATTTAGTGGTAGCATTGGTATGGTGGCGAGATATAAATCACTTCATGACATGGTCCTATGCAAGGTTACTGTGCTTACAGAGAAACAAGAAAACACCAGATGCAAATTGGACCAAGTGTTACGATCAAATTAAATCCATCATTCATGTCATTACTGATAGAAAGTTTTGTGGAGCTGAAAGTTGGCCTAGAGGGGACCTGCTATTCCTATAGATTGTGGACCGCATTTGACTGCTTAAAACAAGATTATCTAAGCATCAAAGATATACTTTTACCATGGGAGAAGACTTGTGAGGAGAAACGCGAAAGAAAAATCCTAAATTAGTATCCGTGATGCCGGACATCCGAAACAGCCGTAACTGCACTAACAAAAATCCTCCTTTTCCTTATCAATTCCAAAGTGAACATGGCAACAATAGCCCGTCTATGATCACAGTCTTGCCGATGTCTACAGCTAATTTAATGCTGTTCGATGGTTATCTTCTAGAATTTCGTACCATACTATGAACTATTCATTATCAATCTGTTCATTTTGCATGTTTCTGACTTTGACAATTCGTAAATTTGACGTAATATAAGCATGCTCTTTAAGTACATCTTCTTTTAAGCGTGCGGGAAGCAGTAAGCCATTTCGAACTCTAAAACACTCTCGGCTTGGTACAGAGATGTTGACGCTGACCACTTCGATTCCCTCCTGTCGCGTTCTGTATTGCCTTCCTTACTCTTACTTATGAAGAATCTTACTGTTATGACATGTAACTAATTTACAGCCTCAACAATATACATTGTATGCAAATCATTGTAGTAGAGTTAAATAAAAATAGAGTAAATGGCAACAGTCTAGGCGAGGTAAAACAGGACACAGCTGTCGTCTAACATCACTGATTTCTGTAAAACATTTACAACTGTAACTGAAATCTCGAACAATATGCAACCTTATTTATCTTAGGAGACCACACATTTTGGCAGATCCAGTCAGTCTTAGCAGATATTTCCACATACTTCTTTTATAATTTTGCTCGTGATCATTTGAATTTCGTCATTTTGCACTTTGTACTTTATCTGACCAATGTGGGTTTTTTTTAGATCGTTATCGTCTTTTGCAGGTTAACTTCTAATTTCTGTTGAACCCTACATCTTCATGTGCTGTTATCGGTCGTCGGACCGGTACTATGTCAGGCACTTGCATATGAAAACTAGCCGAAGTTATAGCACAATTACTAAGACCATATCAGATAATATTTTAATGGAATTGATGCTTTAAGTTATGGTTATATCGGTACTTCAGTTGTCCGCGTCTGCTCTTGTTTCCCTTGAACATATTTCTCCAGCTATCGTGCTGCTCTCTAGCTGTGGCTCTAGGACGGCCAAATTGGGCTTCATCGATAGCCAAGTTATTATATCAACAGTTGAAATATATAGTCCTTATACCTCGACTTTTGAAGTTAAATAAATCGAAATATTATTCTCATATTCTGATGAAGTCATTCACAAAATACTTTACTCTACAAATTATTCCGGATTTATTACCACGTGTTTTCTGCTGATATTTTCTAATGAAGGTTGGTTGAATTAAATGCTTTTTGCTACTCTATGAAAACATGCATATAGATTCGAGTTCTAAATCTGATCTTAGCGGCGAATGGCAAGCTAGAGATATGTAATGACAGATCATATAAAAATCCTAGAGCCATATCGAAATTAAATAAAACCTTTTTTTCGTTTGAGGGACTTTTTTTTTTTGTTGTTGTTTTTTTTTTTTTTTTTTTTTTTTTTTTTTTTTTTTTTTTGGGGGGGTCCTTAGAAATCTGTTCAATAATGGTTTTATGTGATATGGGGCTCTATCGAAGCACAGTTGATAAACATGTTATTTTTTTGCCTTATGCATGTATCAGCTTTATTTTTATAGAAAAGCAGTCATTGGACATAAGTATTTGTCGCTATTGTTTTACTATATATTTTATTCATGTTTTCCAATGAATGCTTATAGAATTTATTTTCTATTGTCAAATTGGATGAAATTTTATTGAGTCACCATTTTCCTCTTTAACCTTACTAAGTTGCAAAGTTTGGTATAAAGATAATTAAGGGTTTCATGAAAACTTCTGAAATTTCGTCAAAGTAAACAAAAGATAACTTGATATCTAGATGTATAATTGCATGACAATGTTCTAGAATATAAAAGTGGAATTACTAAATAAAATGTAAATAAGAAAACATATAAGATATATTTGAATAGGGAAATATATAATGACAGTGACGAATAGACATGTATATGGCCCTTTGCTGCAGCATTCCAAAACCTCTTTTGATTTAAAAGTTCTTTGAGGAAGTTTTAACATGATTTTTCTTAAACATGTACATTTTAAGGTTTACAGGGCTTTCACATATGTTTTAATTTTTCTTCTTTCAATATTTACCATTAAATAGTGATTTTCCTAGCATATAAGTACAAAATATATCATGCCAACATATACCTGTGTAACAACCGGGGTAGTTGAGTGGTTAAGATGTCTCGACATATCACCACAAGCCCTCCACCTTTGGTTCGCAAGTTCTAACCCGATGTGGGGCACTTGCCATGTATTGGCAGCTGGTTGGTGTTTTTTTCTTCTAATACTCCGGTTTTCCTCCACATATAACCTGACGCGTCCTTAAATGACTGCGACAGTTAATATGTTAATAGGACGCTGATAAACTAATTAAACTAAAGAGTAACAACCCTCACAACCGTCCCGATTACCCCCACATATAACCTGACGCGTCCTTAAATGACTGCGACAGTTAATATGTTAATAGGACGCTGATAAAAAATTAAACTAAAGAGTAAAAACCGTCACAACCGTCCCGATTACCCCCCCCCCCCCCCCCCCCCCCCCCCCCAAAAAAAATGCTGATCAAACTGTCGGCGATAACATCGCATGTTTAAAATTACCTAAATACTTGACAATTACATTTTCTCCTCCCATTAGTCGTTCTGCTTCTTACTGTCCACATAGTGAATTAGTCAAGTAATCTATTAGTTAGATCAGATTGATGGAAAAGTATAAAAGTGGTTTTTGTTCAATTTTCTGAGCACGTCAATGCAAACGCAAACATCAAACCACGGAGCCGAAAAACTTCAGTGCATATCTGTTTTAGCCCTTCTTCTGAGATAACTATTTCGAACCCTTGTAGGGCAGTTGTAACAGTTGTAAGGTACCAATGATTTGGTGATCGTTTTTCGGTATACACTAGAGCTTCAATCTTCACGGACAATTTCGTACATCCTATAACGACTATGACTTCAATAAGAGACGAAACAAACTGAGCCAAACATCGGTACTGGTCTGTCATAGGCACCTCATTACAAACCAACATCACACAGAAAATGTATATGATACGTTTTGTAAATTAAACCGAGATGATAACGTTAAACATAAACATGTGATTCTCCATCGAATTGCGATTCAATGTGCCATTTAGGAATGCTACGTATCCTATTTAAATAAGAGAAGAACCATTTGTCATACAATATGCTACTTTTATTTCGTGTCCCGTCACTTGCAGCATTTCCTCTTTCGTTAATTGGAGTAGTGCTACCCAGGAAACCAATGGAAACATTCTGATTGTGTGAGCAATATTGATAATGTTTGTTAATCCTGTGACATTATCAAACTGTTGGAACGAAATCATATTACTATCACTTAGCTCGGAATTCAATAGTGTTTTCCCCCTTGTCATAATATCTGTTTTTGTGGTAGGATCTGTCATGCGATTGTACAACATGTCAAGCAATACTGGATCAATGGCTTTGAGGTATTTGAGTAAGTGTTAGAAAATATAATTTGCCTGATTAACCAAAATATACTTGTTTATACAAATTAACGAGTTCCTAAAATGCAGGCAAGTTACATGTCTTTAACACGATTATAATTGTAACGCCTTGAGTATCTAGGATGATGTCCAGCGAATTAAATACATCCACTGAAATGTTCTAATAAAAAACAAATGTTACGCTCCAATTTTAAATGACCATGTATATATCATTTTGTTTTGCACTGTCTAATTTAACTTAACTTGATTAAATAGGAATACAACAAAGATACCCACTCATCCTCTGTTAACTCATTCACCCCTAAAAATTTACAATGGACTGTCCTAGCCTTTGTATTAGAAGAACTCAAATGTGTTCTTGGGGTGATTGAGTTAAAAATCTTGAACTTGTAACTTAAACTGACTAAATTGAACGGGGATAAAAAAACAAAGAAAAACGAGTGAATTATGAAAATAGTTTACAGGTGTCTTTTATGATTCAACATAATTAATCAAAAACACTTTGATAGCAAAACCCCCTGTACGAGATTAAGTGATATACACAATGTCCCCATGTAACTACCTTGGCAATGCGATACTTGCCAGTTATATGGTCACCATCTCGTTTATGTAATTGGTCACCATGTAGCAATCTCTTCTATGTAATTCGTCACCATACAACTCTCGACCATGTGAGATACTTTAGTAATGCTATAATATTTTGATATTCCAGTTTTCCAATGGGAATACGTTAGCAAACCTTTGTCAAACATATGAAGCAGGTAACAACGTGCACTATTAAAGCAAACATGTGAGATATAATTAAAACAATTATCATAAAAAAAAAATGAATTATTGTGCAAAGCCATTTTCGTAAGCAATGCTATTTTGATTTATTTCTAATACATACAACGGATTATCAAGGAACAATCCCAAAAATAATTGAAGAATACAAAAGTATTTTTTGTCGGGATGCTCGGTTAGCGATGCGCTAACTTCACATAATAATTTCTTAACGTTTGTCTTAGTAAACATAGACAATTGATTTTTACGGCCATGTCCATCAATGATCATAATAATTGTCAACATCATCTTCACGATATCGAACTTTTGGCTTCCTTAACTCGATCACCTCAAACGTCGAATACATCGGTAAAATGGTATAAATACAGTTCGCAAGTGGAAATTCAATACGTTCGCAAAAATTTGTCAACAATTAAAACAGTAACAAAACGTGCACATGTTTAAAGCAAACGTGTGTTAACTAATGAAAAATAATAATAAAGAAAACAATTAAATTAGTGTACAAAATGTCATTTTTGTAAGTAAAGCTACATATATGTATTATCCTGACCGATTCCTGATACATACAACTGGTCTTAGGGGATGTGAGCGACAAGATACATAGAACCCTGACCGATTCCTGATACATACAACTGGTCTTTAGGGAATGTGAGCGACAAGATACATAGAACCCTGACCGATTCCTGATACATACAACTGGTCTTTAGGGAATGTGAGCGACAAGATACATAGAACCCTGACCGATTCCTGATACATACAACTGGTCTTTAGGGAATGTGAGCGACAAGATACATAGAACCCTGACCGATTCCTGATACATACAACTGGTCTTTAGGGAATGTGAGCGACAAGATACATAGAACCCTGACCGATTCCTGATACATACAACTGGTCTTTAGGGAATGTGAGCGACAAGATACATAGAACCCTGACCGATTCCTGATACATACAACTGGTCTTTAGGGAATGTGAGCGACAAGATACATAGAACCCTGACCGATTCCTGATACATACAACTGGTCTTTAGGGAATGTGAGCGACAAGATACATAGAACCCTGACCGATTCCTGATACATACAACTGGTCTTTAGGGAATGTGAGCGACAAGATACATAGAACCCTGACCGATTCCTGATACATACAACTGGTCTTTAGGGAATGTGAGCGACAAGATACATAGAACCCTGACCGATTCCTGATACATACAACTGGTCTTTAAGGAATGCGAGCGACAAGATACATAGAACCCTGACCGATTCCTGATACATACAACTGGTCTTTAGGGAATGTGAGCGACAAGATACATAGAACCCTGACCGATTCCTGATACATACAACTGGTCTTTAGGGAATGTGAGCGACAAGATACATAGAACCCTGACCGATTCCTGATACATACAACTGGTCTTTAGGGAATGTGAGCGACAAGATACATAGAACCCTGACCGATTCCTGATACATACAACTGGTCTTTAGGGAATGTGAGCGACAAGATACATAGAACCCTGACCGATTCCTGATACATACAACTGGTCTTTAAGGGAATGCGAGCGACAAGATACATGGAACCCTGACCGATTCCTGATACATACAACTAGTCTTTAAGGAATGCAGCGACAAGATACATGAACCCATACAACTAGACCGAGGAATCCAAGATACATGGAACCCTGACCGATTCCTGATACATACAACTGTCTTTAAGGGAATGTGAGCGACAAGATACATAGAACCCTGACCGATTCCTGATACATACAACTGGTCTATAGGGAATGTGAGCGACAAGATACATAGAACCCTGACCGATTCCTGATACATACAACTGACTTAGAGTTCAGTTCAATTACATACAGAAGCCTCGTGTTTGGCCAATGTCGGAGACGCACATATTCCTTGATACATAGCTTGACAACTGACCAAAAACATGATGTCAATATTTTCATCATTCGGTGGGTCAAGGTTGGGGATCAAAGGTCATATGGTTAAATATGCAATAATACCGGCTTTGGTAGCCATTATTTCAGGTTTAAAAGTAAATCGCCCATTAATTCCTTTTAATGTCGTACTAAGTATGCTATCAATGTATATCGAAATGCTTTTATAATACTTTTTAGATAGATATTTTGTAATTTTGAACTACTAAATAAATTTCAGTAAAACTTGGCGGCAATGTTGTGCGACCATGTGTTGGTGTGCAACTAATGTCCGAACAACTACTCCTAAATTTGGGTCAATTAGTTTAAAACTGCACAGCAATATAGGGGATGAGTATAAAAGGTTTGGGTTTGCTGAATTTACGGTTACCATGCTACCTTCGGCACTAGACACAGGTTTTGTAAAATGGCCAATAACTTAAAGTTATATGTGACATAACTGAGCAAAAATTTTAGCATGTTAATTGTTCTTCATTAATCTATTGAAAACTATAAGGTTTGATAAATTAAACCGTGAAAATCATTCAAACGGCTTCAAACGGTTCAGGTGCCTTATAAACGTTAGTTACAACACTGAAATTATGCACTTTAAAATTGTTGTTTTTTATGCCTTATGTATGTTTAGATGAAAACTCTTCTGCATAAATCACTTTGCAATTACTAATAACACTGTAAAAATGTGAAATAAAATGTAGACCACAATTTGGCTATATGGTGTGACCGTAGGATCTCATTTCGCTTCACTATAGACATACATATAATGATTTTTGGCAGTACTGCTAAAAATCATTCTCTGCTCTTATTTGTATTGTAAAATTAAAACCAACGCATTGAAAGTACTGCAATTTTCAAAATGTTATTAACTTTTGGTGATGAATAACATATTAAAAGCTTATCTTGATTCATGGGTATAAAAATACGGAGTGTATATAATTAAATCATTTTCTAACATTGTAGGTAGTTTATAATGCCTATGTCAGTAGTATGACTTTTAACCTTAACTCCTGCTTACCTTTTCCACACATTATGAACCGACAAAAGAAATTCTCCAGTAAATAAAGTAGAGATATGGTAAATATTGAAAAAGAAATTTCATTTAAAAGGCAAAAACAATTCCTGACAGGATTTAGTAATTTTTCAGCAAATAAAAAACTTAACCTTTGCCCTTGACCATGACCCGTCACATTGTTAAAATAATTCATCAAGAATGTATCCGTCATTTGAATGAAAATGGTGACCTACTGAACATTTTTATAAATAGTGTCAAACATTTTCAAGAAAAGCTCACGGAATGACATAAGCCACTGGATTATTTTTCAGTCTCCTAAAAAATATCAGGAAGTTGAAACAAATTGTTGTCTTTTAAATCAGCGCCTGGTCATTTTAATCAATTCCGAATTAACGATTAACCACGGAAATGTGGGATATGTTTTTAATAATATTTTATTTTTTTTTCCAAATTTCATTGATACATAATATCTCATTCACACATCATCGTCCTCATCCTTATCAATTAATTCACATCATTCACATCATCAATCGTCCTTACAAAACAATAATTATCCTCACAAATACATCAATATTGAACACAAACAATACATGATATCATCATCATCATCATAATCATCATCATCATCATGTCATCTTCATCATCATCATCATCATCATCATCGTCATCATGATATCATCATCATCCTCCATCATCATCATCATCATTATCTTCATCATCATGTCATCTTCATCATCATCATCATCATCATGATATCATCACCATCCTCCATCATCATCATCATCATTATCATAATAATAATCATCATCCTCATCCTCATCACAATCATCATCATCATCTATCATGATATCATCTTCATCATAATCATCATCATCATCATAATATAATCAGTTTATCATCATCTTCATCTTGATATCATCATTAATCCTCATCATACCATCATGTCGTCGTAAATCATGATTCATCATCATTTTTTAAACATTAGTCATCATCATTATCATCATCATCATCATCTGTAACATCATGATCAAGATTCATCATCATCAACTACTAAGCTATGATCATTCACATTAAACATCTTATATCAATTGATAAAAACTATACAGGTACACACATTTTTTTCTAATGTGGGATATTTTAAACATATATACCTGTACCCGTAACCTGATAGGTATTATTAATTGTTTGTACCAATCATAGATGAAAACAATTACGATACTGTGATTTTCAAAACAAATAAAACAATTTATTCATAAGTTCAAACTGCAAAAATGTTCCACGCACTGTATCTGTCATAATTCATGCGTCTGCGTGAATGAATTGTCTCTCTTACTATCAAACTACATCTTAAAACAGGAAAAAATACCTTTACAGCAAACATGTGCTAGATAATAAAGAAAGTCTAACTTATCAAGCCATAAAAACAATTAAAATATTATATTATTTTGATTTATTCCTATTACACTCACATGATTATCAAGATCTCGCCAAGTTTGGAAGCACTACAGTAACTCGGCAGAATATTGTCTTACCCTAACATTGTATTTAGACATATCTTTTTTTATTGGAAAATATAGCATCTCATTTTCAGATGTATTATCATAATCAACATCATATTTACGGTATCGAACTTTTAGCTTCCTTAACTCTAACACCACAAACACCATCGTCAAATCTATCGGTTTTGGCACAAACATTCGCAAAACTTTATCAACATATAAAACAGTTACAGAACGTGCACTTTTAAAGCAAACGGGTGAAACAGTTAAAAAACACAAATCTTTTAGGAAATAAGAAAACAATTAAATTAGTGTAAACATGTATTTTTCGTTAGAAACGATATTATTTTGACCGATTCCTTATACATACAAATGATCATTAAGGAATGGAAGCGAGAAGATAATATTAAATACTACAACATTATCAACGAAAATTCGCCCTGTACCCAAATGTTATATATTCGGGCATATTTTTGACGTTTTTGTTGGCACAATCATGTTCATGTTCAGCAATGATCATAATCATTGTCAACATCATCGTCTCGGTAACGAACGTTTTGTTTCTTTAACTCATCGTAAACACCATCGTCAAACCCATTGGTGCGGACATGTCCAATTCTCGCATGATCATATGGGTCATCGTCTTGGTATTGCTGTGCCGGAACATCTTGTTTCGGTTTTTCTATCGCCAAAGTTTTTCATGTGAGATTGGGAATGAGCAAGTTCATTATACATCTTGTTCTGAATTCTTGGTCTCCGACACGCTCTGTTGTTCAAAAAGGAAGTAATTCTCACCCAGAACCCCTGATAGCTGCTCACTTCCGGTTGCTGTCGTTGCAGAGTCGCTTTCTTCGAGAAGAAAATAGTTGTCCACTCCAGGCGAAACTGTCCCATTACGCATGGTCTCGGCACGTTCATTTGCATCGTTGTCGCCAGTTTCAGAAATAAAACATGCACCTGTCAGGTTTGAAGGGCTTGATTTTTCAATAACGAAATAATCATTTGGAGGAGAGGATGCGTTTGCAAGGTCATAATCATTGTTTTCTGATTGTAGTTTGTGACTGTCCGTTTTGTTCAGGTTCATTGTTTGCTCTTGAGAATTTGACTGTCCACCGAAATTAGCATAACTGTAGTCTAATTCACCGCTTACTTCCGGTTTTGTTTCATCAGCCATGTCGTAAGTGTGTACCTCTTTGTCACTTTCCTCATATCCCATATTGTCAAGACCGGCACATTTCTGGTCATCCTAAAATGCATTAAATAAATAATTGAGAATTGTACATGATGACACATGTGTTAAACATTATATTACTATAGTAACGATCAATGGAAGATAAGATGAAATCTTTCATATATTTTGGCAGTTCAATATACAATGTATTAGCATTTATAACGTTTTCTTACTCAAACAACGTTGACAAAGTAGCTCAAGCAGTAGAGCGTCCGGCTAGTGTTTGGACGCCCCGGGTGCGAACCCCGGTCTGGTCGCTACATTTTTCTCCTATCTCGTTACAAAATTGTTGAGCTTTCCAGCTCTTGTATTCTATTTAGGCAATTAGGAGTATACTAAGCAGAGGATATGCGAATTTTTGAGTTGTTTTCGAGGTCGAAGCCTTGAATAAAGTAGATAGGAGTGTAGTTCGATTCATCGGTGAGCAGTAAGCTCATTCAATAGAGCATCGATAGAGTTAGTGTTTGGACCCTATCATCAAACTCCGATCTGACTGCTACATTCCTCCTCTTCTTTTACATATATAAATATATGATAAAAAGTACATGTAACTATAAACTGACTCATTTGTATGTCATAAACATATATATATCTATATCTCGAAAACATATACAGGTAGGCAAGGGATTAAAGTTATTAACTAGTGATTGTCATACCATAGTGATCCGGAGTCGGAGAACATTTTTAGCTTCATATACATGTATAGTTGTTGTTGTGTAAACACTGATTTTTAAATTGCATTAAAATACTAATAAACCCATTATGTGGCTATAGTAATTTAAAAACAAATAATGTATGGAGGTTTTGAAAAGTATATCTGAATGCTGAATAGCCATTATAACATAAAAATCTCATTTAAATGATAAATAAATCGCGTGCTTAGAGGATTGATTGTACAGTGCCTTTTCTCTGTTTTACTTTTATATTGTGAATACTTACATGCGTTTTCCTCCATAAGAAGGGTTGGCAATACAGGAATCAGAGTAGTCTGGTGCTTTCTTATTCCTGAAAGTAAACTTCAGAATTTTATTGAAAGAAAGAGTTTCTTGCTCATTTCAGAAAATTAATGGTATCGATGATGCCAGCATTTTTATAAAATCTTAACGCTTATTATTATATGCCCGAGACCAAAGTAATTTCCAGAAAACATTTTAATTTTTGAAAAATGTTCCACCGCTGACAATTGGTATTTTTTCACTATCAAAAACAGGAGCAGACGATTACAGTATTTTTATTCAGTTGTTCTAATGATGAAAAGCCATTTATCCTATGTCGACCGTGGAGCATCTTTAAATACATGTAATAAAAAATTGCTTTGATGACCGTGATGATCCCTTCAATGCCTGAATATTGAAAGCTCTTAGTATACTATTCTTGACTCTGAGTTTACGTTTGACGAATGAGAAAAAGACTCATGATAGAAATGTTTGAATAACTCGGACACAGCTTCAAGAGCAAAATTAAAATGAAAAACATGGCTTTTTCCTTTTAAACGAGAATAGACCACTTCCTTGAAACTTATTTGAAAAGTGACCTTAAAGTAAGTGAAAAAAGTTTATGTGAAAACTGATATCGGGAAGCAGATAAAGGTATATCTTAAAAGATGATAGCTGAAGCGTCAATAATTTAGTGTGGAATCAGTGTGTCGAACGCGAATGCGAATTTTCAAAACAAATACTGGGTAATATCAAAATGATATACTTTATGTTGTCTCACCCAGATAAACACTGTTAATTTTCTTTAAACTAAAATAGCGAAACGTACCGTTGTCTCCTAAAAACAAAGACAATCACTGTTTACACCAATGCTAACCACCACAACAGCTAACAATCCACCAACGATCGCCGTCGTATTTGTCCCAGTTTTCCTCTGTCTGGTGGGCCGCGGACACATAATCTATATCATCAAAAGCTTTGTTCTTACATACACAGTTTTAATGAAATAGTAATAATCTTAAACAAACCAACAGAAACGTAAAAAAGCGATATGGCCGTCACATGCCCATTATCTACCATGCAGGTGAGGAGTGAAATTGTAGAAAGGAACATTTATATTTCGTGTACTTATATCGAGTGTGTTTAGAAAAGAGTGCGTTATAATAAATATTTTCTAATTGATAAGCTTTTATTTTTATTTTTATTGTATAATTCAGATAGAGACATAGAGGGATGGTTGACTCGTTTGCTGTTAACAATATGTTGAAAAATACAGATGAATATTGCACTTCAATCCTTAGCCTGTTTTAACAAAAAAAAATCAAAGCACTGTTAAATGTGGAGTAAATGGCAAGCTTCAATGTTTGAAAAGGGTAATTGAAAATATTCATTTATCCCTGAAGACACAATTAGACTCTTTCATTATGAAATTTCAGTGGGTAATGTGTTAAGAACGTCGACGACGACGACGATTGATGATGATGATGGTGATGATTTTTTACCAGTTTTAGGCGATGCCGAAAATTGTCGATAACGTTGTGTCTGGTAAAGAGATGTAGTATGTGGCTGGAAAACCATGCTCGTGGACATGGAGGTTGTTATGACAGTAGTCGTTGTGTGAGATTTTGACTCTACAAATAATGTAAAAATAAAAAAACCCAGACATGTGATGATTATATTAGGATGCAGAAGGTAATAATTGAAGTTCTCTATATCAGACATTTAAAGTACAATAAAAGTTTAATTAAACATGGCAAATATTTTATTATATAGTAATGTATTTGTAACAATTCTCTATCTATAAAGTGAAGTGGTAAATTACGACAAGGTTGCTAAAATAAATTTGAAGTTGCTCAGGGACAAGCAATATTTTTTTTATAGTTTTTAGCTCCTGTTTAACCTAGTGATATTTTGTATGCCTATATGCCATTTTCTTTCATACCTACTGGTGTAAATCCTGGCTGGTCTAGGGCAATACACTCATGTCGCCTGAGTCTGTATTGCATGGCTACCCATGCAATAAAGCCTCGTGACGTCACGGCGTCAACAAATTGTCTATTTTCCTTGGTAAAATTTTAACATTTTTTTTCACTTTGACTGTTTTTACTATAAAAGATGCAAACAACGGAATTTTTGTTGAAAATATCACGTGAATGAAAACTTTTCAGCCGTGGATTTCTTCGAATTTATTTCAAAATGGTGGGATACCTATAGTTGTAAAATTTGCAATAAAATGTCGAGGTATGAAAGAAAAATACTCTTTCATAAGTGGATATGAAGGATAGGGATATTCTACCCGAGGGATCACAAAATGCTGCAAAACCCTCGGCAAGCCTCGGGATTTACAACATTTTGTGACCCTCGGGTAGAATATACCTATCCTTCATATCCACCTATGAAAGAGTCTTATATTCTATTATAGTTAAACATAACTAAATAGATAAACAGTGTGTATGCATCGGGACTAACGTTAGGTATCACTGTTGACTTGTAAATTGTTGTGTAGATTGAAAAATAAATGTATACTTCAGGAAAACAAGTCCACAGTGTTTGTAACATATTTCTGTTGGCTGTTATTTTTACTAGTGTCTATATCAGGTACAAGAATTGCTTGTTTGCCCTGATTCGACTCTATAAAATCGTACACATCGAGTCCAACTGTGCTTTGAAAATATCATATTGCTAAAATACTTTCGTAAATGCCAAAACACATATTTCTCCCTCTGTCTGAGGTTTTAAACTTTCTAATTTTACCACAATTTTTTAAAATGTTGCAACACTGGAAGTATTTTAATTACAAAAGGAAAAAACAAAATCTTTTTTACGTGAACACGTGAAAAAAATAGGCACGGAAGATGCCGAATTATTCCGAACTCTTTTGAACATCGTCTCGACAATCCTCGAAGTAACAAGAGAGTTGTGAAACAAAGATTAATAGAATCTTACATGGGTCTGTGAAGTGGACAGGGATATCTCAACCCGAGAGTGAAAGATTTTGGCCGGTCAACCCGAGGCTTGCCGAGGGTTGACGGCCAAAATCTTTCACGAGGGTTTAGATATCCCTGTCCACTTCACAGACCATGTTTGATTCTTTTTCTCCCATACTTAGAAGAAAAAATGATGAAATTCCACTTGGTTTCCAGCTTTTTTCATCGCGCCATGATCGCAAGAACGTCGTTATGCGTAAAAAAACTTGATGACGTCATCTACAATGCGCGCCACAGTTACGCCCGCATGTATTGATGACGTCACGTTATTGTCTAGCGCGTGTGAGCTGTCTTACACCCCCCTGTGTAAGATAGAGATATCTTTTCCCTAGCAACCACGGGATATCCCTGTGAAGTATGGGAGAAAAAGTTTTCATTAACAAAACATTTAGTTGACCTCACCAGACTGGATCTACAAAGAAAAATACTGCTCGCACATTACAACATTTGATACACACAATATGTTTACGGAAATGTGTGAATTAGATGTTTCAGATACACACTCTGTGAACATATACCAGTATCAGGTCGACTGAATTACCATATTATGGAACAGACAAAATTCCTATGCGAGTTATTCCCCTTGTAGTCATGCACGTGATAGTGTGATTTATGAATGGGATTCGTTTACTACGCATAGCAACGCGTAGTATTTTTTGCAGGGGGGACTGTCTTTAATTTCCCCTGCGAACCACAATTTAGATGATATAATTTGTAAATGAAATCTATCGTGTGTATTAATAAAAATTTTAAACATTTTCACCGCACGCCGATTTCGGGAAATGCAATTGTGATTTTAAATCAACATATATTTTTATAATACAAGCTAAACAAAACAATCAATACGTGTTTGATTATTCAATTTTTTAACCGTGATTAAAGATCATTTATCTATTATACTTCACGTATCTGTATCGACTACACATGTACTTGTTAATTATATGCATTATATCGAAATGCCCAACCATTTAGTAATATACATAATATATAACAAAATCTCCTCAAATCATTTAAACATTCTCTCTAAGTTCTTTTCTTGCATTCTTGACAGTTTCACATCACATATTTTATTATCGTACGAGAAAGTTATCTTTTTTCTATAAAAACCACATTCTACCCATCCTCGATACTCCAGGGGTAGATCGTAAGTCATCGGAACTCCTGGAATATTCCCCCCCCCGAGGATGCATTCCACCATGTGACTTTCTGAATACAAGAAGATTGCAGTAATTCATATGCTCATGTGTTACATGAAAATATGTCGCCAAAAGATAAATATATAAGATCTAGAGCGCATCTTAGATCGATCTGTTCGATTACTATCGTCTTATGCACAAGTCGTACACGACGTACGGATGTTCCAAGTAGTCGAGTACCTCTTTCATTAAGCCTCTTCCTTTATGACAGTGTATTTTAGATAGTACATAATAAATTCTGCTCATTGGAGCCCTTTCTGCATATAGTCTTATTATACAATTGTACACTTATATACACGCAGAACCCCTGAACTAGAACCTACTACAACTACATTAAAACATGTCGACCGGATAGATAATGTAGAGTTAAATGTATATTTAAAGAACATTTTTTTTATTAGTAACATAGTTAAAATATTGCTAAAAAATCGTACTGAAACCAACTGAAAATTAGTGTAACTTTTGTAACGTATGATCAAAGTTTTTTCTCCTGTTTAATAGTGAAATCTAAAAACCCTTAATCACATACAAATGTACATCTGCCTCTCTAATTATATGTTTGGGATTATCACAAACTCTTAATTCAAATACCTTTTCCAAAACGTTATATTTCTGGAAAACGATATGCGGTGAATGTATCGTAAAAATGAAACAAATAACCATAAAAAGTAAACGAACAGCAAATCAAAATATTTGGGACAATAAATTTTGCTATGTATTTTTGTCATATTTACTTCAACATTTGTTTATGGAGTTTGTTTGTAGTTGAAATGAAAGGTCTGATAAACGTACTGATAGTTTTGCATTAGCTGTAATATAAACATAATTTAAATCATTATTGTAAAAAAAAACGCCGAAATTTCCCCGAACATCGGCGTGCGGTGAAAATGTTAATATTTTATTAATACAAACACAATGAATTTCATTTGAAAATTTGTGGTTGTCAAAATTGTGGGTTCGCAGGGGTTCACCCTGAAAATTAATACGCGTCTGCTATACATAGTAAACGAATCCCATTCATAAATCACACTTTTCATTGACCAATATGGCGTACAAAATCACGTGCTATGACTACAAGGGAATAACTCTGTCTGTTCCATATATAGGTAATTCAGTCCGACGCTGAGTATGATTTAGTCAAAACAGGAATATATGATCCCTAGATTTCGGCTCTCTTATAGACCGACATATACTTGTTGGGGAGTTAAAAATCATATCAAGGTACATGTCCATGTTCAAAATTAAATTGTTTAAGCGACATATCGTTATAGTGAAATTAGCATGAAAATATAATCTTAAGGTACACGCTTTTAAATTAAAATTGAAATCAATAAAGTTTACCTGTTGTAGAAGTGAAACCGTGTCTTACTGCAGTCGCATTAGATGTTTTATTAACTGCAAAAAAAATCCTTGATTTAATCAATGGTATCCACTGTACATGTAAGCTGGTGTAATATCACTCATATTAGTACATACCGTTACCAAAATACTTTAATTTAGACAAAAAAAGACTACAACAAACAACTCCACCAAAGCCTGTTAAATGTTGTCTGAACAAATGGCCAGTATTCAATGTTGAAAAATGGGTCATTTGAACAATACTCATTACCCCTGAAGACACAAATAGAATCTTATCATCATTAATTTCCTTTTATACTATAACATTTGAAATTTCAATGGTCTACTGACGTTAAGGAAGACGACGACTACGATGATGATGAAGATGAAGAAGACGGATTTTTACCAGTTTTAGGCGATGTCGTCTGTGTGACATTATGGATACCCATGAGAAACTCTTTCTGGAGTGAGGTTGAGACAAGTAGTCATTTAATGTATATCTTAAGAGATGTAGTATATGGCTGGGAACACCATACTATAGGACATGGAGGTTGTTATTGACAGTAGTTATTGTGTGTAATTGTTTTCCGACTCTACAAAAAACATGTGTTAATTAAATAAACAGAACTGTAATAGTTATATTTTGGTTATGGAAGGCAATGCCAGGAGTGGCTGAAGCCGTGAGACACGCACTTGGTGAATCAGATTTGTTTTATTATTTGTATTAATATACATTTTTTATATATATCCAAAGGTGAGCAGAATACACCATTAAATCTCAACAATGTATATCCCTGATTTAATATTTAACAAACACATTAATTGTTAAATATACGCCACAGGTTCATAGCAGGATACCAGAAGGTATGGTTTACTAAGCATTGTTTGTATATCATGCCCATGGTTTTAATTACGTTTCGCTTTTTGGATATCAACACAACGTCAATCTTTATTTGAAAAAAAGAATAATGTTAAAATTTCGTAACCTGGTTGACAAAGGGAAAAAAAGATGTTGTCATTTTATGAAATGAAAAATATAAATTTTATATACATATACATGTAGCATAGAAGTGAAAGGCTGTCTTCCTGCACGGCCGTCACAGACAGCTGCATACTAAAATATATTTGCTGACAGTTCATGGTCATGAAAGCTGCGCGCAATAATCGCATTAAAACACCATACAATCAATACCACTAACTCAATGCATTTGTGATAACAAGTAACACATTGCAGTGTCCGTTTACATTTGCTGTTACAGAAAAGGAGTCCGGTAATCTTATACCCCAACAACTACTACATTCCTGTACAGTTTTACATCGATACGTAAAACACTCCATGTCTGTTGTTACATTGTAATTTTCAAAAATTAGGTTTCAAATACCGTGTGAAAATTCGCTATCATTATATTTTGTCCAAATCGGGTTTTCCTTCCAGCCGTTCTCACATGCAAGTGAATGAACTGAAATAGAAAAGAATATTCAATTATGAAGAAATACTGAAACAACGCACTCCAGCACCTGTAAAACATATGACTTTGATGCAGTATTGGGTTTGTTCGCAATTTTTGTAAAGATTACATGAATTAGTGATTAAACGTGAAAACAAGTCACACATGTATGCATATCAATGAAAGAACATTTTATTGTACGGCTGGTAATAACGCGTTTAACGACAGTATCGCATTTAATGTTAACATCATTTTAAAAAAAATGAATAATACTGTGAATAAACAGCCACAGTTTAGTTACTATGTGAATGGTCAATGACTTCATATAAAAGCTCATGTATAAAGCTGAAAGTGTTAAATTCCTTGTAATGCGATTGTCTTTTAAAAGATATGTAACAGAATAAAGTTGAAATTTTTCAACAACATCTCTTTCTAGAGTTTGAAAACGAAAATAAACTTTTCATTCCTTGGCTAACACTATCTTATACATTTCGTTACGGCTGTTAGGATCCGTATATTTACTATGCACAAAAAATCCCTTTGACGTAAAAAACCATATAATCTATTAAAATAGCCATTTACAGGAGGTCTAATTACTGATGATGCAAATGGCAATTGTGATAGCAACTGAAATTTCACTTTTATGACCCCAGTTTTGGGGTTCTTTGTGATATACTTTTATCCTTAAGTATCAAGAAAATTTACGGAAATTAAACCCTATCTAGCATATTAAATTAAGCGTTGAAAATTCGCTTTTTGATCTATATCTAAAATGTAACTTCTTAACTTTCTAACGATTTGATGAAATTTTGGGATTTATGACATTTAAACCAGCTTTATGTTTTGTTACAAAGTTATATATTTGAACATATAATACGTGTTGACAAATCATTTAGCCGAAATAACATCAAATCGCTGTTATAATTCCAAATTTCTTGCAAACCTCGTGAGTATGGCGTGAATATTATCCCAGATTGTAAAAATGAAATAGGTTGAACAATGAAATGAACTACGCGTGGTCCTCTTTACAATGAACAGTTAAGCTTCTGTTGTTTAACATACGTTGGTAATGTGAAGGTCAATGGTCAATAGACGAACATATACACTCCAAACCCTTGCCAGAATATGTTTATAGAAAAAAATTCAAAAAAATCATTCAAGCTATTTTTTCCGCGATTTCAATGTTTCTAACATCCTTAACACTATTCATAAATAACTACATAACGACTAAAATAATTAAACTACGTTATATTGTATAGGGATTAATGGTGTAACTATAACATACTCGTCGTATCATTCAATTAAAATACACAATTTAGTGATGGCTTGTCTAAATTTTGATTGTTGTGAAGTATTATTCCAAAATATTTACGCCAAATTATTTCTCTCTAACATCCGTAACGCAAGCTGATAGTTAGAGGTAACAAAAATCACAGTAAAGTTATTTTTATTATGGATGCTGTAATTACAGATACTTTTTGAATTTTGAAGAGACATTATGCGTACAAAAAGTGTTTGCAATCATATTGGAGCAAAAATATGTCGTTATAGAATCGTAACATTTGTTCCGACTGTTTCTAACATGTATAATTCCTCTGAGCTCTGTAATTTTGAAGTCAATGATGTTTCAATTCGTTTTTATGGACTGTATACGTATATTTGTTCACAAATATTGATATGTAGCAAATCATTTGAGTAAATTCACACGGTCCATTTAGAATTATATGTCAATACCTAAAACACCTAGTTTTCCTTTCCGTCCATCATGTTTTACTAAATCGCTATTTCATTCTAACAAAAATCATCTACTAAATCTATTGGTGATGTTCAAAACCAAAGATTGGACAGGAAAAACGATTCTTTAGGTTGTTCATCTTTGCCAATAATACTTCGTTAGACGTTACGGAGGTTAGAAAACACACTTTGAGCATGATTCGAGATAATTCTGATCAAGAGACGTGTTTTTGTAATAATTTTGTTCCTTTACCATAACATGATTTGAAAATGTGGGCAACTGATACATAATCGTTTTAATTTTATCAAAAAACATGTTACGGAGGTTAGCGTCTTCAATACGACACTCAACTTTGAAGATGATTTGGACAATCTTTTTTGAAATAGTCATTCTGACTCTAAATTTGGGATTGGGTCATATTATTTAACTACTAGTTAAAGAGAAAAGTACATATAACCATAATATTTTTGCGGTTATGTTTTATATTTTGTTATCCTTAATTTAAGTTACGGATGTTACGTGGAGTACGGCGACATTTTGAAATATGCAATACAAAAAGTGTATCTGACAATCCCTTTTAAACAAAAAGTATCAGATTCTATACATATATCAAAGTCTTGCAACCACCAAAAATCAATATTTTACCAAAGAGAATTATTGAAATGTACTAGCTCTTATTCATGTCCCTTTACCGTAGCATAAAGCGACATCGAAAAGGGCGATATTTTAAGCTTATTTAAGCAACAAAGACAAGAAATGGGAACACCAAATGGCGGAAATAAATAACCACATTCCTACTACAAATTGTATTTTTTCATGTAGCCCTAAGACCGTCGTTCCGTCTTGCATTTGGAACAACAAATTACATACAACTGTAAAAACTATAATTGTGAAACCGCCTCGCGACAGCTGCTAAAATATTTGAAAAAAAGTAAGGTACCATTTTTTGGAATGGCTGATAATGTCTTCATCGTTTGAAAGAACCTAGTTTATTTTCAGTTTAGTATACTATGACACTGAAGCTGTATAATCTCTTAATAGTCGATACATCTGTTTTAATGGAATCTCTATCCAGAATTTGTCGATCTTTACGCTCACATCCTACCTCTATCAACGGCTTAATGTCAAGATTATTCTTCCCCAGTTTGATGACTACTTAATTATTTGATGTATGCCTACTAGTAAAAATGAAAGTGAATGATACTTACTGCTTTTATATTCACGATTAATATGTGCACTTCCAAAAAGACCAAAATATCAGCGATATGGCAACTTATTATAATCATACAGTAATGTTTACATACCATATCCAGATATATAGCACTTAGGGCCAGCATTTGTTATCATTGTCAGACCACAGATGATTGTCAAGGCAGTGTAGACACATAGCATCATAGACAACATCGTGGTGGCTACAGAAGGAATAAAATCAATAATGATAAGATAACTTGTACACATGAATGAACGAAGAATGTTTAAATATTTCTTGTGTATATATTCTGGTTTTGAAGTTTGGTGATTTTACTTCATAGTGTATTGAAGATATAATCGATATTGTCAAAAAATCTAAACATATGATATACAGGTACTGCAAAGTGTCCATGTTTTCCGTACTTACTACCCATAGTAAAATGGCCGCGATTATTCAAAGACTACATTGTATTCATATTATCATAGCCATATAATCTACATTGCATACATACCTGAATTTATATTATTTAATTAGGTGCAATACGCTCCTCTTGTCCTACACATGCTGTATGGAGTCCTATCACCCTGTTAAGTATTTGTTAACTGTGCCAGAAGTGGGTATATCTTACACAACCAGGAAGTATTTGATCGGCTAGCCAGGTTAAATTGAAAATATTTAAATGTGTAAATGATGCCTCGCTTTATACTATTTAAAGTTGAATAGACGACTTTGTATTTATAGGTACAACACTGAAATCAGTCACGCTCTGACAATAGAGGACTGTTTATATTACGTTTACGGAAGCTTCGAGTTTACCTAATGTTATATGAAGGTGCAAAATCGTCTTTACTTCACATATCAGATTACTATTCTTTGTCCGGTCTCGTAAAATAACCGGAAGTTAAAATAAATTGTTGTAAAATATAAATGTGTTGTCATCTTAAGATCAATGAATCAACAGTTTTATATCTTCTATTATCTGTGAATATTCTGATTATTCTGAGCATAAACCCATGATACACGTAACCTCATAAGGATTATTCATTGTTTGTGCCAAACAGAGAAGAAAAAATGGTAGTGCAATTATCTTATTTCGAAAATATCTTTTTAAAATAAACCAACTAATATAAACAGGAGGCCGAGATTGGGTATGCATTACTGTAAGACTCTTTGATATTTGATGTGAAGGATAGGGATATTCTACCAGAGGGTCACAAAATGGAGTAAAACCCGATGCTTGCCGAGGGGGTTTTACGACTTTTGTGATATCGAGTGTGTTCCTAATATTCTTATCCTTTATATCCACATGTAAAGGTTTCGCATACCTCGACGTGTTATTGCAATTTTACGATTGTGGTATCCCGCCATTTTAAGAAATAAGTTCGAAGTAAAAATCAATTATCCATACATGAAAAATGCGTGATATTTTTAACACAAGTCTCGACGCCTGCATTCTTTATTGGAAACCAGCCTAGTTTCTGTAAATAATGTAAAAATTCAATGCGAAATTAATATTTTTCTTTTTTGACACAGTGACGTCACAAAGATGTATTGTATGAGTAGCCCCATACGACATGAGTGTATTGTATCGGATAAACCTGTATTTCACCTGTAGGTATGAGAGAAATGTATTTATATATTAAAGTGCCATGCTATTTACTATATAAAGTAAGCCTTGTAACCTTGTATATTGTAAAGGTCTACTACGTTTATAATAAACAATTTTAAAAAGTTTATCAATACCAATTTTAACGTCAGAGTATCTATATGCAGGTATATCTATAGCATAAAATGCATTAACACAAACCAATACTATGAAGACTAAAGCAGTGATAGTCAACTACTGCATGTGATTAGGACGACGAAGTAACACAAATAACCAATACTATGAAGACTAAAGCAGTGATAGTCAACTACTGCATGTGATTAGGACGACGAAGTAACACAAACCAATACTATGAAGACTAAAGCAGTGATAGTCAACTACTGCATGTGATTAGGACGACGAAGTAACACAAATAAACCAATACTATGAAGACTAAAGCAGTGATAGTCAACTACTGCATGTGATTAGGACGACGCCCGAACATACTTAAGACGACCCGAGTTATGACATTTATCGATTTAAAACATGCTTGATATATGTAGTGGTAAAGAAATATAGATCTGTGGACTTGAATTAGATTCTAATCATGACAGTTTCTCTTTGGTTTGATAATTTGAATTTAAGACTCATGTAAAAAATATTGACGCTTCATGAGCTTAAACACGTAGTAAACATTGCTATACGTGGGTAAGAATTGTTACAACCACTTTGGAACAAATAACGCACATTTCAGAGTGCGTTAAATATGGTGCAAGTCAACGCAGTTTGTATTTTTTCAAAGTGCTTTGGACCTGCTTCATATCTAATTCACTTTGGAAGAATTTTTCAAATTGCGTTATTTACGGCAACTAAACCATTAGTTTCCCAATTTAGTGCTCTATGATGTCTGGTTGTCACTTTAATTGTTAAATATTTCAAATCGACAATGTCTTATCCGTTACCGACTTACACATGTAACAGTGAATTGAACACTGTATAACATGAAATATTTGTGGTTAGGATATTTGACATAATTTCGTGAATGTGGATATTCGTGACTAGTTGATGAATCAATATCGACAATAACATAACACGAAAATTAGTTAAACATATATTTATGTCTCAATAACAAAACACGAAAATTATTTGTTTTTGATATTCGTGGTTTCACAGTAACAACGAAATCAACGAAATGTTCTACACAAATAACATTACATGATATACAGAATGTTTTAAGTATTGAAAGAAAAATCTCCAATAATTGACTCAGGCAGTCTTTAACCGGTCACCCTTTATAGCGACAACAAACGACAACAAGTGACAAGACACGACAACAAACGACATCACGTTAAATACAAGGACAAATTAGTGACAACACAGGATATGCTATTCAGTACATTAAAATAAACATTTCTACCAAGTTTTATGAAGATTGGTGAAGTAATTATCTAAAACTAGAGCGATTTGAATATTCTGAAATCGGCCGCTGGTCAACGATAGATCAACAACCCCTTTATACTAGAGTATTATATATTTTTATGTTTCATAATGAAATATTCTATAGTATACGAATTCAAAAACAAAGTTAAAGCGCTTGGAGATTGACAGTTAGTAGAAATATTTACTTTAAAATGTGTGATCCCCAAGGATTATTTTATAAGTGTGAAGGACAAGCTACCTGTCTCAGTTATCATTTATCGCACTCAGAGCCTTTGAAGTGTTGCTATGACATATTCCAGTGGAAGATCTTACGACAGGGTGATAGAAACTCCTGAAATATGGAGGATGCCTTTGCAAAGAATCGTGGCTTAAAATATCAATAGACTGGATTACCTGCCTCAGTACCAATTCTCTCCGCTAGGCCGCACTCATAAGTACTATTTTCGGAGCGAAGTCTAGCGGAGAGTAGAAAAACTACGGCAGGCAATCCAGTCTAAAAATATCAATATAAGCAAAGGCAATAATGATCAGAGCGCATGACCAGTTTAAGTACGTTGCGATCAATGCCAAGCGCATGACTCCCGAAACGCCATGGTTGGTGATCAATTGAAAATATCTTCTCAAAACATAGATAATATATTATTCATTTCATGTCAGGTTAACATATTAACTGCATCATTAATTCAACATGGCTAATTGATCACAACATTTTTTCTATGAGAACAGCTACTCTATTCAGTTTCTAAGATATAGTATACGCGTGTGACAAGAAGGGATTTAAATGCATCTGTGTGTACACATATTTAACCAGTTTTGCTGAAAAAATATCTATGCTGAGGCCTTATATTCGTAATACTATACATAAAACATTACCTACAGGAAAAGAAGACAAAAATTTCAGAAGGAATCTTGTTCATTTTCAGTCCTTTCAAAAACTTTCTTCCAGTTGGGTGATACAGTAGGCTAACAGCTGAAGTAATTGAGCTTTGCCTTCCTTTGGGCTATCTGTATTGTATCTGGAGGTCCAACGTTGAAGCACATGCAGATAAATTGATTACCCCGACAGTAGGGACATACTCATTAGATAAAGCCGGACTTGGTACATTTCTTCGACTAACAGATCGACAGTTCGACATATTATCAATTTGGATTTGTTTTGTACTATGTAAACGGAATGGTAGGATAGTATCAAACGTTCAACAATGAACAGAAAGAAAATTCTGTTAAATGCGTTGCTATTATTGTGCGCCATACTTGGATCACAGGGAACAATTATTGGCCGATACTTTAAAAGAATGTATCTGTTTTCGACGTCACCATACCTTGAACATGTGCTGGAAACAAAATACAATGTTAGAAATAAGTTTTGGTGCGGGACCTACTGCATGCAGAAAACGTGTGTTTGTGCTTCGTTGGTTTATGACACATTGACCAAGATTTGCACCATGTATACACAGCAACTGGTAACTAGTTATGGAGGTATCATCGGGTACACAAAAAACACAGGTAAGAATATTTCATCATTGCAAGGTAACATTAAAATTTTTATCTATACGTACATGGTATCGTTAAGGTATTTACAACAAAAGGAACAAAATTATATAAATATAACTGATATAATAAAAAATCTTTCATCCAACTTCAAGTGAATTGAACAAAAAAATGTTTATTCTTATGTGCATATTATTTTATTAAACTATTAGCTTACATGTTTAAAAGATAAAAACCAAAAGCTATAACTGACAATGTTGTACCGTAAAGTCGATCAAGCAACGACAGAATATTAAGGAAATATTACTTCCATAGAGAAAGTAGACTTGAATAAGAACTATGTGACCCGGAAGAGTATCCACTTTATCAAACAATTATGTGCTGCGTTATAATTCTATGTAATGAGACGTGATAAAAACGTTGTACAAAAATTACTTCATATAGTAGATAGGAACAAATATTTTCTGCTGTGATGACAAGTTACGTTCATCAATTTTATCACGAATCTACAATAATGAATAAACGTAGACTCTGATGCTTACAAATATGCTAAATTACCGGTCAAAAACAATTTGGAGAGGGAGCTGTGAATTCTATGCGCATTCAATATAATAATAATTATTGTTTGTGTATTTTTTTTTAAATGTTTCGTTTTATTACATTGAATGAAAGTGATTTATAATAATATCCATGATAAATTATTGAAATTTCATGTCAAATCACCTTGTAGGAGGTTGTGACATAACGTACGTTTATCATTGTGCATGATAAAAATTAACTAAATTTTAGGATGTTCTTTAACGATACCAAGCATAGCCAATGCTGACCTGCTTACGTATTCCACATGCGCCGTGACATTTGGATGTCAATATGGATTCGAGATGATCGGAGAACCGTTAATACAATGCCAAACTGACTAGGAATGGACACAAATCAGTACCATTTGTAAAATTATTAGTGAGTAATGTTTATATCTATAATATCCCATAGAGTGATAGATCCTATAGATCCATCTTTGCACATAAAATAGTAGCGGTATAGCCGGGTAGTTCGCAGGAATGATATTTTATGCGATTTCAAGGGACATTGCTCTGATTGTGAAATCTAATCCAAGAAAAATCGAGAAATGGTTGAACATTGGATATAATTAAATCCAGATCGCAAACATTGAACTGCAAATTATAAATATTTCATTTTATAGTTATATAACCATTTTATTTAAGGATTGATTTGAATAGGTGTTTATGTTATGGAGAGATATAACACAAAAATATAAGTGTACATAAACCGCGATTGTACAAATCTTTGCCTACAGTTAGGTTGTAATTGTGACGTCATTAGTTTTAGAGCAAAATTACCTTTTATCTGAAATGTATGACTTCTCGCACACAAAATTTGACGGAACAATCAAAACCAAAAGGCAAGGGCAGATAAGTCTGGAGTAAAAAGATAGAGATCACGCGCACTGAACTTGTCGGTGAGTGTTGTTATATACACGTGAATGCATGCAACTGCTTCAGTAAGTGGTAACCGATATTCGTCATAAATCTGTACTATTTAACACTCATGAAGTTATTCTTTACAGAGATAATGATTAAATACTCTTTTGATGGCAAACGATTTTTAGAGATACATTGTTGGTCCGTTTAAAACTTAGTGTTAGATTCTAAGTTAATGGAACAGCAACGGAAATTGTCCCATTTAATTTCATGACAGAACACCAGTACTCACAAATGTCACTGGTTCATAACACAAACTCCATAGATCATTTACGTTGTCATGTTTTTTGAAATGCAAAATAAGTCAATTTGTGTGGAACATTAATTTGTGTTTCGAAGTACTAAGTGATGTTTAATTAGCACGCGATATTCAATACAACCAATACTGAAATTGATACATCTACGGGATAAATTTAAAAGCTTGTTTGGATTAGAACATGCTGTAATTAATTATCTAAAGCTTTACCCTTTATACAGTCTTGTTAAATACAGAGAACAGCTTAACTATATCTTACTTTTTAGCTCATCTGGTCCGAAGGACCAAAGTGATCTTATGCAATACCGTGAAACTAAGCATGGGATAGCACTCATGATACAATGGAAGCATCCTTATAGAGTGGGGATTCAAAGTGTGCAAATGATCGGGCTGACCCTCCGAGGGTCATAGGGGCGGTGTCAAAAGGTGTCAAATTGGCTATTTCCATATAAACGACTGCTTCTCTGAAACTAAGAATGGGATAGTACTCATAATACAATGGTAGCATCCTTATTGGGTGGGGATTTGAAAATGTACAAAGGATGGGGCTGACCCCCTTAGGGGCTAAGGGGCGGGGCCTAAAGGGGTCAATTTAGCTATTTCCATATAAACGACTTCTCTGAAAATAAGTATTGGATAGCAGCCGTAATGCAATGGTAGCATCCTTATTGGGTTGGGATTCAAAATTGTACAAATGATGGGGCTGACCCCCCTTGGGCTCGAGGGTCGGAGCCAAAAGTGGTCAATTTGGCTATTTCCACATAAACGACTTCTTCTCTGAACCTAAGCATGAGATAGTACTCATAATACAATAGTAGCATCCATTATAGGGCGGGGATTCAAAATTGTACAACTGAGGGGGCTGATACCCCGGTGGCGTGAAGGGCGGGGTCTTTGTGATAATTACTAAAACAAACAGGTGAGCGATACAGGCCCTCTTGGTCTCTTGTTTAATTACATGATACATTCAAACAAATAAATCGCACAAATGTAAAAGGTTGATTATTTTCCGTCAATCATTTCGATGATGACTATTCCCTATTTGCATATTACAGATATATCTGCCCTTGCTGATAGGTATTGAGTGTTACGTCATGTTTTTATGATTGTCACGTTATATTTGTCACTTAAAACGACGGATGTTTTGCCCACACAGTAATGATGTCACAATCGATACCTACCCATAAGAGTAAACTCTGTTACATGCAATGACGGAATGAAGTGATACAAGATATTGTTATTGTTTTTACAGCATGCCCAAACCCAGAGAGTGATATGAGTAAATTACCTTTTACAGTAATTAAGTTGGTGAGAATGGAGGGAAACACGGTCGGATCCTACGCTGTCTACAAGAAAAATGTCTTGACCTGCTTATACAGGATCTGTCAGATCGATAAGTCCTGGTCTGATCTACAAAAATCAGGTGGCCTTTCATTAACATGTTAAAGTGGGTCCTTAATTAATATATTATTTCATTTGTGAATTCTTATTTAATTTTGCTTTGAGAGTTTTTCTTAAACTTTCCAAGTTCTATCTCCAGCAAGGATGTTGTTTATTTGTACTTTTGTACATTTCTTAACTGAGGACTTATTTACTCACTTCTTGTGATGGTTTAGATACATGTAAGCTGATATGTGGCATACCAGTTATATGTTTTTGTTATGTATGACACTAAATACATGTAGTTATTAAATAAGGGAGATAACTCCTATAGCTATATTATCAATACATCCTATAAAGTTCATATAATTAATTTAGGTTATAGAACTTTCTAGAATAGTATCATGTATAAACAAATATGTTTGTAAACATGTTGATTATAAGTAGGGATCTAGAATGATCTATTTCCAGAAAGTTCTGTGTGTTTATTTGTTTATTGTTTTTAGTTAGATATTTCTAGAAGTAGAAGGTTCTCCAATATTCTTGAATTAGGGTTTAGCTATATATACTCCAGCTGTCCAAGGCTAATCAGAACTGTAATGAGACCTGTAATTAGACATATCAAGAATTGTACAGCGCCATATATAAGATGCTATTGGGAGAGCTATTGTGACTTCATCTGTGGATTATTACAACACTCTGTGTGGATTTTTTCATATTGCCTGGAACTTTACAAATCATCTGTGGACATTCATTTTCCTCGTGGATTTGTGATTACTGTTAATTTGAAACCTGGAAGGATCAAGGATAAGTAACCCTTTAAATCATCATATTACTCTTGTACCACCACCAATTACTTTAGATATTGTAAACCATCTCTGTATAATATTGTATATATAATTAAATTATGTTTTAAATTTAGCTGCTGGTTTCTCATTTCTATTATTCTTGCTTGTAACATTTTATATAGCAATTTGAGAGTATAATAAAACAAATAGTATCCAAAAATTTCATAGGAGAAATTTACATTATAATTCTGCTTATGTTCTTGAAATCACGGTGTATTGTCAGTACAATATACATTACATATTTTTTCTTTATTAAGTTGAAAATTGGTCATAACAATTATATATCAACAAAATTATCAATAAACACGTGGAGACTATAACATGTGACAACGTCATGTAACATAATAGTATTCTTTGTTACCTGACATTATGCAAATGTTTGAAAAAAGGTATTTGTAACTGGTTTCATATTGCTTTAAAATCGTTACAAATACATGTATACAAATCCCTATATTAAATTCAAGACTCACGATGTTTTATGAGCTTTACTGTCGCGTCGGCCTAACCGTTGACAAAATAAATAATGTGACACCTCGGTATGTTGAGCGACAGATATTATCAACTGGTCGAGTGATTCTGTCAATCGTCTGGAGGGGTGGAGTTTACATAGCCTACCCGACGTCAGGCGATAGAACGAGTGGGTGGAGTTTATCGGACAACGTTCTAGAGTTTGATAGGCAATATGGCTGTGCCCGATAAGAAAAACGTGTGTGGTAGATCTTATCGTGAAATACTTGATCTTTATTATTAAGAATGATCTTTTCATGAGATTAGTAAAAAAGAAAATGGTGTGACGAGAGGAGGTTGTCACAAGATTATAAAGAATGTGACTGCACTGGGACATTTGACCCCATCACCTGTTCATCGGAACCCAAGAAAAATTACCAACGAAGTTTTATAGTTTATAGAATATGAGAAAGTTAAGCAACCTTCAAGTTACAGTCATGAAATATTGACCCGTTTATTGGAGAGGTTCCATCGGCCAAAGACACATGAATTAGCGATGGTGAGAAAAGTTATCCGGTTTATCCCAGCTGAAACACGGACAGCAGGCAGTCATGAAAACCGAGTGACGGCATTTATTGCTAGAGCTATGAACTTCCTTCCACAACGATTGCACTAATATTGCAGGTAATAGAAAGTATGGACATATCCTGCAGTTCTATGAATACGGTATTACCCAATGAGTTCAAAATAGATCTAGCATACGTTGGTCACATATATCACTAGATTTAAGCCACGCCAACCAACCAGTCAACTCGCGTCTGGCATTATATTGTAACCCAGTATGACATTACTGCCACTGTCAACAGTTTGGCCGTCACGACAGTAACAAATAATAAGTAATTAATGTTACAACCAATTTGAAGAAAAAATAATGGACTTTACAAAAAAATTCAAAAGTACCTTGATATAGTGGAAGTCAACGCAGTTTATATTTTTTCAAAGTGCGTTGAACCTGCTTCATTTTTAATGCACTTTGAAAAATAAACCATTAGTATCCCAATTTAATACTTTATGATGTCTGATTGTCACTTAAATTGTAAAATATTTCAATGTATTATCCGTTACCGATTTACACAAGTAACAGTGAATTGAACACAGTATCTCGTGAAATATCTGTGGTTAGGATCTTTGACATAATTTAATGGATATGAATATCCGTGGCTAGTCGATGGAGCAATATTAACAACAACCCCTTTATCCTATAATATACAATTATAGCATTTTGATGAGGTCGATGCATGTTTTTATTGACCAAAGACAAATTATCGACCGAGGACATTTTTCAAAATGCTACAATTGTTTTATTATTTGAATTGGGTTTTCCTTACAAGCAATAAATGAAAAGACATATAACAATCTAGTGTATATATCTGCATTTGTATTTCAGGATATATTACATGTACCAGAAATTCATACCATATAAGAAAATGGAAGAAAAAACATATGTCCTTGTGCTCGTTTTTGAGCTATTGTCACTCAAAGATACCTTGTTGACAAAACAAAGGATTTAATGGGAATTTTGCCGTTTTGATCAAATACACAAGAAATAAAAGCCATAATATCCTAATGAGTTGTTTTATATGTATGAATGTTTGTAGAATTTATTTTCCAGAAGTCTTCCTTAAAAATATACCAGTTTTGATTAATAACACTTATATTTTTCTCATAATGGCAACATATTCTACCCATACCCCTTGATTTTGAGCTTCAAAATGCACACTTTTTAGCTATTTTTGCCAAATTTAACCCTTTAACAAAAAAGATTTGGTATTAAACTTTTGTATTTCAATAGGGAAAAGGTTGTTCTTTCTAAATCAGACAAAAAATGTGGGGTCCGTGTGCTTACTTTTTTGCCCTGTTTGAATATTATTTTTCAGTATTTTACCATTAAATGTAAAAATGAAAGGACAAAAGTATATCATTTCACACATTAATGCTAAAAATGCTGACCTAGTGATGATTTAAGTCAAAACAATTTTAGTAAAACTTGTAAATCTGTGGCTCTACTCAGAGCGAAAAAAGACACAATATTTCAAAATGGGCGCCAAACGGGCCATTTCTTAAAATCCCCATGTAAAAAACCTACTTAAAACGGAAATGTAATTTTTGACAAAGTTTGCATCTGGCAACTTGCTACAGATATTTCACAGATAAATTGTATAAATCTCATAAATTCTTTGATCGTTGTCGAAACAAGACTTCAACGGGACTGAAACCTCAAAAGAATAAATCCTAAATATATCCATAGTATCTGTTTGTTTAATGTTCATGATCGTAAAGTTATCTAAATTTTAGGGTGTGCTTTAACGACTCCAAGCATAGCCAATGCTGACCTGCTCACGTACTCGACATGTGCCGTGACATTTGGATGTCATTACAGTTTCGAGATGATCGGAGAACCTTTAATCCAATGCCTGGCGGACGAGGAATGGACACAAACCACTACCACTTGTGAAGCTATTAGTGAGTAATGCTTATATATATAATTTTCCATTGGATGATAAACCATATATACCCTCTTTTTACACTACGGAGTAACCGTATATCCGGTTATCTTCGTGGAAATTATATTTCATGCGATTTCGAGGGACATTGCTCTGTCCGTGAAATTTCAGTAATGGTTGAATACCGGATATCATTAAATCCAATCATTAAATCCATATCGTGAATATTTTAAAGCAATCTATTCTAAACATTTTATTTTATACTTATAGTATTATTTTATATTATATTATAATCGCGTAACTTTACACCCACGTAAACAAGCCGCTATATGGTAGAAATCTTCGCCTACAGTTACGTTTTAATTGTGATGTCAATAATTTGTGGGCAAAGTTACTTTTCACTGAAGTGTATGACGTCTCGCACACAAAATATGACAGAACAATCAAAAGCAAAAGGCAAGGGCAGATACCTATAGAGCACGCGCACTAAACGTGTGGGCGAGTATTGTGATATACGTGTGTATGCATGAAACTTCTTCAGCAAGTGGTATTAATGTTCGTCCTAAATCTTTATTATTTAACACTTATGTAGTGATACTTTACAGGGATGATAATAAAACCTTTTAAAGACAAACGATTTTTTCAGGACTTAAAAATACATTGTTGGCCATTTAAACTTGAGTGTTAGATTCTAAATTAGCGGAACAGCAACTTCAATCTTCTCACTTAAACTAACGACAGATATACTCACAAATCCTGACACCAAATCGATAGCTCATTTACGTTGTCATATTTTTGAAATGAATAATAGGTCAATTTGTGAGTATCATCAATTTGACTTTTGAAGTTCTTAGTCATTTTATCATTTTTGAATTAGCGCGAGATATTCAATATAACCATAACTGAAATTGATAAATCCCCGAAATAAATATAAAAAGTGGTCTGAGCCAGAACATATTTTATAATTTATAGCTATACACTTTAACAATCTTGTTAGCAGACAAGGAACAGCTGAACAATACTGTAAAAGAGGATATCTTCGTGAATGCATTATCTCGCGATAGATACACTTTTAGACTTTTAACGACAATCTTACGCTTGGGGGGGTTTCCTGATCAACCGACCCTCGCGAAATTAGCGAAAAGTTCCCCCTCGTGAATTTCCAGGTTTACAGTATACCATATCCAGTTTCGATTTCATGATACATTAAAAGAAAGCAAATTCCACAAATGTAGAAGGTCGAATATATTTTCCGTCGAGTATTTTAATGATGATTATTCTTTATTTGCACTTTACAGAATGAAATGACCTTACAGCTAGGTATTATAACCGATATATACTAGATTTCGGTCTAAATTAAGCCAAATGCTTCTAGATCTCCTAAATATGTACATAATTGCGAGATATTGTTTGTTTCGTCATTGTTTATGAGTATAACGTTATATTTGTCACTTAAAAGGACGTCTGCTTTGCCCACACAGTAATGACGTCACAATCGATACCTACCCGAAAGGGAGATAAGTCTGTAATAGTAATACAATATGTTGTTTTTGTTTTGCAGTATGTCCAGACCCGGAGAGTGACATGAGTACATTTCTTGCAGTAATCAACTTGGTGAGAATAGAGGGACACACGGTCGGATCCTACGCTGTCTACAAGAAAAATCTCTTGACCTGTTTATACAGGATCTGCCAGATCGATAAGTCATGGTCTGATTTACAGCACACAATTGGTTTTTCATTAATATGCTAAATTGAGTCACTTATTAATGTATCATTTCAGTTGAGAGTTCTGAGTTCATTTTCCTTGGTGAGTTTTCCATAAAATTTCTAAGTACTGTCTCCAGAAATGGTGTTGTGTATTTGTGCATTTTTTAACTTAGCACTTATTTACACACTTCGGTTTATCATATAGCCAAATAGGTTGATGTGGCATACTTGTATACATTGTATTATGTATAACAATTTGAGAGTGTGCAAATGATATGCAAATATTTCAAAGGAGATATTAACATATAATTTTGTTATTGTTCTTTTCTTAAAGAGAAAAAACGGTGTATTGTTAGTATATTACCTTCACTGCAGTCCCATTTGTCGTGCCAGCGATCACGGAAAAAAGGCTGTTCAAATGGCTGTTCCATCCTTGACGAAAACAAATGATTAATTCATTATAGATGCAAAATTAGTTATGATTTCATCATAAAATTGTAACCAAATGTAACTAAATATAAGCATTAACGCGCATCATGGAATTTGCCTCTATCTAGCTGGCATTCATTTTGGCTATGATTGCTAACTGATAGACGTTCAATGATTAGATGTCAACAAAATTATCAATAGAGATATAGAGACAAACATATAACACGCTACAACATCACATAACATATTAGTATACCGGACTCTATATAAATATTTAAAAAAAGCATTTTCAACTGCTTTTGCTGGGCCTGATGGTTGATTTATCATTTGCCGAGATCTTATTTGATTTACATGGTTTGCTTGACTGCTAGGTGTTAACAGACGATCGAAACAAGTCAAGCTTTGTTCGAAGATAGTTAATAAGTAAGAGTTTTGTGGTTTCCATCCCAACCTGAAGTTCTAGATTGAAGGGACCTGCAAAATGTCGGAAGCACCTTTCAACCCTAATTTAACTGTTATAATTCCGCTTCCATTGTAATATTTGTTCGCTTTCGACAGAATGCATGCTGTTATAGTAGTATCAAAAGTGTGGTTAGAATTCATTGTGTCAATCTTTGAGATTACTTAACCCTAATACTTATTGGAACCCGGTGATATTAAAGTCCTCAAGGGAATGGGAAATCTCAGTATGTACTCATGATTTCAACACAACCAAGGTAAAAGACAATTTATGTATTACAACTGAACAGAGATAATAATTAATAATTCATTTCAAATGAATAAGTATTCCAATATATCCTATTTCAAATTAAGTGCGTTCAACTGTGCGTAAACTTTCGTGGGTTTTTTCGGTCCTTTGGTAATCAGTATAATTTATTTTGGAGTCATTGGTCTCTGAAGATTAAGTGATAGGCAAAAACTAATGAACACGTAAATTATACATAAGACTAAAACAGAGAAGTAATGAATGCATTGCTATCCTATGAAGGTATTCATTCAATGCCCTGTTCGACATTGGTACTGTCAACGCGGAATTACTCCGAAAGGCAAAGTGTACTACTAACCAGAATATCGGAGGAAGTCCCTTTGATTACCAGAGGCACAAATTGAATGGGATGATAGTAACGAAGACGTGACCTGCGTTGACAATAAAACGAAGACAAAACCCCAAAGTTACTGTCAAGGCAATCCAACCATAACGTTTAAGGAAAGAGAATAAATAAATCCTAAATAACAATAGAATGTAAGCATTGATGACGGTAAGGTCAGTCATTTCAGCACTTAACTACTGTAAGATATTAGACCCTGTTTTAACTATATTTTGTACAAAAGTGTAATACTTTATGAATCACCAGCAATACCTAATATAAGCCCCCATGCATACACACTTTTTATCAACTTAGTTTAAGTACTAAAATAAAATCTATAAATAGAGGTTCCCCAACAAGTGACTGTTGTTTATCATGTTTATTAAACTCAAGGTAATAATTTTCAAATTTTGAAAAGCGAGTGTGTGTATTTTGAAAATTTGAAAATTAACTAACGAGAGTTTAGATCAACAGGATAAAAAGCAGTCATGTGTAACTTGTTCATCCCATAACTTTAACCCTATATTTATACCGTGGTGACCATTTTTCGTCTTCACTCACGGACAATCTGTAATGGTATCTTTTTACCATAAAATATAGTGCCTAGAAAAAGAGCCATTATTCTGTTTTTTAATACTTTGAGTAAGCAATTACCTGTTATACAATAAAAAATGGAATACAGTGACATATAGCCACACAAAATATCACTAGTTAGGACCGGGGCAAATACCTTATATTCTTTAATATCGGAGCTCTTTAGTTGAAAGGAGGAGTCTCTGCCGGCCATGACCGATAAGCATATTTTTTGTTTACAGATACATGTCAATTAAGTGTTAATTGCTTATATCATAACATGCTTGTGATTTATGATATTTTTCCAACGTCAGCTCTTCAACTCAAGGAAACATAATGATAATATTAACTGCATGTATCAGTTGAATATGCAATGTTTTGTAATGAAAGTGAATAAAAACTCTACAGTTCAGACTTTGGTTTCACTTTTCATCCTTTAACTGAAACCGTTTCATTATATAAACTGTGAAGCAGTTTATGTTGAATTTGTTTCAAGAGCAACTCAATTCATCACCCCATGAAATCGACCAAAGCAAGATTTAATCCTTTATATTTCAATTCAATAAATAATTTATCATCCGAACACCAATAAAGCCTCTTAATCATGCGATCCGCCAATCATTAAATTAAATCAATCGCTGTGAAATTGAAAAAAAAATATGACACTATAGAATAAACTTAAGTAAATTTGAAAAAGTTATAACGCGGCATGACAGGTTTTATAATGTTTAATGTTATATGTGCCTTACTTTTCATACTCACAAATCAAGGAGAGCTTTTAGTATTTTATTCACCACCAACAGTTACTAACATTTTGAGAATTACAATATTGCAATGCATTGGTTTTAATTTTACAACAATAAATAAGAGCTAAAACGATTTTAAATCGTTATAATTACACCTATAGTACAGTGGAATAAGTAAATACGGTCATACCATGAAGCCAAGGTCTACAATTTCATTACACGTTGTTACTATGTAATTGTAAAATGATTTCTGCAGGTAGTTTCCATCTAAACATACATAGGCTTAAAACAAGAATTTTACCGTTCACAAATTCTGTGTAACTTAAACCTTTATAAGAAATCATACATGTTTGTCTGTCCATTTGAATGATTTTCATAGCTTATTTCATCAAACCTTATGGATTTCAATAGATAACCAGCTATGGCACATATAACTTTAAAACATACATTACTTAATTTCCCATTATGTTTCCGAAGCAAATATTGAAAGTTTCTTAAAACCAATAAGAACATAAGAAAATTGATATCGACAGCCTAATATGGGGATCAAATACCAGACTCCCTGTGTAATCTATGTAAAACTATGAAAATTCATTTGGCTGTTACTAGTGCAACGACGGGGGAAACATGACTCCTGCGTTTATGAAAATTAACATATAATTTGTCTCAAATAAATTGTTCAGAAGGTGATGATAATTGTAATATTAATGTTAAGCTAAAGTTTAGGGACTCTACAAATTACCAATCTCGTTTTACGCATCCCATTTTAAAGCCATATCGGTTCAGATATGTAGCTTTAAATCATTACTTAACACCTGAGAGTAGTATGAGGACCATGTCATGTTCGTGTGTATGTGATCAGCATTAATACTACCACACTGCTAGTTAACGTTACCTGATCTGTCATCAGTACCGAGCCTAGTGTTTAAGTCTATATGACGTTATAACCATTTGTACAGGTAAATATGTTAAAGAGGTGATTTCCGTAATAAATCATTAAGGTGAAAGACCATGTTCTAACATCCCGTACACATAACGGTTGTGTTTAACCTTAGTATTAATGATGGAAATACAGATATACAGGGTGATCCTGTCACTAGTGGGGCTATTATGGGGGTTACTGTTAGTGTTCCCCGGGGGTGGGGACGGATTAAGTGACTGGACCAGGGACAGGTTTTACTGGCGATGGCGACTCACAGGTCCATGGTACGGCCAACATTTCCGGGTTGCCGCATTTAACGTGAAATCGTTCGGCAGGGTCTAAGATGAAGAAACCAGAAGTTGCTAACATCTTAAAACAGGTAATTACTTGAAATTGGAAATATTTGCTCTTCCTAGAAAATCTGTTAAGTCTGATCAATACATTATAATTGTTATATAGTAGTAGTGTATAACATTTCTAGTACATGTACATGTACTTTACTTCACTAGTTATTGTTCTTAATAGATGTTTTAACACTAGTTCTCAGCCTACTTGTTAAGTTACATATTCTGTGTGAAATATTTTATGTATATTAATCTATTGTTTTATTTTCTGTGAATTGGTGTTTCATTTGATAACTTATATAATATATAATTATATTCTTTGTCAGTTATGAAATATATGAGCACAGTTGTCATAATAGTGACCTAGTTAATTACCTACTGATTAGAAGACCGACTTCTTCCTGTCTCCACAGATCGTTCTGGAATATGACCTCATTCTCATACAGGAGATCAGAGATTCCCGAGGGAGTGCTCTTAATAAACTACACAAAAGTATCAATAAGTAAGTGGAATTTTGAAAATATTCTGCAGAATACGATTATCAACGGTGATAAAAAGTCAATATTTTGAGAAAAAAAAAACGAAATAAAATGACAAAGTAAAAATTTTCAAAACGTTTAGAAGTAGTCAATCATCATTAATAATTGAATAAAAAGGGAATATTCAAAAACGTAGGTCATTGTTGTAAAATCTAAAAAAAATATGCGAGCACTAAGCAGGTTTTTAAAAATAGAAATGCATTGTATTTCAAACTGTCGAGACGATGAGTTTTCTATCATAACTATACAGATATGAGCAGGTCAGTGTCCCAAATAATCAAATAACCACATTTTAACTTATTCTCCCTTGAAAATTTATAATGAACTATTCCATGCTTTAAATAGAAGAGCTCAGATGTGTCTCCAGCAGGGGTGAATGAATTAAACACGAGAAAGTACTACTGAATAATAAATGATAGTGTAATGGTGACATGTAAACCAATTTCTTTTGCGTGCGATTTCCTTCAATTCGCGAAAGTTAATTTCCGCAAATTTATATCTAAACTATTCATATTGAAAGGAATTTCCAATTGAGTTTTAAATCCGCGAATATTTGTTTAATCATTCCGAACTTGTTTTATAATGCAAATCGCGAAATTTAGTGGCCGCGAAAGAGAGTTGGTTTATAGTACAAATTGGGTGCTTGGCTACATTTCTACAGTTCCGAGACGTCAGTTGTTTCGAGGATAATTGCAAACGGTTTTATGTGTGATGGAATTAAGAAATATCTTATATGGAATATAATGAACATGACCTTTCTGAACCGTTTTCTGGCTTTGTCTTTCACCAGAACGATACCATATGGTCTTGTGAAAAGCAAGCGCGTTGGACGATCATCATATAAAGAACAATATGCCTTTTTCTACAGGTAAGATTTGTCCGATTGGTCTTATGAATAACCACAGTGAAAAGTTCAATTTATCTACCACCAGAGATTTAAATAATATACCCTCTAAATCTTTGCTACCACCAGATGTAAAATCATCCTTTTAGAGGAACTTTAAGATAAGTCATCAAATTTTCGTTAACTAATATTAGGTAGCTATCAAATCTATATTTCTCTCCGAAATTGTTTCCGATAGGTCACTTTGCCAAGCAAATATTGAAAATATGCCTAGGTAAAACCTTACTCCGAACAGGAGTTTGTTCCATAATCTATACCTTCTAACTAGAGTCATTAATCATCCTTTGTCCGTTTGTGTATATTACAGTTATCCCCCGTTCGAGCGGGTGAGGCATCAATAAATGTGATGTCATTTTTTTTTAACAAAATTTTTTTTTTTCTTTTTGTGACGCAAAACTTCACGTCGTTTTCACAGAAAAGTATGGACGTTACACTCGCAAAACACAACGCCGTCACACTTAAACACCAACTACAGCACAGATAAGAATAGAAACGTACATTGCTGTTTCCGATTTTGCAGACCCGACAAATCTGGACTGTTGTAAATGATATTACCTAATACCCCACGACCCTGATAATAGTGTTCGAGAGGGATCCATTTAGGGGTACTTCTCCAAACCAAGAACATATCACAGACTCAGGTTAACGTGATTGCCCCAACTATATCTAGGTTCTAATGTATAAAACAGACTCAGGTAACAAGTTGCCAACTATATCTAGGTCTAATGTATAAAATAGACTCAGGTAACAAGATGCCAAATATATCTAGGTCTAATATAAAATAGACTCAGGTAACAAGATGCAACTATATCTAGGTCTATGTATAAAACAGACTCAGGTAACAAGATGCCAACTATATCTAGGTCTAATGTATAAAATAGACTCAGGTAACAAGATGCCAACTATACCTAGGTCTAATGTATAAAATAGACTCAGGTAACAAGATGCCAACTATATCTAGGTCTAATGTATAAAATAGACTCAGGTAACAAGATGTCAACTATATCTAGGTCTAATGTATAAAATAGACTCAGGTAACAAGATGCCAAACTATATCTAGGTCTAATGTATGGGACAAGGAAGTAATTCCACCCGTGTGGACAAAAACATCAAAATTGTCAAATTTTCATGGCGATCTGCCCCTTTATCAAGACATACAAAACGAACACGATTACATAATAGGATACGAAGAGTAATGCGGGACAAGGTAGACAAACATTAAACTATATAGCACAATGGAGCGCAATATACCCGTCGGCAAGTGGAAGCCGAATGCCGGATCTACAGAAATGTATCCATGCTGTTCGGCAGAACGCTAAAATATGAGCGATGACTGGAAAGCGTGCCACGTGTGACGTCAAATAAGTGGCGAAATTGATTTATAGTGCTCATTAGTATAAGATGCAAATTTAGTCGCCTATCTCCTTGGTGTTTTGGCAAGGAAGCAAAGTCCCAAATTTAGTCGCCTTTTGCTGGGCAGCATATGTAAAGGATCAAAAACGCGTAGAACAGAACGGGAAAATGCTGGAAGTAGGGATAATTAATTGAAAAGCAAGTGAACAATTGATGTCAATTGGTATATTTAACGTTCGTTAATGCCTTTGGGATAGCGGGTCTGTAGATTGGTAATCCAGAATCGCTCTCTCGATCGACGCTTGGTTTGTGTCCAGTGGGAACAGTGCTCAATTGCAATCACCTGCATGTCTTTCCAATTATGGATGGGCAAGTTGAAATGTCTGGCAACCGGATAGGCAGGTTTGTTCTGTTTGATAGACCAGCGGTGATTGTTTATTCTGACGTTGAGTGGACCACCGGTTTCCCCAACGTATTGCATTGTGCATTTCCTACACGAGAGGAGGTAGATGACATTGCTGGATTTGCACGTCAGGTTCTGTCGGATGTTGTATGCTCTGTTGTTGATAGCACATTCAAATGTATAAAATAGACTCCGGTAACAAGATGTCAACTATATCTAGGTCTAATGTATAAAATAGACTCAGGTAACAAGATGTCAACTATATCTAGGTCTAATGTATAAAATAGACTCAGGTAACAAGATGTCAACTATATCTAGGTCTAATGTATAAAACAGACTCAGGTAACAAGATGTCAACTATATCTAGGTCTAATGTATAAAATAGACTCAGGTAACAAGATGTCAACTATATCTAGGTCTAATGTATACACTAGACTCAGGTAACAAGATGTCAACTATATCTAGGTCTAATGTATAAAACAGACTCAGGTAACAAGATGTAAACTATATCTAGGTCTAATGTATAAAATAGACTCAGGTAACAAGATGTCAACTATATCTAGGTCTAATGTATAAAATAGACTCAGGTAACAAGATGTCAACTATATCTAGGTCTAATGTATAAAATAGACTCAGGTAACAAGATGTCAACTATATCTAGGTCTAATGTATAAAATAGACTCAGGTAACAAGATGTAAACTCTATCTAGGTCTAATGTATAAAATAGACTCAGGTAACAAGATGTCAACTATATCTAGGTCTAATGTATAAAATAGACTCAGGTAACAAGATGTCAACTATATCTAGGTCTAATGTATAAAATAGACTCAGGTAACAAGATGTCAACTATATCTAGGTCTAATGTATAAAATAGACTCAGGTAACAAGATGTCAACTATATCTAGGTCTAATGTATACACTAGACTCAGGTAACAAGATGTCAACTATATCTAGGTCTAATGTATAAAACAGACTCAGGTAACAAGATGTCAACTATATCTAGGTCTAATGTATAAAATAGACTCAGGTAACACGATGCCAACTATATCTAGGTCTAATGTATAAAACAGACTCATGTAACAAGATGTCAACTATATCTAGGTCTAATGTATAAAACAGACTCAGGTAACAAGATGCCAACTATATCTAGGTCTAATGTATAAAATAGACTCAGGTAACAAGATGTCAACTATATCTAGGTCTAATGTATAAAATAGACTCAGGTAACAAGATGTCAACTATATTTAGGTCTAATGTATAAAATAGACTCAGGTAACACGATGCAACTATATCTAGGTCTAATGTATAAAACAGACTCCGGTAACAAGATGTCAACTATATCTAGGTCTAATGTATAAAATAAACGCAGGTAACAAGATGCCAACTATATCTAGGTCTAATGTATAAAATAGACTCAGGTACAAGATGTCAACTATATCTAGGTCTAATGTATAAAATAGACTCAGGTAACAAGATGTCAACTATATCTAGGTCTAATGTATAAAACAGACTCAGGTAACAAGATGTCAACTATATCTAGGTCTAATGTATAAAATAGACTCAGGTAACAAGATGTCAACTATATCTAGGTCTAATGTATAAAATAGACTCAGGTAACGAGATGTCAACTATATCTAGGTCTAATGTATACACTAGACTCAGGTAACGAGATGCCAACTATATCTAGGTCTAATGTATAAAATCACTAGACTCAGGTAACGAGATGTCCAACTATATCTAGGTCTAATGTATAAAATAGACTCAGGTAACAAGATGTCAACTATATCTAGGTCTAATGTATAAAATAGACTCAGGTAACAAGATGTCAACTATATCTAGGTCTAATGTATAAAACAGACTCAGGTAACAAGATGTCAACTATATCTAGGTCTAATGTATAAAACAGACTCAGGTAACAAAATGCCAACTACTATCTAGGTCTAATGTTTAAAACAGACTTAGGTAACAAGATGTCAACTATATCTAGGTCTAATGTATAAAACAGACTCAGGTAACAAGATGTCAACTATATCTAGGTCTAATGTATAAAACAGACTCAGGTAACAAGATGTCAACTATATCTAGGTCTAATGTATAAAATAGACTCAGGTAACAAGATGTCAACTATATCTTGGTCTAATGTATAAAATAGACTCAGGTAAACAAGATGTAAACTATATCTAGGTCTAATGTATAAAACAGACTCCAGGTAACAAGATGTCAACTATATCTAGGTCTAATGTATAAAATAGACTCAGGTAACAAGATGTCAACTATATCTAGGTCTAATGTATAAAATAGACTCAGGTAACAAGATGTAAACTATATCTAGGTCTAATGTATAAAATAGACTCAGGTAACAAGATGTCAACTATATCTAGGTCTAATGTATAAAATAGACTCAGGTAACACGATGCCAACTATATCTAGGTCTAATGTATAAAATAGACTCAGGTAACAAGATGTCAACTATATCTAGGTCTAATGTATAAAATAGACTCAGGTAACAAGATGTCAACTATATCTAGGTCTAATGTATAAAATAGACTCAGGTTACAAGATGTCAACTATATCTAGGTCTAATGTATACAATAGACTCAGGTAACAAGATGTCAAACTATATCTAGGTCTAATGTATAAAAACAGACTCAGGTAACAAGATGTCAACTATATCTAGGTCTAATGTATAAAAATAGACTCAGGTAAACAAGATGCCAACTATATCTAGGTCTAATGTATAAAATAGACTCAGGTAACAAGATGTCAACTATATCTAGGTCTAATGTATAAAACAGACTCAGGTAACAGGATGCCAACTATATCTAGGTCTAATGTATAAAATAAACTCAGGTAACAAGATGACAACTGTATCTAGGTCTAATGTATAAAACAGACTCAGGTAACAAGATGTCAACTATATATTTAGGTCTAATGTATAAAATAGACTCAGGTAACACGATGCCAAACTATATCTAGGTCTAATGTATAAAACAGACTCTAGGTAACAAGATGTCAAACTATATCTAGGTCTAATGTATAAAATAAACTCAGGTAACAAGATGCCAACTATATCTAGGTCTAATGTATAAAAATAGACTCAGGTACAAGATGTCAACTATATCTAGGTCTAATGTATACACTAGACTCAGGTAACAAGATGCCCAACTATATCTAGGTCTAATGTATAAAACAGACTCAGGTAACAAGATGTCAACTATATCTAGGTCTAATGTATAAAACAGACTCAGGTAACAAGATGTCAACTATATCTAGGTCTAATGTATAAAATAGACTCAGGTAACAAGATGTCAACTATATCTAGGTCTAATGTATAAAAACTAGACTCAGGTAACGAGATGCCAACTATATCTAGGTCTAATGTATAAACTAGACTCAGGTAACGAGATGTCAACTATATCTAGGTCTAATGTATGAAATAGACTCAGGTAACAAGATGGTCAACTATATCTAGGTCTAATGTATAAAATAAACGCAGGTAACAAGATGTCAACTATATCTAGGTCTAATGTATAAAACAGACTCAGGTAACAAGATGTCAACTATATCTAGGTATAATGTATAAAAACAGACTCCATGGTAACAAATGCCAACTATATCTAGGTCTAATGTATAAAACAGACTCAGGTAACAAGATGTCAACTATATCTAGGTCTAATGGATAAACTAGACTCAGGTAACAAGATGTCAACTATATCTAGGTCTAATGTATTTAAAATAGACTCAGGTAACAAGATGTCAACTATATCTAGGTCTAATGTATAAAACTAGACTGAGGTAACAAGATGTCAACTATATCTTGGTCTAATGTATAAAACTAGACTCAGGTAACAAGATGTAAACTATATCTAGGTCTAATGTATAAAACAGACTCAGGTAACAAGATGTCAACTATATCTAGGTCTAATGTATAAAATAGACTAGGTAACATCGATGTCCAACTATATCTAGGTAATGTATTACACTAGACTCGAGGTAACAAGATGTAAACTATATCTAGGTCTAATGTATAAAATAGACTCAGGTAACAAGATGTCAACTATATCTAGGTCTAATGTATAAAACAGACTCAGGTAACAAGATGTAAACTATATCTAGGTCTAATGTATAAAACAGACTCAGGTAACAAGATGTAAACTATATCTAGGTCTAATGTATAAAACAGACCCAGGTAACAAGATGTCAACTATATCTAGGTCTAATGTATAAAACAGACCCAGGTAACAAGATGTAAACTATATCTAGGTCTAATGTATACAACAGACTCAGGTAACAAGATGTCAACTATATCTAGGTCTAATGTATAAAACAGACTCAGGTAACAAGATGTCAACTATATATCTATAAAAATTAGGTCTAATGTACACTAGACTCAGGTAACAAGATGTCAACTATATCTAGGTCTATGTAAAACAAATAAACAATACTCAGGGTAACAAGATGTCAACTATATCTAGGTCTAATGTATAAAAACAGACTCAGGTAACAAGATGTCAACTATATCTAGGTCTAATGTATAAAATACAGACTCAGGTAACAAGATGTCAACTATATCTAGGTCTAATGTATAAAACAGACTCAGGTAACGAGATGTCAACTATATCTAGGTCTAATGTATACACTAGACTCAGGTAACGAGATGCCAAACTATATCTAGGTCTAATGTATGAATACTAGACTCAGGTAACAAGATGTCAACTATATCTAGGTCTAATGTATAAAATAACGCAGGTAACAAGATGTCAACTATATCTAGGTCTAATGTATAAAACAGACTCAGGTAACAAGATGTCAACTATATCTTGGTCTAATGTATAAAACAGACCCAGGTAACAAAATGCCAACTACTATCTAGGTCTAATGTTTAAAAACAGACTCAGGTAACAAGATGTCAACTATATCTAGGTCTAATGGATAAACTAGACTCAGGTAACAAGATGTCAACTATATCTAGGTCTAATGTATAAATAAAATAGACCCCCTCAGGTAACAAGATGTCAACTATATCTAGGTCTAATGTATAAAACAGACTGAGGTAACAAGATGTCAACTATATCTTAGGTCTAATGTATAAACTAGACTCAGGTAAACAAGATGTAAACTATATCTAGGTCTAATGTATAAAACAGACCCAGGTAACAAGATGTCAACTATATCTAGGTCTAATGTATAAAATAGACTCAGGTAACACGATGCCAACTATATCTAGGTCTAATGTATAAACTAGACTCAGGTAACAAGATGTAAACTATATCTAGGTCTAATGTATAAAACAACCCAGGTAACACAAGATGTCAACTATATCTAGGTCTAATGTATAAAATAGACTCAGGTAACACGATGCCAAACTATATCTAGGTCTAATGTATACACTAGACTCAGGTAACGAGATGTAAACTATATCTAGGTCTAATGTATAAAACAGACCAGGGTACAAGATGTAAACTATATCTAGGTCTAATGTATAAACAAGACCATGGTAACAAGATGTAAACTATATCTAGGTCTAATGTATACACTAGACTCAGGTAACAAGATGTCAAAACTATATCTAGGTCTATTGTATAAAACAGACTCAGGTAACAAGATGTCAACTATATCTAGGTTAGCAACTATTACCTAGGTCTAATGTAATAAAAACAGACTGAGGTAACAAGATGTCAACCTATATCTAGGTCTATGTATAAAACAGACTGAGGTAACAAGATGTCAACTATATCTAGGTCTAATGTATAAAAACAGACTCAGGTAACAAGATGTCAACTATATCTAGGTTAATGTATAAAAACGAGACTCAGGTAACAAGATGTCAACTATATCTAGGTCTAATGTATAAAATAGACTCAGGTAACAAGATGTCAACTATATCTATCTAGGTCTAATGTATAAAACAGACTCAGGTAACAAGATGTCAACTATATCTAGGTCTAATGTATAAAACAGACTCAGGTAACAAGATGTCAACTATATCTAGGTCTAATGTATAAAATAGACTCAGGTAACACGATGTCCAACTATATCTAGGTCTAATGTATAAACTAGACTCAGGTAACAAGATGTCAACTATATCTATTAGTCTAAGTATAAAATAGGAATAGGTGAATGGATATCAAATCTAGACTCAGGTAAAAAGATGGCAAAAGATAACTATATCTAGGTCTAATGTATTAAACTAGACTCAGGTAAATATAGATGTCATAACTATATCTAGGTCTAAGGTTATAAACAGACTTAGGCAAGACAAGATGTCAACTATATCTAGGTCTAATGTATAAAACAGACTCAGGTAACAAGATGTCAACTATATCTAGGTCTAATGTATAAAATACAGACTCAGGTAACAAGATGTCAAACTATATCTAGGTCTAATGTATAACAATAGACTCAGCACTCATATGTAACAAGATGTCAACTATATCTAGGTCTAATGTATAAAACAGGACTAGACTCAGGTAACAAGATGTCAACTATATCTAGGTCTAATGTATAAAATAGACTCAGGTAACAAGATGTCAAAACTATATCTAGGTCTAATGTATAAAATAGACTCAGGTAACAAGATGTCAACTATATCTAGGTCTAATGTATAAAACTAGACTCATGGTAACAAGGTAACTAGGGTCTAATGGTAAACTATATGTAAACTATAGGTCTAATGTATAAAATAGACTCTAGGTAACAAGATGTCAACTATATCTAGGTCTAATGTATAAAACAGACTCAGGTAACAAGATATAAACTATATCTAGACAGAATGTATAAAATAGACTCAGGTATCAAGATGTCAACTATATCTAGGTCTAATGTATAAAATAGACTCAGGTAACAAGATGTCAACTATATCTTGATCTAATGTATAAAATAGACACAGGTAACAAGATGTAAACTATATCTAGGTCTAATATGTATAAAATAGACTCAGGTAACACAGATGTCAACTATAAAGTAGGTCTAATGTATAAAATAGACTCAGGTAACACGATGCCAACTATATCTTGATCTAATGTATAAAATAGACTCAGGTAACAAGATGGTACAAACTATATCTTAGGTCTAATGTATAAAATAGACTCAGGTAACACGATGCCAACTATATCTAGGTCTAATGTATAAAATAGACTCAGGTAACAAGATGTCAACTATATCTAGGTCTAATGTATAAAATAGACTCAGGTAACAAGATACAAACTATATCTTGATCTAATGTATAAAATAGACTCAGGTAACAAGATGTCAACTAAATCTTGATCTAATGTATAACAAATAGACTCAGGTAACAAGATGTCAACTATATCTAGGTCTAATGTATACACTAGAACTCAGGTAACAAGATGTAAACTATATCTAGGTCTAATGTATAAAATAGACTCAGGTAACACGATGCCAACTATATCTTGATCTAATGTATAAAATAGACTCTCAAGGTAACTAAGAATGTAGTAACAATATATTCTAGGTCTAATGTATAAAATAGACTCAGGTAACACGATGCCAACTATATCTAGGTCTAAATGTATAAAATAGACTCAGGTAAACAAGATGTCAACTATATCTAGGTCTAATGTATAAAATAGACTCAGGTAACAAGATGTCAACTAAATCTTGATCTAATGTATAAAATAGACTCAGGTAACAAGATGTCAAACTATATCTAGGTCTAATGTATATAAAATAGAACTCAGGTAACAAGATGTCAACTAAATCTTGATCTAATGTATAAAATAGACTAGGTAACAAGATGTAATGTCTATAAAATAGACTCAGGTAACAAGATGTCAACTATATCTAGGTCTAATGTATAAAATAGACTCAGGTAACAAGATGTAAACTATATCTTGATCTAATGTATAAAATAGACTCAGGTAACAAGATGTAAACTATATCTAGTCTAATGTATAAATAGACTCAGGTAACACGATGCCAACTATATCTAGGTCTCAATGTATAAAATAGACTCAGGTAACAAGATGTCAACTATATCTAGGTCTAATGTATAAAATAGACTCAGGTAACAAGATACAAACTATATCTTGATCTAATGTTATAAAAATAGACCCAGGTAACAAGATGTCAACTAAATCTTGATCTAATGTATAAAATAGACTCAGGTAACAAGATGTCAACTATATCTAGGTCTAATGTATACACTAGACTCAGGTAACAAGATGTCAACTATATCTAGGTCTAATGTATAAAATAGACTCAGGTAACAAGATGTAAACTATATCTAGGTCTAATGTATAAAATAGACTCAGGTAACGAGATGTAAAACTATATCTAGGTCTAATGTATAAAACAGACCCAGGGTACAAGATGTAAACTATATCTAGGTCTAATGTATAAAATAGACTCAGGTAACACGATGCCAACTATATCTAGGTCTAATGTATAAAATAGACTCAGGTAACACGATGCCAACTATATCTAGGTCTAATGTATACACTAGACTCAGGTAACGAGATGTAAACTATATCCTAGGTCTAATGTATAAAACAGACCCAGGGTACAAGATGTAAACTATATCTAGGTCTAATGTATAAAACAGACCCAGGTAACAAGATGTAAACTATATCTAGGTCTAATGTATACACTAGACTCAGGTAACAAGATGTCAACTATATCTAGGTCTAAATGTATAAAACAGACTCAGGTAACAAGATGTCAACTATATCTAGGTCTAGCCAACTATATCTAGGTCTAATGTATAAAACAGACTCAGGTAACAAGATGCCAACTACTATCTAGGTCTAATGTATAAAACAGACTCAGGCAACAAGATGTCAACTATATCTAGGTCTAATGTATAAAATAGACTCAGGTAACGAGATGTCAACTATATCTAGGTCTAATGTATACACTAGACTCAGGTAACAAGATGTAAACTCTATCTAGGTCTAATCAGACTCAGGTATATCTAGTAATGTAAAACAGAACTCAGGTAACGAGATGCCAACTATAATCTAGGTCTAATGTATAAACTAGACTCAGGTAACAAGAGATGTCAACTATATCTAGGTCTAATGTATAAAATAGACTCAGGTAACAAGATGTCAACTATATCTAGGTCTAATGTATAAAAACAGACTCAGGTAACAAGATGTCAACTATATCTAGGTCTAATGTATAAAACAGACTCAGGTAACAAGATGTCAACTATATCTAGGTCTAATGTATAAAAACAGACTGTAACAGGTAACAATCTAAATGGATCAACTATATCTAGGTCTAATGTATAAAACAGACTCAGGTAACAAGATGTCAACTATATCTAGGTCTAATGTTTATAAACAGACTCAGGTAACAAGATGTCAACTATATCTAGGTCTAATGTATAAACTAGACTCAGGTAACAAGATGTCAACTATATCTAGGTCTAATGTATAAAACAGGACTCAGGTAACAAGATGTCAACTATATCTAGGTCTAATGTATAAAATAGACTCAGGTAACAAGATGCCAACTATATCTAGGTCTAATGTATAAAATAGACTCAGGTAACAAGATGTAACTATATCTAGGTCTAATGTATAAAACAGACTCAGGTAACAAGATGTCAACTATATCTAGGTCTAATGTATAAAATAGACTCAGGTAACAAGATGTCCAACTATATCTAGGTCTAATGTATAAAACCTAGACTCAGGTAACAAGATGTCAACTATATCTAGGTCTAATGTATAAAACAGACTCAGGTAACAAGATGTAAACTATATCTAGGTCTAATGTATAAAACAGACTCAGGTAACAAGATGTTAACTATATCTAGGTCTAATGTATAAAAAGACTCAGGTAACAAGATGTAAACTATATCTAGGTCTAATGTATAAACAGACTCAGGTAACAAGATGTCAACTATATCTAGGTCTAATGTATAAAAAACTAGACTCAGGTAACAAGATGTCAACTATATCTAGGTCTAATGTATAAAACAGACTCAGGTAACAAGATGTCAACTACTAAAAGTATATATAGGTCTAATGTATAAAACAGACTCAGGTAACAAGATGTCAACTATATCTAGGTCTAATGTATAAAACAGACTCAGGTAACAAGATGTCAACTATATCTAGGTCTAATGTATAAAATAGACTCAGGTAACAAGATGTCAACTATATCTAGGTCTAATGTATAAAACAGACTCAGGTAACAAGATGCCAACTATATCTAGGTCTAATGTATAAAATGAGACTCAGGTAACAAGATGTCAACTATATCTAGATATAAGACTCAGGTAACACGATGTCAACTACTATCTAGGTCTAAATGTATAAAAACAGACTCATGTAACAAGATGTCAACTAGATCTAGGTCTAATGTATAAAAACAGACTCAGGTAACAAGATGCCAACTATATCTAGGTCTAATGTATAAAAACAGACTCAGGTAACAAGATGTCAACTATATCTAGGTCTAATGTATAAAATAGACTCAGGTAACACGATGCCAACTATATCTAGGTCTAATGTATAAAACAGACTCAGGTAACAAGATGTCAACTATATCTAGGTCTAATGTATAAAATAGACTCAGGTAACAAGATGTAAACTATATCTAGGTCTAATGTATAAAATAGACTCAGGTAACAAGATGTCAACTATATCTAGGTCTAATGTATAAAATAGACTCAGGTAACAAGATGTCAACTATATCTAGGTCTAATGTATAAAATAGACTCAGGTAACAAGATGTCAACTATATCTAGGTCTAATGTATAAAATAGCTCAGGTAACAAGATGTAAACTATATCTAGGTCTAATGTATAAAATAGACTCAGGTAACAAGATGTAACTATATCTAGGTCTAATGTATAAAACAGACTCAGGTAACAAGATGTAAACTATATATCTAGGTCTAATGTATAAAATAGACTCAGGTAACAAGATGTCAACTATATCTAGGTCTAATGTATAAAATAGACTCAGGTAACAAGATGTCAACTATATCTAGGTCTAATGTATAAAATAGACTCAGGTAACAAGATGTCAACTATATCTAGGTCTAATGTATAAAATAGACTCAGGTAACAAGATGTCAACTATATCTAGGTCTAATGTATAAAACAGACTCAGGTAACAAGATGTCAACTATATCTAGGTCTAATGTATAAAATAGACTCAGGTAACAAGATGTCAACTATATCTAGGTCTAATGTATAAAATAGACTCAGGTAACAAGATGTCAACTATATCTAGGTCTAATGTATAAAATAGACTCAGGTAACAAGATGTAAACTATATCTAGGTCTAATGTATAAAATAGACTCAGGTAACAAGATGTCAACTATATCTAGGTCTAATGTATACACTAGACTCAGGTAACAAGATGTCAACTATATCTAGGTCTAATGTATAAAACAGACTCAGGTAACAAGATGTCAACTATATCTAGGTCTAATGTATAAAATAGACTCAGGTAACAAGATGTCAACTATATCTAGGTCTAATGTATAAAATAGACTCAGGTAACAAGATGTAAACTATATCTAGGTCTAATGTATAAAATAGACTCAGGTAACAAGATGTCAACTATATCTAGGTCTAATGTATAAAACAGACTCAGGTAACGAGATGCCAACTATATCTAGGTCTAATGTATAAAATAGACTCAGGTAACAAGATGTCAACTATATCTAGATCTAATGTATAAAATAGACTCAGGTAACAAGATGTCAACTATATCTAGGTCTAATGTATAAAATAGACTCAGGTAACAAGATGTCAACTATATCTAGGTCTAATGTATAAAATAGACTCAGGTAACGAGATGCCAACTATATCTAGGTCTAATGTATAAAATGATAAGTTTAGGCTATATAAGTACTATTTTATATTGTGGTCATATGGCGGTATATGTGGTAATCATATAGTTGAGGCAAAAGAAAAATGGTTATATTGATATTCAGAACAAATTCACCGGGTGTAGGCGGTACCGCTGGGAAATAGCTTGTACGAGGAGGAGGGGGGAGTGTTGTTTTCACGAGAGGGCGCTATTTTACACAATTTTAGGAGTGTTCGGTTATGATTTGGGATTTTTCCTTGGTTAGAGATAAATTGTTATAGATAACATGTGCGCCACGGAACATAATAGTTATCCCTGAGCATTTCCCAGTAATTATTTCCATAAAAGACCTGGTAATTTTCACGGCAAGTCCAGAAACATTTGAGTTGACAGTGATCGGGGAATTATCTCATTTTATAACGGAAAAATCCGCAGAATTTCAGCTTGTGCTGACAAACGTTAATGTACTTTTTGGAATTATGGGCATCGTATATAATCATCATTTTCCCGTGGTACCGCCTACACCCGGTGAAAGTAAACCGTGTATAAATATCCATTTTTAATCATTTGTCGCATTTATCCACGTTTACATGATTTACTATACACATTTAAATCAATGATTGCAAGATTGTGCAGATAATGATTGGTTTTACACACCAATACCCATGTTATTGCTGAACCATTATAGCTACAAACAGTGTGTAGATTTTTTTTTACATCGCTACGGTTTGATAAATGTAAATTCATGCAGCTTAAATATGAAAAGAAGCTCAATTTTGCAGTTACATGTTAAGTTTGCCCGCAATTGACTGTTGTGGTTGATTTGATGTAGGTGCAGCGTTTGCAGTAATTGGTATCCATGCCAAGCCGTCCAGTGCTGTAACAGAGATCAAACATCTGTACGATGTGTACAGAGATCTAGTCAGAAGATGGAATGTATCAGTAAGTTATCACAAGTACTTTAATTGCATATTTCATCCTCGATATTGCAGTGGTCACTAACCCTGCCGTTATATCCACCTGTGGAATATTTCATAAAACTGAAGGCAGTTCAGGAGAACAAAATCAATTGAGCAATCACAGGTCTGTAAAGACTTCCTTTGAAGTTAGTCCGAATGATTCTGACTATCTATCCGCTTTGTATATACTGACGTGGGCGGATGATAGTCAGAAGTCCGTGCTCTTTCAAAACGCCAAAAGTCAGCGACCCTCACCAGGGTCGCTAGTTTTTCAATGTTTTCTCTTTTCAGGTTTCATGTGATTTTTTGACAATTGCATAGTTCGATAGAAAAATTATTTTTACACTACCTTCCATATCAATTATATGTGTAAACGACTGTTAACAAATGCATTTCCTCCAGTTTCTTCGGACTTCGTCATTTTCAGCACGTTGTTTGTATATGGCTGTCAAAACCAATCTCGCGAGAATTTGAGTGACGTCAGAAAATGAAGGTTAAATATGCGTTGATGAAAATGATATCCCTTGACTTCCGGCTAGATTTTAATCACGTGATAACTTCAACCAATATGGACGATCTAGCCGGGAAATTTGAGAAGTCTCAAAGAAATACCACAAGTTGCACGCTGAGAGATATAATTTACTTTTTTCAACATGTCAAGGTAGTGTAAAAATAATTTTTCTATCGAACTATGCAATTGTCAAAAAATCACATGAAACCTGAAAAGAGAAAACATTGAAAAACTAGCGACCCTGGTGAGGGTCGCTGACTTTGGCGTTTTGAAAGAACACGGACTTCTGACTATCATCCGCCCACGTCAGTATATAAAAAGCGGATAGATAGTCAGAATCATTCGGACTACTTTGAAGTATACAGACAGCGATGTCAAAATTCAAAGCCTTCAATTATTTTGCTGGTACATTAAAGGAACAAATTGCCTTCTAATCTGTCGCTGCACACATCTAGCGTCCAGCAGTGGATATAACGAGTGTTAGTAACTCCTGGAGTTTCGAGGATGCATACTTCTTTGTATTATGTTTAATCCATGCATAATAACTTAACCAACACTAACATGACAAAACAACAATTTCCTTAATTCCAAAGAACTATCAAACTTTCAGTAAACCAGTTTGTTTTCGAGTTGATTTGATTTCGAAAGCTCTGACTTATTGAGAAATGCATGCTGTTATTAATGTTCAAAGTCACGGCGTTTTATGTTCGAAATTTCAAATTTGATTGCGAAATTAAATCACACGCAAAAAGATGTTGGTTTGCAGTGTGCGTTTTAATTTTCAAATCGTTATTAAAACCAACTATTTCAAATATTGATCAAGTTTGTCCATACCTTATTAATCATTTCTATAGCATGTTTTATCAAAACTGTTGGGTTTTATAGATTTTACTAAAGAAAGAAAAATAAATCCTAACAATTGTTTACCTGTTTTAGCGCATATTAGATATTTACATTAAAATATAACACGTAAAATCAAAAATCGCAATTGGCCCTATCATACTTGACGTATTTTTGTTTGCTTGATTAAAAATTAACGTCCAATTAACAGCCAGGGTCATGTAAGGATGACCTCCCATGCATGCAGTGTAGTGCCGGTGTATGTTCTAGAAAGCTGCGGTATATACGTGCCCCAGCTCCAAAGTTAAGGACAATAATCCCAAAATCATATCATTATAACATGCCTTATCCAGACTGTTGACCTTGTACATAACCTTTTTACTGCGCACCATAGACTACGGAAACTTTTAACTCTCCAGTGTCCCATTTACACAAAATTGTATTTTTTCGCTATTTCCTTACGTTCTGTCTATTGTATTTCCCTTTTTAGAACGTCATGATAATCGGGGATTTTAATGCAGACTGTTCCTACGCGAGTATTGCACAGTTGCGGGAACTACCGATTTACATGACAGGCCTCTTCCGGTGGCTGATCAACAATGATGCTGATACAACAACCTCCAACAACACGAATTGTGCTTACGACAGGTAATAAAGGGCACCGTCCAATGATGGCGGCTGGTAGATAGTGGTGGGTTACAAGTATTATATAGGATGCTATCTATGATATGGGTGTCATGACATATAAAGCACGACATTCATGATACAGCTGATGCCCTTTTACTGAAATTCATAACACAAAAGACCCAAATCAATTCGAAATGTTTTATTGCTTTCATAATATACATTTATGTATTAGCACAACTCGGATCATTCTAAGTTATATTATGGTCCTAGACTTCGAGTGGACAAACTGACGCTGTACCGCATGATCACTACATCACGTGTAAGTTTAATATTGAGTTATCAAAGTGAAATTCACATATTCTGATCCGGAACACTTAAGACCAGTTTTGTAAACTTTCCCTCTCGCAGACTTCTGTACACTGGACGACGTCTAGCATACGCCATTCTGCCTTGGACTGCTGAACCTTATCTCTTTGACAAAAGCTACGGATTGACCAGCGACCAGGTAAAACCTCTACATGTGTGTCTGACCTAGAACTTACTGCTCGGGTACACTATTTATCCTTTGAATAGTAGAAAAATACGTTCTTAATTCAGAAGGAGCGATATATCGATCAACTAGACCTAGTCCGCTAAACCTGTCTTTATGATTAAGCTTTTTTTTTAATTTGCAAAAGAGTTTGTTTTTTTTATTTGAAAAAATAATAAGAAATAGATAAATATAGACATGTTTAGCGGACTAAGCTCAAGGCCAACCCAATGACTAATACTTGCGTTATGTATATGATTTATACGCTTTTTATCAATGAACAGCAAATGTACTGATTAAACTTTTGCAATTGTCTCTTGTTTTACCATTTTAAGAACCTTTTCATATAATTGTCTTGTTTTATCTGGAAAAACACTTTATCATTCAGGAGTTTTAAACGCCTTTCAAAGACATAGAAATCATTTTCTATGTTTAATATATTCTTTTTACAATAAAATGTGTTTTAAAAGCTGTACCAATGCAATGTTCGATTGGGCCTAAATGACCCTGCCTGTCGATAGGCCGTTGAATACAAACACAAATTAAAATTATGATTTTTGAAGTGACCGTGTTAATATTTCATTAGATATTTGATGCATGGTATACAAACATATGTAAATGGGTGTACATTGCGACTGTCCAATTTATCATTTGGCCTCGAATTCATTGCTACCACTCGGCAAGGTTAATTCCTTTTTACTAGAGTAATGATAGAATATTACTCAATTCAACAACTGTGTGTTACCTTTTTGTAACGTTTAATGGTTGTCTTCTTTGTATTACAGACAAAAGCCGTGAGTGATCACTATCCGGTCCATGTGGATTTGATGTTTTGATACAATGTCTAAAACAAGTTGTGTAACATGAATGATGAAATCTGTCAAGTTACTTAATTAGTAAATTGATTATTGAATGTAACTTTCACCATTTATTTAATAAAACTGATTTTTCTTATAACTGTACTTCAAATAATTGCTGCGTCAAATTGGAAACGAAGCGAAGCGAAACCAATCTCAATCTTTAGAACAGAGAACAATTTATAAGTCAGAATACACATGCAAATAAAATTACCAAGTTCCAAATTTAATTTGCCATAAAGAAATACAAAAATATATAATATTGGCATTGCACAAAAAATAAATCGTATTTACATACTTTGCTTCCCAGATACAAGTACATACATATACATTATCAAATCAATATTTATCGATTTTTATCAGTGATGTTATTTAAGTTTACAACGAACATTCAGGCAATTCATATGCATCGACATAAGTATGACGTATCACAATAAAAGTCCTTCAGTTTCATCTCATGCACATTGATCTAATTGTATCCAAACTACATTACTGTAAACGTACTTATTTGAGCGGTAGTTTTATTTTAGTGATTTTTGAGCTGTCTTTAAAGTGATATTTCATGTACATCGCTAAATTTTGCAAAAAGGACATTTCCGGTATTTAACCACGAAATTGTACTATTCATATCCGCACTAATAAATCATGATTTACCTTTTTTGCGCTAAACTTTGACTGCGCTAAAATGAGTACGTTTAGAGTATTCAAGATTATGAATATAACCAGTGCCTAGGCCAGTTTCATTTTATGTTAATTGTGTAAGAAAACAATCAAAATGATAAACAATAAATATTAAATAGATTAAAATAATACAAAGACGATGTAAACCATATGCCGGTAGTAACCGTTTAGAATCTTTTTGGCAGAAAATACCAAAAGTGCAAAATAATTTAGGATGATCGACGACAACATACATGTAACGGACTATAATATATCAAGTGCAACCCTAACAACGGGTAAATATTTATGTTAAGTGGGGGGAATTGGTAATAAACCTGTAGTAATAATATATAAATTTGCCGCAGTTTGAGCATTTGTCGAAAATGTATCTATAGAAATGTTTACAAACAGCGAATTACATTTGTCGGTGTACATGCGTGCCAATACTCAAGCAAAAACTTAATACCGCGATATTTCTCCGTATAAATAACAACCAATATGACATACTAACTTTACTAATTATTCAGAAGAGGCTAAGTCATCTGCATTTTAGCTTTTCTTCTTTATTTTTTTGAGATTTGTCATAGCAATTATCTAAGATTATTTTCTATAGGACATTTTAAAACTTATCTCGCATTCATATTTTGCTGACTAATGCGGTTGAAAAACAAAATGCTGAACATTTCAAAAAAAATTCTTCTATTTTTTTCAGCATTATTTTGTCTATGTGAGATATATAGCTGAATCTTCTTTCTATATTTAACATATATAGCTGAATCTTCTTTCTATATTTAACATAATTTAACTTGACTAGCTATTTACCTTGAAACAGCGGCATAACATTGTATAGACTTTTCTTACTGTTAATTTGTGGTGAAGACTCGAGCCTATTGGTCTTCGAGTTTAACGTTTTCTTTTGGAATCTCGCTATTGGTTTCACAGAGAACTTGAATTGCACCGGCGGTTGATACTTTAATACAGAGTTTTGACATTGAGTTTTCCCTCCATGATGTATACATGAGGAATTGGCTTCTGCAATAGTCACATAAGGCTCTACGTGTGTCACACACGTTTGAAGTCTATCTGATCTACTCGAAAGACTTTGTTCGGTTACCTCAGAAGAGATGCCTTGTGATTTATCTGAGGAATTGACATGATTGATAGAATGGTCTTCCTCACTATCATCAATGGATATTCCGTCTTGTCGGCCCTCCTCATCCTGTGATGATGAGTTCTGCTCATGAGTTATTGTTTTGAATGTTTCCTTCTGACATTTAGCAGCTTCCGCAGTTGGTTTTACTGAGAGTTTGATATCACAGTTATCATAAGATGTTTTTTGGAAATTATCTTCATCATGTGGTGTAGAAGGCAAATTATCTTCATTCTGTAATGTAGAAGATTGTTCACAAGTCTTTGTTTGTAATGCTTTCTTTTGAGAGTCTGACATTGGTTTCAATGAAAAATTGTTTTTGGTGGCGTAAAACGAACATTCTTGGTCAAAATCATCAAAAGAAATTTCTTGGAAATTCTGGTCCGAATCACTGCTGATGGTCACAGTTTCAAGATTATCCTTAATAATAGACTTCTCTTGTTTGTCGTCTCCACAATAATCAATTGTGGTGTTTGCATCTCCTTTCCCATCAGAATCATTGGTACAATCACTGCTTGAATCGTCAATGACGATAACACCATCCTCAACATTTGGACCATTTTCCTCTTCCTGGATGGCCAAGTCACCATCCGTTTCTTGCTGTGAGTTGCAGGAAGTTTTGGTTTTTGAAATGGAGGATATTCTCCTTTTAACAGTTAAACAGTTCCTACTGAATCTACCTTCACATTTTGTTTTGATCAGTAGTGATCCATACCGGTGGTTTTGATTTCCATATTTGTTGGTTTTATCAGCAACTGACAGCCACCTGTCCAGTAAATTTTCCTTTGCCGGTTGTTGATTATTTTCTTGTGATGTCCTCTGTTCCTGATGCAACACTGGTTTGCTATTAACATTACTATCCAACATTTCTGCACAATTTCGCTTTCTTGTTTTGTTTTTACCATTAATATTGGTACTTGTTGCGGTTTCAATTACACCAATTTCTTCAGTATCGCTATCGGAAAACACCACACCTCTAGATAGAGAAGAAGATTTCTTCAAATTGAATTTCTTAGATTTCTTAAATTCAGTTCCTCTTCTTTTACCTATACTACAAGGGTCAGATTTACTGTACATCCAATTTTGTACTGACTCCGGAATGTTAGATCCAATATTACTTTCATTCTTTTTGTTCAAAAGATGTGAAAAGCACTCCATATTAGCCCTATCAGAAATGTCACGTCTACCCATGGGCCCTCTTGAGTTTGCCCCAACAATTGGAATAATTTTACTTGGCTTCACTTGTGTCACAAAACTGTGTAATTCCTCATAAGAACAGTGATCTGAATACTGCACTGTAAAAATATTCGTCATATGACCAAAGCTACTCAGTCCCTGATAGAGTGCAGTTGGAAGAATAGCTATAGTTGGTGTGAATCTGTTCCATAATTCAAGGTTCTTTTTAGACACTGCCTGAAATTTCACAACTCGTATCCTACAGTCGTTGTCGTCGACCAAAAACACATTGGGAAGTTTTAGAAGAGAGATCCTTTGCATCATTCTGGCCGGGATAGAAATCCACTCTTTACATCGTAGTGCTACAGCTGCCAACATGTCTTCCTTGCCAAGATTTCTCATTCCAATAACAACAGAATGACTTGGGTGTGAGTTAACTATAGACACAATCTCATCTAAAGCAGAATCTCGAGTTGGAAAAACACATTCGGGGGAACAGTATGTATTATCTAAATAAAGTACATCAATGTTTTTAAACAAACTTACATTTGATTCAATGATCATATCAGGACAAAATCGAAAATCTCCAGTGTGCAATATTCGACCAAAATAACCTTCAAATAGGAACATGACAGAACCTGGACAATGGTTAGCATCAATAACTGTCACCGACATTTTCTCCTGGTTAACATTATCAAGGTCAATAATATGTGACGTACCGACTTCTAAAGATTGTATCAGTGACTCCTCGATCCCGTACAACTGTGTTAGGAGCTCTCCTGTTATTGGTGAACAATGGATTTTATGTTTCCATGACGATGACAGGCCAACAATATGGTCACCATGGAGATGTGTAAGGAAAAAAAGTTTTGTCGCTGGACAGCTCTCCTGTTATTGGTGAACAATGGATTTTATGTTTCCATGACGATGACAGGCCAACAATATGGTCACCATGGAGATGTGTAAGGAAAAAAAGTTTTGTCGCTGGACATTCTCGGATCTTCCAAAAGTCCACAGCAATTGGAGTTCCTCGGATCACAGTGCCATTCATGGTCTGAGTAATCACACTGTCTCATAGAGTCAGAGAGAACATCTTAATATAGTGATCATCTGTCTTCGATGACTGTAAATATATAAAACAAAACAAATGGTACAGAATAAGTTAAGATACTGGCATGATTTATATACTGTATTCACCGTAATTAGCGTCCCTCCCCCAATAAGCACCCTTCCCCAATTTACCGAATGGCTAAACATTGTTTTACAACTGTGTTATCAATATTTAAAACTTCAGTTGTGTATTCCATATTACCTGAATTCAACATACTGCATTTGCCATATAATTAGCACCCCTCCTCCTATAAGTGCCCCTCCCCTTTTCTGGAGAAGAAATTGAAATTATATAAATGCTCCCATCGATATCCCATGGATTTAACAATTCAATACAACTGTAAGATACTATAAATAAATCAGCATTGTATCCCATCTTACATGGAGTCTTTCACATATGAATCATGACATAAGAATGCATCTCAAAGGAAACAAGACATATGCAGGTTAACTGTGACAGATTGATTTGCCATAAGTAATATGGTCAACAATTTTTAGAGGTTTTTCGACCACAACTTACATTTTGTCTCCCTAATAGGTAATAAGCGCCATCCCCTGGGCACTAATTACTGCGAATACAGTTTTATATAGAATATTATAAAATTGATTGTCGATTATTTCATTAAAACTATAAATTACAATACAGAAAATACATCTGTTAACTGACATGTGTCACATGTGTCTCAAGTTAGTAGTCGTTCATGATCAAAACCTTGATCAGCTGATTTTTTCGCTGCCTGCAAATTTTTCTTGCACATAAATACTATTAACATTATGAATTTAAAAATAATTCTTTTTTAAACTAATACATTATTTTGTAATTATGTTAGTGTATTCGACCCAAATAAGTGCCTCTTCCCCTTTTACAGGCCTCAATTTTAATCAATTTCTCTAAACAAAAAATCAGACTTTAGTCAAAACTTAAGTTTTTCTTCTTAAGAAACTAATTATATAACTAATATGAAAATTTCTGACTTAAGTCAGTTTTTGACATGTGATTCCATGTTCGTTTTGTTTACTTCTCGCATGTTAAAATGTAATTCCGCTATGATTTCTCAATATTTCAATATTTTCTACCACTAACGCTTGGCATAATCCTGAAATTATATACATGTATTGTCGAAATTAAGAGACAATACCAATTCACAGATAACTGTATGTACATGTACATATAAAAGGTATTTTCCTCTGACCCATTACATTTTTCAGTTTTCATAAACCTCTCATTTAATTAAAAGATAAACATGACAACATGTTCGGTAATAGTTTCTGGTCGATACTAATGTTGTTCGGTTATGTCAACAGAGAAGGCGTGATCTGAAACTAGCTCCATCCAATTTTTAAGTGGCATGGCAACTGATGACATGATCGAAAACAAGTCCCACCCACCTCAAATCTGATTGGTTTGACGGAAATACCTGAGTGCAGGTGTGTGCTAGCTTTCAGGGGTGTGTTAGATCGAATGACTAACACACAGCTTTATTATTTAAGATATTTAAGATTATATAAGATTTATAAGCGAGAAGGATTTGTCAGTGTCTCTTTACACTACTAAACACAATGCGAGACTATGAACGGGGTATAAAAATAATTTTTCTCAACAAATACTTGTCTTATCGAGTCAAAAGAAACACCAATGTAAAGCTTAACAAAGTTCACTATGCCCAGTCCTTGATTTAAGGATGGAAGATATAAAATATGTCTTAAAATTAAACTTTCATTAAAAAAAATAACAGCTCATGAAATGACGGCCCGTTCAGAAATTAAGACGGTAAGGCAAGCCTGGCATCCATATGCTACATGTACATCAAAGTTTGCGCCAGCAGATATATAAGTTGTCACCCAACATCACGGTCAGAGCACAAACACAAAAGTGATAGCAACGTAATCGTCCAAAACCCCAGTGACAAATCCTTCCCACTACAGGAGTTTGACGTTCTGTCAATAATATATAGTAAAACTACTGTATATAAAAAATACCCATATAAAAAAAAATACACATATATATAGGGGTATTTTCTTATATATTTTTACTATAGCGTTCCGAGAGAAAAATGAACATGGCGGTGACGGTTAAAGTAAGTGAGCTACACGATGTTTAAATGCAGTTTCTACAAAGTACGGGTGATGACACCTCCAAAGGAGATTGTGGATGAACACAGTTATGGGTACTGTTTACCACCACAAGCGTAGCTTTTGTGATTTTGGCTTGGTTTTTGAGGTACCCATTAGAACCGTGACGACATTTCGACCGGACAGGGAAATATCTACCTAGCATATTTTTCGTAAATTTCCCGATTCATCAAGCCATAACTTCGTCAATACTTGGCCAATTTTGTTCATCAAGCACTCAATGGAAAGATTAATTATTTCTCTTTAAGGTAAGATATCCGTCAATGTTGTATAGAACCCATTTATTAAATAATCACGGTTTTAAAAAAATAGGTCCGTTTTTCTCGACCGCCGAGTTCATACCCTTGATACTATAATATATACAGTGTCGTGCCAAAAGTCTTTCACATTTTATAACGCGTCGTCGGTCAATACCCGGAAGTAATTAGAATTTCTTTCCTCGCGATCCAAAAATAAGTACTAGAATCGGAACTCTTTTATGTTGTGCAAGATGAAGTGCGGGGGTTATCTCCCATATCTGTCAAATTTGCGTGGGGCTATTTTTAGTTTTGTAGCAGACGTCAACAATCATGAAGGATGGTTCGCCGGGAATTGACGTTGGCTGAAAAGGAACAAGTGGTACGATTGAAAGAAGGTGGTAGAAAAGTTGTAGATATTGCCAAAATTGTAGGATTCTCCCATTCAACCATCAGTAAATTTTTAAAGAATTTCAAAGAAAGAGAAAGTATTGAAAATAAGCAGCGAAGCGGGCGGCCCAGATTAACAAGTGAACAGGGGGATCGACAACTTTTACGCCTAGTAAAACATGATCGTCGGCAAACATTGGCAGATTTATCTACACAATTTAATGCATTTACTCCTGTTAAAGTTTCAAAACGTTACTGTAAAGAGAAGATTACATTTTGAGGGTTATTCCAGGCGGTCTGTATGTAAGACGTTGACGATATCGGCAGTTAACAGGAAAAAAACGAGTTGAGTGGTGCCGTGGACATAAAAATTGGACAATTTCTGAAAATTGGAACACTGTAATATTATCTGATGAGACACAAGTAGTTTTAGGTACTGATCAAAAAGTGTATGTGTGGAGAAAAGCCGACGAGAAATGGCGTCCCGAGTGTTTGGGGATCAGGACTGTACGTCACGGTAGTTCCCGAGTGTCAGTGTCGTTTTGGGGGTGTGTTTGTGCCACCGGAGTAGGTGTGCTGAGACCAATAGAAGGAAATTTAAATACAGATAAGTACATTGAACTATTAGATCAAAATTTATGGCCTGTTGTCTTGAAACATTTTCCTGATAAGCCTTTGATATTCCAAGATGATAACTGTCCTGCACACATGTCGGGAAGGGCCCAGCAGTGGAAAACAGAAAACAATATTAATTGTTTAATCTGGCCTTCTCAGTCTCCAGATATAAACATTATTGAAAATGTATGGAGAATGATTAAGATTCGTCTACAGAGAATGCAGCATACTATTAAAATTCGCCAAGAACTTATTGATGCTGTAACTCTGATTTGGACTTCATTTACTTCGGGGTATATTGCTGCGCTGTATGCAACTTTACCAAGACGAGTCCAAGCAGTAATTAAGGTTCATGTAATGGCTTTAACCAGTGATATTTTGCAAGCCTAAAACGCATTAATGTGCTGCTATTGAACAGAACTAATTTCATTAATTGTTGGTATATACCCTGGCTAACTGTCAGTCTTACTGTTGATAAGTAATTTGTGAAGCTGCTTGTAAATTTCAGTAAAATAAGAGAAAAATGTATATTTCTGGAGAAGACATAGAACTCGTGTGAATTGCATTGATGGCACCAAATAAACATGCTATCGTGTTCAGTAGTGACTATGCCAGGTACTCCAACAGTTTGTTTGGCAAAATCGGACCAGCGAATAGCGCAGGAGCCTAAAATATCACTGTTTAAAGCCATTACATGAACCTTAAGGCAAATGGTCATGCAACAAAATACTAAAATATCAGGTAGGTGTGTTCCATGGTTTCTGAGTTATGGTTTTATAAAGTTGCAATATTCTAAATCACAAGACGATGCGACGTCATAAAAATGTGAAAGACTTTTGGCACGACACTGTATATGTATACTATTGGTTAAAAATTTGCGTGCCAGGTCCCTGTGGTGACAATAGTCCCTGAAAGGCTTAAGGACTAAAAACGGCTGGCCAGTCGACTCTCATGTTATGGGAGTATTCACGGTCGTTAAATCTAGAGATGCATGGTATCAATTCGTCTGTTTAAAACCTACCAGTACTCTCAATGCGAGCAGGGGTCCCGGAAGACTTGCGAATTTCCCGGGTCGATTTTGGTTTCAGTTTCACTTATAAATGGGCTTGCTTGAATTGTTATTCAGGTGTCGCCGTTAACAATATAAGCTGGTCCTAGTAGGGGAGATTTTTTTTTCTTAGATACGACATTTTTTGTAAAAACATACATAAAACATACTTACGATACATAAAACACTATCATACATGCATATCTTTTAGTCCATTTGTAGATGAAAGACTTAATATTTATATTTCAATTAATCTGCGTACGCCGGTCTTAAATACTCGTCTAAAGAACCAAGTATGCCTTTTTGCCCCTTGATCAGCGTTACGCAAATGTTTAGAAGGATGGAGATTTCAATATGAATATTAAGCGTGTTGTTAACAAAGTTGTCTTTGCTGAAGGAGATATCTCCAGTCGTGGAACAAGTTTGCATGTGTAACCGAAGCGTAAAAACAAACAAATAAACGAGATATGCAGTGTATACTAAGAAGAAGAGCGATCGGTTAATCTCAGCATTAATTATAGAATCAAAGGTAGGCCTACGTAACTTTACTTCGCTGATACTTCGCTGATGGCGGCCTCGTTGAAAGTGTACACACTTGTAGAGAGGCATTGATGGTATTATTGATCTTGGTGGAGATAGGGGTTTTTCCCCCTCCTACACCGACTTTTGAGTTCCGGCTACGCACGCACAGATATTATAGAGTTATTTACAAAAATTTAAAAGTATCACTATTAACAAAAAAAAATAAAATATCTATAAATTCCAGTCATAGGGACTGGGAATATGTATCATTTTAAAATATTGGTGTCAAATGAATTGAGGGTACCCTATGTGTATACGTACTAGTTAATAGATTTAGTTTCATAAAATTATGATCTATCTATAGGGTAGATTGATACAATGATATATAATGGGGAACACTGATACAAGTGGCGGGGCAATCCCCAAACAACTTGTACTACTTAATGGTAAATGAGTATATAAACCTGAGTAGACTGGCGATCAGAATTGGTCTATAGGCTGCATATGTGTTTAATAGAGTCTCTTTTGCAGTTTCCTTAGACCAAATCTATTTTAAAGTTACACTACCGGCCTCACTAAGGATGATCACTTAGGACAAACTTGTTGTTGGTCTTCCAATATTTGTTTAGCTGAGTCTTAAAGCTGTTGATTGACTTGGCGTTTACTACCTCGTTTGGTAATGCATTCCAGTGGTTGACGACTCTATTGGAGAAGGCATTTTTTGTTGTATTCAGCCTGACCTGTCTCTTGAACAGTTTGTGGGTATTTCCTCGGGTTGACTGGTATGGTCGACTACTAAACATTGTGTCTGAGACTATTTTTATCATGCTTATTAATAATCTTGTATAGTTGAATCAAATCACAACGTTTTCGTCTATACTCCAGTGTAGGGAGACCCAATGTTCTAAGTCTGTCTTCGTAGGACAAGTCTTTGATATTTTTAATCCTCTTTGTAGCTCTCCGTTGGACATTTTCGATTTTGATGATATCTTTTTGTAGGAATGGTGACCAGATGGTAGTGGCATATTCTAAGTGCGGTCGTACCAGGGATTTGTAAAGAGTTCTGAATATATGTTGGTCCATGTATGTAAATGACTTAAAAATTACTCCCATGATACGATTTCCTTTTTGTGCTGCTATGTTAGCTTGTTCCGAGAAGTTCAGCTTCTCATCTATGATCACACCTAGATCCTTTTCTGTTGAGACTTTCTGGATAGTTATGTTTGAGGATTCGTTCCGGATGTTGTATTGGGATGTTTTCTCGTTGTTACCAATCTCCATATGTTTACATTTGGTAAGATTGAGAGTCATCAGCCAGTTCTCTGCCCACTTTACCATTTTATCTATGCTATTTTGTAGTTCTTGTCTGCTACCCGGAGTAGATATTTGTTTGTAAAGTTTGGTGTCGTCAGCAAACATTTTAACGAGGCATGGCACAACTTCTGGAATATCATTTACATAGATCAGAAACAGTACAGGTCCCAGAACACTTCCTTGGGGAACTCCACTTGTTACAGGTAGACTATGGGAACATGTTCCGTTAACAATTACTCGTTGTTCCATGTCCGTGAGAAAATTTCTTATCCATTGGAGTACTCTCCCTTTAATACCATATTGTTCCAGTTTGTGTAGCAGTAAGCTGTGACATACCTTGTCAAAGGCCTTACTGAAGTCCAGGTATATCACATCGGTATTGTGACCTTCATCCATTGATATTGTCCAGTCTTCCAGGCATTCCAGTAATTGAGTGGTGCATGAACGTCCCTGTCTGAAACCGTGTTGCTCTTTTGTGAATAGGTTGTTGGTATCCATATGTTTGACAATTTCGTCTCTCACTATTCTTTGTAAAATCTTGCTAGGTACTGAGGTCAGGCTGATTGGTCTGTAGTTACTTGGGTCTTTCCTTGAACCTTTTTTGAATATTGGGCAGACGTTGGCTTTTTTCCATGGGTCTGGGAGTGTCCCTTCTTGGATTGATTTGTTGAATATAATAGTTAGTATACTTTTTATTTCATTAACTGTTTTTGCCAGCAGCATTGGATGGATATTATCTGGACCTGGTGATTTGTTAGGGTTGATTTTATTGATGGCTTTTTCAACTTGTGTGACAGTCACAGTAATCGTCTCAAGGGGTTCAGCATAATTTTCTGGTTGAAAGGTGTGGTCTTTCTCTGATTCTTTCCTCTGCAGTAAACACACTGGCGAAGTATTTATTCATAGTGTTGGCTATTTCTTCGGAGGTCGATGTTAGCTCTCCTGATGGCATTGTAACATTTCCAATCGTTGTAGCTGTGTTAGTTTTAGTTCGAACATATTTCCAGAAAAGCTTCGGATTAGTTTTTATTTTGTCAGCCAGGTCTTTTTCGTAGTAGTATTTGGAATGCCTCAGAGTTTGTGTAGCTCGGTTCCTAGCCATTTTATATTCAGCAAAATTGTGAGCAGATTTACAATGTAGGTATTTGGTCCAGCATTTCCGTTTTCGTCTAACTGCATCCTTTGCTGTTTTGGATATGTATGGTTTTGAATTTCTTTGGCTGTAAGTTTGATGTAGTGGAATGTTCTCCCTAATTTCCCTATCGAGTTGTTGACTGAAGACTTCCCAGGCTTCCGATACATTAGAACAGTTCTCAATGTCTTGTAGTTGGATGTTTGTAAGATTTTGCCTGATAGTTTCATAGTCTCCTTTATGAAAGTTGTATTTTGTTTTAGTGTTGTCTTTAGGGTTGCTATCAACATACACGATTAGGTCAAATGCTAGTACTAGGTGGTCACTGGAACCTAGACTTGGATTATACTCAAGATTTTCCACCATTCCTTCCTCATTTGTGATGATCAGGTCCAGGATATTACTTACTTGGCCTTCTCTATATCTAGTCGGATCCTTTACGTGTTGAAACATGTAGCAGTCCTCGATAGTAGACAAAAATTTGTTAGCAGGGTGGTTGTTTCCGACTGTTGTTGACATAGTCTCCCAGTTGATCTGTTTGAAGTTCAAATCTCCTACTACTAATATATGTGTAAAGTTCATAGTATACAGCCTGTCAAAGATTTCTAGTATTTTATTGTTGTTCTCTTCTGTGTTATTTGGGCTCCTATAGATATTCCAAATAAGGAGTTGGTCTCTATTTCGTAGATTAATGGTGCAGGATACTTGATCTTCTAGAGGGTCTAGCTCAACGTATTCCGAGTTGATGTTACTCTTAATGTAGATCACTACTCCTCTCTTCATGTTGCTAGCTACATAGTGGTGGTAGTTTTCTATCTTGTAGTGGCGATCATCATAAGTATATGATGGTGTTTTTTGAAGAATCTCGGTTAGACATATTATGTCAGGGTGACTAATCCGTAATAATGTCTTCTAATTCAGCTTTTTTGGTTTGTGTTAGTGTATCACAGTTCGAGTACATAGTAGTTAGTTTCCCACATACTTCATTTTGAACATCATCTTGGGTAAAACTGGTAAAACAGGTATCCTATAATATGGTCTTTTGGGAACCTGATTCGGTAATGGTATCGTTGACCGGGTCATCGTCCGAATCAATTGCATATGCTAGTGTTTCCTCTTGGTCGTCCATGATGGATATTTGGGAAGAGTTGAGAGTTGTATCATTATATACACTAGCTGTAACCATTCTCAACTTGGCTGACCTTTGGCTGGGCCTTATAGGACTTATAAAGTCTACTGATTGTAGTGACCTAACGTCATCCACGGTTGTTGATTTCTGGATGGTTGAAGGGTTTTGATGACTAGGGTTTCGGATAGGACCTGTGGCGGGGCTATCCCCAGACAGCAGGTCTTTCTCCTTAGATTTTTTGTTTATCTTAGTTCCAGAGGAGCTTGAGCTTGAGGAGGACTCCTTTAAGTTTTCCACAGTCTTTCTTGCTTTGAATTTTGCCTTTCTTTCCTCACGTTGTAGTTTGGTAAGATCTCTTGTCAATATGGCATTCTTTAGAGATGGAGGTGCTCTGTCTTTGATATTTCTTGCCTTCTCCAGGAGTTGTTTACGCTCCTGTTTTGCCTTCATTACAGCTACTAGTGGCCTGGATTTGTCTTTGTTATGCTTGCCGAGTCTATACATGGAGAGTGTTTCCGGTATGGATCCAGTGAGGGCTGTACATAACTGGTTAAAGACCTGGGTGTCATGTGTTTTTATTTCATCTGGTGTTTGGTTTTCACATTCAGGCATATTAAACAATATCACATTTTCTTCCTTGGAACGTCGTTCTTGAAGTTCTTTCGTTCTCTCGTCAACTAGATCGAAGACATTTTCTCTGAGGTTATCCATCATTGTAGATGCTTTGTGAAGTTCCGTCTTGGTTTCTTTGGAGGTGGTTTCTAGTTGGTTTAGCCTGCTCTCTATGCTGTCGAGTCTGACCTCGTTTTTCTCACACAACATTTTGAGGGAGTTATTAATATGGTCCAGAGTTGGTTTTGTTCTTTTACACACTCTGCATGACCAGGTCATGTTATCAATGTCACTATTGATAAGACACTGATAGGCCATATCCGAAATCCTCGAACATCTTTGGCAGTAGTTTAACCCACAAATATCACACTGAATATGATTCGTGTGTGTGTTGAGTTCTGTTTCACATTGGCCACACAGATGTAGTGAGTCTTCTGGTTTGGACCTCTTATTGCGCTGGTCTTTGTCCATGGTGAATACACTAGGTAGACAGAAATGAACTATACTATGTGGTATTTAAAGACAGTTCTTGTATGTTGTACAAATATGTAGTTTACTAGCTCAGTGGCGGAGCAATCCCCAAACAACTGAGCAGAAACTAGTTAGTATACATAAATGTTAGTGTTCAGCAACAAAGTACTCTATGATCCTTCTCAGCCAGTATTTGTTTAGAACTTTGGTGGAATGGACCCCGTCAGATAGAAGCGAGTATGATATTTTTTCGGTTGTGTAGGCTTTGTTGCTCTTTCTCGACTTCAACATGTCCAGGGTTAGTTTGGGAGAGGCTGTTCCTAATTCGCGGTTTAGGGCGTGGATACCTTTGTTCAGCTCATCTATTTTCGCTCTTAAGATAGAGTCTGAGTCGGCGAGTGTTTCAGGATTTTCATAGCCTTTATTCGCATTCCATATCCGGATACTGTAGTAAGGGCACTCTAGAATAGTGAACTTTACAGAGTCTCCATATTTGTTACTGAGGGAGACGAGTCTGCTGTACTGCTCTATTACATTGTCGATAGGGGCCTCATGTAGGCTGATGAATCGACCAGTCTTCTTGGTAAGATCACACGTGCCCGTCCAGAGAAATATTGACACCTTGGTGTAACGCCTAATGAAGGGCTCCAAGTTCTCAACTATATAGTTAATCGAAACTCGTGTGTTCTGGCCAGGGCGACAGTACCACACAATACTTTTTTCAATAGGCGTCTCAGCTACATCTCTTAGTTTTAGGCCCTTACTATCAGAGACGAAAATGATTGTACGATCACTACGAACATCTAGCTGGGGCGGGTTTCTGTCTAGAAATTTTTGGAGTTTCGATACACTCATGGGGATAATTATAAAGTATTGGGCAAAAAATGTGAAATTTAGGGGTGTATCATTCTTATTACATGATATAATGTTATTTCTAAATAATGAACAGAAAAGTTGTCTACTCACAGAAGGTCGCCTCGACTCGTCCTCAAGAGTTAGCCATTTTGAGTTTTGAAAAACACATGTCAGTAGCAAGTAACATTATCCTAATCTATATGGAAAAATTGCGTCCATATATCAGCATATGGTCGATAATATGATGAGTACTACATTTATATCAAAATATGACAATGAAAAATGTAAAGAAAAGGTAATTTAGATCAATTTGGATCAGGTGGTAGCCATTTTGATTTTTGAAAATCACTTGACAGTAAAATGCAGCATCATCCTATTCTAGTGCAAAAATATGTCCATATAATCAGCCTAAAGTCGAAAAATATGGTAGAATATAACCAGTTCTACATTTTTACCAAAATATGTCACTGAAAAATGTAAAAGAAAGTGTGATGATGATCGATTTAGATCAGCCGATCTTCAGAGGAAATTTCTAACCATCCGCCATAGGTGCGTGCGCAACCGGAAGCTTTAAGATATGTTGTAAAAGTTTGTGCCTGACTGTAAACGCACAGGCGTCTGCGTACGGTAACTAAAATATCCTACCCCTACTATATATGTTCATATATAGTAGGGGTAGGTTATTATATTGTTTTCCAAAACCAGATGCAAACGTCTGTGGTAAACGTTACCAGTTTTGCCGTATATGTATTTCCCAAAAATGGCCTTGGCAAACCTACAACAACATTTCAATTGTTTATGCAGTGTTCATTTTGGATAGGTTTGATTTTTGTGATTTTGTAAGCCTGTAAAATCCATGGTAATAATTTTTTTTTCTTTTTTGAAAAATCTCCCCCAAATAATGGAAGTTTTACCCCAAATCACATCCCCTCTTGATATTTTTTTTACATAAACATTTTAAACCAAACATCACCTTTGTGACAGCGTAAAGCAGCCTATTTCGACTTATAGGCATAAAATTATAAATTTTTGAGCAATCTTACCTCGTGCCATGGATACTGTATCAATTTCTGCGGCGCTCGCAATAGTATGGAGTTTTTCCGTCTTACAAATAAGCACATACGGATACCCTTCTAATGTTGTAGTTTCTGATTTTTTTTTTTTTTTTTTCATACAGATGTCTCAGTACTCCCAACGCATGGGAAGGCTTGCTGCCAAGATATTTGGTAATGTTTCCAGACCAACAAATGTCAAGTCACAAAAGGTGGAAAGAATGTTTACACAAAAACCTTATTACTTGCGTCCAGAAGTTGTGGACTACTACCCAAACTACAAAGTTATCAACAGATTAGATATTAAGCTTCGGGCTTTCGGAATGTTCAGGTAATTGTATAACAGTAGATAACTAAAAATCAGAAGTGGAAAAATGCACATCCAAACCGGGGTACTAAACTTTCCTGTAGGATCCTCCTAACGGAGTGTACACTACAATATATATATATATATATACAAATTGAGCTATACCTGCATGATTCAGCTGTGATTGACTTGATCCAGAATTCTTACAATAATACATATGGTAAATTCATATCTATACTGGTATATAAATTATAGTTATATATGTATCTGTCTATCTGAAAACAAAGTTATCAATATAATTCTTTACATTAGGATTAATGGATAAAATGTAACAAGGTTATATCGCAGATGATAAGATGTTATAAAGCAGTACACAACTTTTGTAATACTACTTTTCTAAATTTTATTTTTACATGGGACTCCCACTTGGGTGTTATCAATGAAATTGAGCGACTGAGTGTAATTAAAGGAAAAGTTCTTAAAACCAGAAGAAGGTATAAAGGAAGAAGAGCTACACGCAGATAACATGAGTGTGATCAGTATTATCTTGTGTAAACAGACTTAAGAAACACTGTCTGGTATATAGACTGTATGAAACTGAAAACTAGCTTTAAAGAAACTGAAGCTATAATTCTGTATTCAATTAATTTTAGCAACCAAAGGAACATTGATCTTGTTTATGGACAGAATATGCTTTTCATGTACGTGAATTCTATAACTGTGTAGTATAACTCTATGTGCATATAGATTTCAGCTAATTTATGAAAGCAGCATCACAAGTCAGATAAAATAATTGATAATGATGGACAATTTGAAGCATCAATGAAAGTAAATTTTAGAATCCCGTTCAAAAGAAAATAAGTGCATTATATTGTAATACAGAAGTATACATGTGTGTATGACTTTGTGATTAAATGACCGCTGTGTGTTTGAAGATACATGTATTTTGATTACAATTTATTTTGTCCTTTCTCTTGCTATAAACTTGAAAGTTTAAAACAATTCCCAAGTACAAGTATTTTTGCCATCTGCAAATTGCAAAACAAATAGCTATATGTTGAGGTCGGCAGCCTAGTCTTTCCATAGGTGTGCACACTGTTTGCATGCTTGGAAGTTAGAAGTGCATGACTTTCCAGTCAAAAAGTAAAAAGTCAAGATCAGTGTAGGTAAAAACTGAAAATTTCTTGTATGTTAATTAATTAAAGTCACCTTGGACCAATTAAATTGAAACTTCATACAGATATGCTTTTTCACAGAGCTGCTTGCTGGCCCGGGATTGCTGTTTGCTGATTAAGGTCAAAGGTTACCTGTCATGGTTACTAATAGTAAGGTCAAAGGTTACCTGTCATGGTTACTAATAGTAAGGTCAAAGGTAGTCCGCTAAACCTGCCTACCTTTGGTATATTATTAGGCTTTTTAATTTTTTTTTCTGCCTAATATATAGTCTATATATTAGGCAAAAAAAATATAAAAGCCTAATAATATAGGCTGGTTTAGTGGACTAGGTCAAAGGTTACCTGTCATGGTTACTAATAGTAAGGTCAAAGGTTATGTCACTATTACTAATACTAGAAGTTTTATTTGTATGCAATAATTCATGTTCTCTTTGTTTATGTTAAACATTCTTTAAATGGGGTGTCCTTCCAATATTCTACGGCACAGGGACCCGGCACGAAAATTTTTAACCAATGATATACATATATATATATTATAGTATCAAGGGTATGAACTCGGCGGTCGAGAAAAACGGACCTATTTTTCAAAACCGTGATTATTTTAATAAATGGGTTCTATACAACAGTGACGGATATCTTACCTTAAAGAGAAATAATTCATCTTTCCATTGAGTGCTTGATGAACAAAATTGGCCAAGTATTGACGAAGTTATGGCTTGATGAATCGGGAAATTTCCGAAAAATGTGCTAGGTAGACATTAGCCCGAGATACTCTGGCCCTGACACCAGACTTAGACACTATGACAGATAGTGTCTGGTTTAGGGCCAGAGCGCAGTAGTACTCGAAAACCTGGAATAAGCCGACATCGTTTGGTATCGGGCCAGGTCATCTCCGATTCAGGCTACATACAAAATATTATTACCGGGAATCGCCACTTTCCTCGGTCTTTTTATCAACAAATGAATAATTTATCTTCTCATAGCCATCCATTTCATCACGAATGCAAGTTCTATTGTGTCAACACAGTAGTTTCTTTTTGGCAGCTTTAAATTTCCCTCGTCGTCGTCGCCATTTTCTAGTAGTATGCAAATTACCTTAATCTCGACTGATTGTCATATTTGGGTAGATATAATATTCATTTGTTGAATAGACTAAAGTTAGTGGTGCTTCTCGGTGGTCAGTCTGAATTGGAGATGACCTGGCCCGATACCAAACGGTGTCGGCTTATTCCATGTTTTCGAGTACTACTGCGCTCTGGCCCTAAACCAGACACTATCTGTCATAATGTCTAAGTCTGGTGTCAGGGCCAGAGTATCTCGGGCTAGGTAGACATTTCCCTGTCCGGTCGAAATGTTGTCTCGGCTCTAATGGGTACCTCAAAAACCAAGCTAAAATCACAAAATCTACGCTTGTGGTGGTAAACAGTACCCACAACTGTGTTCATCCACAATCTCCTGTAGGGGTGTCATGACCCATACTTTGTAGAAACTCCATTTAAACATCGTGTAGCTCACTTACTTTAACCGTCACCGCCATGTTCGTTTTTCTCTCGGAACGCTTCTCGACTTTACATATAGTGACTACATTATGCAAATTATGTAATGTTGTGCTTGTGGGTAAACTCGAGAAGCGTTCCGAAGAACAAATGAACATGGCGGTGACTGTTAAAGTAAGTGAGCTACACGATGTTTAAATGGAGTTTCTAAAAAGTAAGGGTCATGACACCTCCAAAGGAGATTGTGGATGAACACAGTTATGGGTACTGTTTACCACCACAAGCGTAGATTTTGTGATTTTGGCTTGGTTTTTGAGGTACCCATTAGAGCCGAGACAACATTTCCACTAGCTACTGTTGTAGCGGAAAAGATACCACCTTCAGTCAGTCAGAAGGTGATATCTTTTCCGCTACAACAGCAGCTACATTTCGACTGGACAGGGAAATGTCTACCTAACACATTTTTCGGAAATTTCCCGATTCATCAAGCCATAACTTCGTCAATACTTGGCCAATTTTGTTCATCAAGCACTCAATGGAAAGATAAATTATTTCTCTTCAAGGTAAGATATCCGTCACTGTTGTATAGAACCCATTTATTAGAATAATCACGGTTTTAAACAAGAGATCCCAGAGGGATCTTGGCGCCCACCAAAGAATGATCTATGTCTGACAACAGAAAGAGGGATCTTTTCCCTGCTTTTCAAACTTTTACTACATACTATATATGAACCTTGAGAAAGATCTTTTCAGTACTTTCTGAGATATGTAGCAGTAACCAACTTCAATTATCAAAATCCAAGATGGCTACCTGTCGATCATCTTGCTGACCGATCTGTCCCAAAATGCAATATGCACAACTAGGGTCGTAGGGGAACCTACATATAAAATTTGAGAAAGATTCCTTCAGTACTTTCTGGGAAATAGTGTTAACAAACTTTAACTATCAAAATCCAAGATGGCCGCCAGTCGGCTATCTTGTTGACCGATCACTCCCAAAATGCAATATGCACAACAAGGGTTCAAGCTAAGGGGAACATGCATATGAAATTTGAGAGAGATCCCTTCAGTACTTTCTGAGAAATAGCGGTAACAAACTTTAACTATCAAAATCCAAGATGGCCGTCAGTCGGTCGGCCATCTTGTTGACTGATTGGTCCCAAAATGCAATATGCACAACTAGGGCCCTAGGGGAACCTATATATAAAATTTGAGAAAGATCCCTTCAGTACTTTCTGGGAAATAGCGGTAACAAACTTTAACTATCAAAATCCAAGATGGCCGCCGGTCGGCCATCATTGTTGACCGATTGGTCCCAAAATGCAATATGCACAACTAGGGCCCTAGGAGAACCAACATATGATATTTGAGAAAGATCCCTTAAGTACTTTCTGAGAAATAGCGGTAACAAACTTTAACTATCAAAATCCAAGATGGCCGCCAGTCGGCCATCTTGTTGACCGATCTGTCCCAAAATGCAATATGCACAACTAGGGCCCTAGGAGAACCAACATATGAAATTTGAGAAAGATCCCTTCAAAACTTTCTGAGAAATAGCGGTAACAAACTTTAACTATCAAAATCCAAGATGGCCGCCAGTCGGCCATCTTGTTGACCGATTGGTCCCAAAATGCAATATGCACAACTAGGGCCCTAGGAGAACCAACATATGAAATTTGAGAAAGATCCCTTCAAAACTTTCTGAGAAATAGCGGTAACAAACTTTAACTATCAAAATCCAAGATGGCCGCCAGTCGGCCATCTTGTTGACCGATTGGTCCCAAAATGCAATATGCACAACTAGGGCCCTAGGAGAACCAACATATGAAATTTGAGAAAGATCCCTTCAAAACTTTCTGAGAAATAGCGGTAACAAACTTTAACTATCAAAATCCAAGATGGCCGCCAGTCGGCCATCTTGTTGACCGATTGGTCCCAAAATGCAATATGCACAACTAGGGCCCTAGGGGAACCTACATGTGAAATTTGAGACAGATCCCTTAAGTACTTTCTGAGAAATAGCGGTAACAAACTTTAACTATCAAAATCCAAGATGGCCGCCAGTCGGCCATCTTGTTGACCGATTGGTTCCAAAATGCAATATGCACAACTAGGGCCCTAGGGGAAACCTACATGTGAAATTTGAGAAAGATCCCTTCAAAACTTTCTGAGAAATAGCGGTAACAAACTTTAACTATCAAAATCCAAGATGGCCGCCAGTCGGCCATCTTGTTGACCGATTGGTCCCAAAAATGCAATATGCACAACTAGGGCCCTAGGGGAACCTACATGTGAAATTTGAGAAAGCTCCCTTCTGTACTTTCTGAGAAATAGCGGTAACAAGAATTGTTAACGGACGGACGGACGGACGGAAGGACGGACGGACGGAAGGACAGACGGACGACGGACCACGGACGAAAGGCGATTTGAATAGCCCACCATCTGATGATGGTGGGCTAAAAAATAGGTATGTTTTTCTCGACCGCCGAGTTCATACCCTTGATACTATAATATATATATGAATACTGTTAGTTTAAAAAAATTCGTGCCAGGTCCCTGTGTTCTACGGTACTTTTTAATGTTTTGTCAGGCAATTGTCAGTACTGCAATATTATATATATAGCTAGAAACCATCAAGATGTGTACAATAGTTAATTGCAATTACAATAAACATTAATGCATATTTTCAATTTTATTTATGTCAATCAAAGACAATTTAAATATTATTCAAATATGATTTATCAAAGGACATATTAAGCATGTACAAATATTATTTTACAACAAATTCACTTTGATACAAATATTTATATAAGAAAAATACCTTTAATATTGCCATCCGAGCCAAAGTCAAACTGCATTAGGTAGATATATATACATGTATATATACAAACATCAAAAACTGCAGTTCAAATTTGTTTTGGCGCTAATGGTATCACAGATTTAAATCAACAGAAACAAAAGTATTGGTACTTTGTATACCAATAATGTAATATGTTCCATATATATGTAGCTAGCATTAACAACCAAATCTGGTGTCTCTCACGATAACAAGATGACCAGCTATACACATATAATTTACTAACGTATATTGATCACCAACTTATTTTCACAGCAACTTAATTTAGCGTTTTAGTGCCTTGTGACATTTTAACAACAATTTAATGTCGCGATTTACAGGTATAGTGCTTTATTGTAGATACTTGAAGTTAATTCTTTTTTTTTTTACTTGATTTTAAGATATACTTTTGTGAACTATTTTTGGTCACAGAATATGCAAAAATAAATTCCACACACATATCAATTGATTTACATATGTATAGTAATATATTATATTCCTGTTCAATAGATAGATTGGTTCTGTCCAAAGTCAGCATCCAAAAAAATATTCTCCTACTCAAGCATGAAATCTTACTGTGAGTAACGTACCCCACAAACATTCTTTAGACTTGTTTTAATCATGAAATGCTACTTTCAATGAAAACTTCAATATTGAAAATGACGTTTCACATATAGTGACAGCTAGTTCAAATACCAGAATTGTAACTGACAAAATAAAGGATTAAGCATGAGAGTAGTTTCAGAGGCAGGTACTATGTAGGACCTTGATCTTACATTTGTATGTGAAACCATCTTATCAGTTACATCTCACTTTTACTATACGTTAAGATGTTTTGATGTAATAACGCCAATATTGGAAATAAATACATGTACATCAAATTTGAAAGTGAAGTACATGTACACCTGATGATGAGAAACCAATACAGTGTGATATTAAATTGTGTAATACTCCATGTGTCATATACCAATATACCTCACTGGTGTGGTAAAATGTCAGTCCATACAATTAAAATCACAACATTATCAGGTAACAAGATTCTGTCAATGATATAATACAATTAAAAATAAACAGTAACAGTTAATATTGAGGAATGTATTCCACTTTTGGGATAGGTGAAATTGGTGGTAGCACTTTATGTCGGTCTGATCCAGGCCGACCTCTTGACCCGGGTCGTGGGGCGGATGGTGGTCTTGCTTCATGAATATCTGCTGGCTGACTCGTTTGAGATTTACCTCCCTTTTCTTCCTCCATAAATTCTAAGGGGTTCATGGTTTCTGTGGGTAACTGGAGGCCCTTACCCCCTTGAACTGAGCCTTCTGGGGAACCCCCACCCATATCGCCCGCTGAGGCTACAGATAACATTGAGTCCGAACGTTCGTCACTAGAACTGTCTTCGTCCGATTCAGCATGTGGTGGTTTCTGTACTGGTGCTGAGTATGACCTGCTAACTTCTCCATCACCTAACCCCATCTGTCCTTCCACTGTCTGAGGAGCTGTCTTCGGATACCTGCAAAAATATATGTACAATGTTATAGTGATCTTTCATGCGCTACAGTGGCCAAGGGAGATAACTATACATCATATCATATTTTACATTTTCTGAATATAGGAAGCATTGTCAGACCAATTTTTCGGAAGGTATTGATTGCAACATCATAAGTTTGCAAGCGTAACAGGATACTTTTCAGAGAATACGATCAGTTTTATATTAATAGTTTTAACGTCCTATTAACAATCAGGGTCATGTAAGGACGTGCGAGGTTTGTTGGTGGGGAAAGCAAGAGTACCCGGAGAAAAACCACCGACCAGCGGTCAGCACCTGGCAACTGCCCCATATGGGATTTGAACCGGCATCCCAGAGGTGGAGGGCTAATGGTAATATGTGGGGATGACTTAACCACTCGGCCACCGCGGCCCCTAAATATGATCAGAGTTTTCTTCACAAACTAATGATAACCTACCCACAAGGAAGGTAATTCTGTAATAGCCTTAGACAGAATACTTTATTCATAGAATTTTAACGTTAATGTGCACTGAAGCTCTTTCCCAATTAATAAGACCTTAAAAACAGCAGACATGCTACAATTAGTGTAAACACTTACTGTGTAATGATCTGTTCAAACAACGGTGGGATATAGCCTGCCACAGCATCTCGAGCTGCACTATGTCTTCTTCTCCACGATGCCTCTTCCTAAAAACAAAAAACAGTTATTATAGCTGATACCATAGAGCCTCATATTCTTCAAATCATCAATATCTTGTTAAATTCATTAACATGTACCTTGATTATGATTACTGTAAACCTTCCCTTTGCGGCTACTGAATTTCGCGATTTCCGTTTCAAAACATTTTAGCAGATTTAAAATTGAATGTAAATATATTTGAATTTAATTGTGGAAGATTTCAATTTGTGGTATAAACTTTTGTGAATTTATTGTGATCTTGAAATCCGCGAAAACAAATCGCACGCGAATAAAGTTGGTTTTACAGTATCTATTCATGCAAACATTGCTCAAATTCTAACAGAACAGGGTGTAGCCCCTCTTGTGGTGCTAGAGGACAGTGAAGGATTTATCAAGACTCCAATTTTAATTCTTGTTTTTCACTATGATAATTTTATATACAATGTAAATACTAGGTACACTACTGTGCTTTACTAAACTGTTGTAAGTTCAGGTTCAGCCTACAAGACAATAGCTACATTTGTATCATACTACTTGACAGCTGCTTGAGAATTGCCTCAACTTTGAAATGTTTAAAACTAAGTATCAGAAACATTAGTAAAGTAAAAGAAATTGTGAAGATATGATTTTGAGGTTTATTAATACGAAAATGTACCAGCATGCCGCGTCCTGATTGTACAGGTGACTGTGTAGCCTTGGCTCGCGTATAAGGCTGCGACATCCCAGCACTATCAGCAATACTGGGCTTGGACCATGTCCTGGTTCCGATCTGTGTGGTTCCATGGACATCGGTCTCTAGTTGTGTTTCTGCATCACCGTCGATTGACCCAGCTGGTGACCTGTTGATGCTGATCCCTAAGTAGTCCATCACTAATCGCCGTAATCGTTTATATGCAAGCTGAATGTCATCTGCACAGAAAAATCATAACTTATAACACTTCATCAAGAAGCTTCTACCTGCTGCTTTATCTTCACAAGATAAAAGTCAAGTAGTTTCTGGAACTTTCCAAATCAAAATAATCAAATAGAAACACATTCAATATATAAAAATATTAGGTAAATTCTGAAATTTAGCAAAATTTTCTTTGATAAAGAAAATTGATTTAAATGTTGTAAATATCAACATCAATGTATGAAAAGGCTGCAGTCAAATCTGGATAATGTCATGACCTCCAAAGCAATCAAGGACATGGAATTACATTGTATAAGTCACAAGAAATCCTTAATGTGATACATTATACTGACTTCAATTACACAAAATATACAAATTGACTTACCACTGTCAATCATCATATCAAAAAATCCTGGGTGTTCCTGGTTGTAGCCTGCATACAGATCGGCTCGCGATAGAGTGTGCTCTATCTGGCTCTCTGTGTATGTTGCTTTTTCTCTCAGACGCTTCTCATGGCAGTCGCGCCCAAGTGGCATGATCAAAACGTAGCGTGGCTCAAAGTAGGTGTTCTTCACCGTCAGTACACCCTGTCAACAAAATTACTTGATTGGCGGCCAAATATAATTCAATAAAAAAGTTGGCATACACAAAATTTTATTTCATAGAAACTCACGATCGATATGATGCATATCTAATGTACCAAAATTGGAATTCACAACCAAACTACAGCTCTCAAATTTCAATTTGTAAGATTTACACTGTACTTCATTTTGAGTTCGTCTCTGTGATTGTAGACCTTTAGCTCTTTAATTATTACCATACTTTGATGAGTCTTCAGTGACTCATTGTCTCAGCTTGTGAGAACACTGTTTGGAAGTTTTAAAACAGTTGGTCAATCTAACTAACGCTTAACATTTTACTTGCCATTTTACTAGATATAAGTAAATGATTTTCTTACCTCTAACTCCATATGTACGACACAGGCCAGCCCTTCCCTAGCCACACTCTCTATAGACTCCATCTGTAGGCCATACCAGTCACCGTGGTACTGGTACGTCTGGATGAACTGGCCCTACAACACAACATCATCAGATTATAGGTCTCTGGTGGAATTTATCTAGATTCTGGTCAGTCACATAATATGATACCTTAGATGATAAGTTTATTTTCTTTAATTAAAGGCCATGAATTGGAAAATGGCAAATAACACATTAGTACATCTGACAATAAAACAATTCTTAGTGAGTTAGAATGAAGTTTACTGAAATATTCTCTGGAGACAAAGCTAGGATGGCTTTATTATCTACCACATGTATAATGAAAAGGGTCATCATTCACAAAAAATGAACGTGCTAGATTGTTGTTCCCTGGTTCATCAAAAATTACATTATACTATGTAGTTACCATTTTGATATCCATTTCAAATTTTTCCAGAGTTACAAAATGGTAGTCCACCCCATCTGTCTCATCTGGCTGCATCTTTCTGGTGGTGTGGGATACTCTACACATAAACAGTATAATATCACATAGCATTTCATCATATCAAAATGTCTAAAATCAAGATATATCAATTCTTTGGATCATGTATGACACCAGAATGACAGAACTTTATCAAATTGTTTACTGGTAAACAATATAAGACTCTTTCATATGTGGATATGAAGGATAGGGATATTCTACCCGAGGTCACAAAATGTAGTAAAACCCGAGGCTTGCCAAGGGTTTTGCAACATTTTGGGATCCCGAGGGAAGAATATCCCTATCCTTCATATGCACTTATGAAAGAGTATTTTTCTTTCATACCTCGATATTTTATTGCAATTTTACAACTATAATGTCTCGCTGTTTTGAAATAAATTCAAAGAAATCCACATCTGAAAGTAAAATTTTTCAAACATGAAAAAATATGTGATATTTTCAACGAAAATTCAATTCCGTTGTTTGCATCTTTTATAGTAAAACCATTCAAGTTTGTGAAAAAAAAAATGTTAAAATTTTACCGAGGAAATAGAAATTTTGTTGACGCCGTGACGTCACGAGGCTTTATTGCATGGGTAACCAGTATTACTCCCGTAGATACGAAAGAAAAATCTGTTACATATTCCTAAGTGTCATGATTTTTTTTTTTTTTAAATATCCTGTAATGGCACTTTTACTTTTGACCCCCTTTGAAAATGTTTTAATCAGCTGTTCAAAAATGTTTACATCAGAGGAAAAAAGATGATATAATTTCAAAGACAACATTTAACTGAAAACTATATAATTAAAGCAAATCCTAATCCACTGTATGAACATTTTACATTAAAACTGTCCATTTGCTTTGAGAATATTGGTTTTACTCACGCATATCCAAAGTAGTCTGAGAACTCATCAACCAACTTCATAGCGAGGTCCTTCTTTCCAGATCCCTGGGGCCCCACCAGGACTAACATTGGGTAGGGAGTCTCTATACTGGGAAGGGTGCTGAATAGAAAGAACATTATTATAGAACCTGATCAAATCGTTCTATATACTGGGGAGGGTGCTGAATAGAAAGAACATTATTATAGAACTGATCAAATCGTTCTATATACTGGGGAGGGTGCTGAATAGAAAGAACATTATTATAGAACTGATCAAATCGTTCTATATATACTGGGGAGTGCTGAATAGAAAGAACATAATGTTACAAGGATATTGAATTATCATATCAACCATGGAATACAGTAAAATCTGTATAAAGACTTCTGCTTGCTTGATTAATAAGACCATATTCCTGGTGACCCAAATGACCAAATCCAACGCAATTTAACCTGTGTGTAAAGACCACCTGGCTATAAAGACCATTTCCCCTTTGTTTCAAATTAAAATGAGACTTGTAATTCTGCTCCACTACGATGTTCTACATTACACTCCAATACAAGATCTAACGGCCTATCCGTTTGGGGTCACCTCAGCATGACCCCTTGCCTAGAATCGGAACATTTAGGGACATGCTATATATAGCTGTAATAGCTGGTAGCCATTTATACTTCCGAGGGAATCTACTACTCTGAAAATTTCAAAGGCAACATGCTGATTGGCTAACCATAGGTGTAATGCTAAGGTGACTCCGAACGGGGGATTGTTAGATCTTGTATTGGAGCGTAATCATGTAGAGCATCGTAGTGGAGCAGAATTACAAGTCTAATTCTAATTAAATTGTATGTTGTATGAAGTAGTCTAGCAAAGATAGTGTGATGACTTTTACCTGTCAAGGACTCTGCTGAGCTGCAGGAAGGAATACACTACATGCATGATGTGGTCCCTGGCTGCAATAACTTCTAGCGGTGGGTTAAACATGTTCACAGAGGCCACCTGTGGGGAACACGGAAATCTTCATCATAATCCATTATATTTCTTCAAAGAGTGTTATTTAATGATGTTGTATAAATATTTTCTCATTTTTTTGGAGTGAACAAAAAGTCAAAAGGATGTAAATCTTCAATTTACAACTGGTCAGTAGTATCTGTATGTACTAGTGTTTGGAATCAGTTGTAACATCACAATCAATGATCGGTTTAGGACATCCTACTAATTATCAATTTTATAATTGGCTACCATTTATAGCAAACTGTCCTATATTTATAGAATTTTACAAAGATATCCAATGAACCAACAGTATAAAGAAGTAATTTTTTTAATCCAAATTAATTATTGTGTGTTTAACATGTCTAAGTCATTTTGAAATGTGGTTTTGCACCAATATAAAGTTAACATAATACAGGTTCAAAACAGTAAAACATATAAGCAGGAGTTATCTCCCATTTTAATAATTGATTATTAAATTTCATAATCGATAGTCTTTGGAAAAATCATAATCGATCAATCATTGATCAAAATTTTAAAAAATTGGTCCAACACTAGTATGTACAATTACAAACTAAACACAAGTTCCTAAATTGAAGTTTTTATTAGAAGTTCTAAATTGAATTGCTATACGAGATTATCTCCTCCTTGTTTGAAATATGGAATTAGCCATAGGAATGTCAAGTGAAAGCGTGACACACAGTTTATACATGGTGGCACATCTTGTACATGTATATTTAAATAATGTTACCTTTTCCTCAGCTTCCACTCGATGACGATCCAGCTCGTTGAGTCTCTGCATCCTATAGAGTATGGACAGTCGGTAATCTGGGAGCTCCTGGATCGGGTTTCTTAGTAAATTCAACACTCGTAACATCTCCAAATCTTGTATGTACTTAACTTCTGAAATATCTATCACCTGCAATCAAAGAATATGATAATTATGGAAATTTTGATATATTGTTCAAATTATAACTTACAATGATATATATATGTTTACTATAATATTGTTCTAATCCATGCAGACCACTGTTTATGCTTAAAGATTAAATGAAAGACAATGGTAACATACTTTTGAAAAAAGTTCATTTCATGAATTGTATGGTTAAACAGTATTCAAACTTTTCATGTTTGATTCTTGAACATTAATGGCATGGATACCTTCATTCAAGCCACTGGGATCATTGTGTATGTATCATGTCCCTAATTTTATATTCAACAATGCGTAATTTATTTTTCAAAGAAATGTTTTACCAGTAATATATTCAAAAACAAACAACTAGATCACTACACAAATAAGAAATGGACAAGCTCCATGGTTTATAAATGCATAAGATTTTAAAATCATTTTTTCTATTTTAAACAAAGAAATAAAAAGTTTTAGCTTTTCCTTTTTTCCTACTTAAAACAATACATCTAAACACTAACAATCTTTTCGTGCCAGATAACTGACCTCATTATCCTCAAGGTCGATGGATTCCAATAGATCGTGTTCCTGTAATCCCTTCAGACTGCGGATATTGTTTCCAGCAAAATTCACTCTCTGTGAATATTGAATCATGCATGATTGAATCCTTTTCTTTGTATACCAGATGCGTTTATTTGAACAAAATTCTTCGATCCAAATTTTGCTTTCAATTTTTCAGCAGAAATAATGTATATGAATCTTGGAGAATTTTTAGACCATTTTGAAAATGAATCTATTTTCACTGACCTGTACATTCATGCAGGCAAAATTATCAACATTTTCAAATATCCAGGCATTTATTAAACAGGCATTTCCTTATTTTTAAAATATCATTCAGTTTGTACACTGAATTAAAAAATAAAAAAGATCAATTACTGAAACACATTGATAGAATTATTTCTAAGCATTTAATTCAAACTCAAACTTTTGGTAAATCAAATATTTAATCTTGAAATATACAATAAGTAGATTCTGAATACTTACCAACAATTTCCTCAAAGTTTCTAAATTTTCTATCCTTTTAATCTGATTGTGACACTGAAAATTAAGTAGAAATAATTTTTAGTTATGATTGTGACGTAATTTTAGTAATCAATGATATTTCATGATGACAATGATAGAAAATGATTTTCTTACGGCCAATTTTCACCAATTTTGAGTTTAAAAAAACAATTACACATAAAAAAAACCTGAAAAATTATAATATTTTCAAATCCAATCCCTGTTAAATCTTTGTTTTAAATATCTCCTATTGTAAGTATTTCCTCTTATGATTTACATGTTGATTAAATATTTGTATTGTTTTAATTTTTCATAATTAGATATTTAATCTATAATTAACCAGCCCCTTGATAACTGAGTTATCTGCCTCTGAATATACACATATGGTACATACCAGATCCAAATGCTGAATTGGTAGGCAGTCAAGCCCCTGTATTTTTGAGATTTTGTTGTGGGCAAGCTGTAGAGTGTTCAATCTGTGACAGTTTTGTAGACCACTTATCTCAGTTATCTGATTATCTGTTAGAAAGTCAAGGTCAATAAAATAGGTCCACAGGATTAAAGAACCCTTTAGTACTTTCTGAGATTTACAGTTGTAGCAAATTATATGTTTATGTGCGGTATTAGAAAGATGGTTTGAACTACCCAACAAATGCACTGGTCCGGGTGTGAATAAATTAGTGATATTTGAGCTGAAATGCACTCAGATACATGTAAATTAATCAACATTTGAGCTGATGTGCACCTGGGTAAGAAGATAAAAATATTTATTTTCATCTAAAAACAATTACTTTGAGTCTTGTAGTCTATAGGGTAATCAAAGATTGGGTACCTCTCCTTTAACAAGAAATAACAAGAATCCAATACAATATTGCCAAATAACTGTTGCATAAACAAAATTTGATTTTCATGTATATCCCAGTATGGTACATGAATTAACAATTTTGTTTTTAAATATTGTGCAAGGATACGGTTGAGGTTGAGTTTCATCAGATAATGATGTTGTGACAGATCTGACATCTCTGTAATCTCATTGTAGGAGAGATCAACTTCCTTCAGGTTCTTTGGTGGCTCAAAGTCGAGAAGACGGTTGATTTTATTGTGCGAGACATCAAGGATCAACAGGTATTTAAGGTGACTCAGTGGGCTGAGGTCTGAAATAAGTAGAGGATATAACAATTTGTACCTTACTTTAAATATTGTACCGTGCATAATTATGATTGTAAATTGTTGTAACATATTCATGTACTGGTATATAACTGCTTGTATTAATACCTGTTAAAATTGTTGCACAACATAATGAATGAAACTTGATCAAACTGTCTATAAATTACTTTAATCTTCCAGTCTTTATTAACACTAGAAGAACTATTTGTTTCAGTTGCAGATACGCAAAACGAAACAACTTTCTATACCTTCAGATAGTGAAGACACGTAGTGCATCCATATTACATTGACCATAGATTGGAACTTTGTGCCAAGTCCCTGTGGTGCAAAATTACAATGATGACTTTCTGCTGCAGCATGTGTTTATTTGAATACTTGAAGTGAGAACCAAAAGAAATATTGAAATATTCATTTTTAAATTAATATGATTACAAACCTATACTTACCTATTGTTAGCTCAGTGTATGGAAGTTTTGCTATCCTTGGACATACCTGTTATTTCAGTGTATGTAAGTTTTGCTACCCTTGGACTTACCTGTTATTTCAGTGTATGGAAGTTTTGCTACCCTTGGACTTACCTGTTATTTCAGTGTATGGAAGTTATGCTACCCTTGGACTTACCTGTTATTTCAGTGTATGGGAGTTTTGCTACCCTTGGACTTACCTGTTATTTCAGTGTATGGGAGTTTTGCTACCCTTGGACTTACCTGTTATTTCAGTGTATGGGAGTTTTGCTACCCTTGGACTTACCTGTTATTTCAGTGTATGTAAGTTTTGCTACCCTTGGACTTACCTGTTATTTCAGTGTATGGGAGTTTTGCTACCCTTGGACTTACCTGTTATTTCAGTGTATGTAAGTTTTGCTACCCTTGGACTTACCTGTTATTTCAGTGTATGTAAGATTTCTACCCTTGGACTTACCTGTTATTTCAGTGTATGTAAGATTTTCTACCCTTGGACTTACCTGTTATTTCAGTGTATGTAAGTTTTGCTACCCTTGGACTTACCTGTTATTTCAGTGTATGTAAGTTTTTGCTACCCTTGGACTTACCTGTTATTTCAGTGTATGTAAGTTTTGCTACCCTTGGACTTACCTGTTATTTTTCAGTGTATGTAGTTTTGCTACCCTTGGACTTACCTGTTATTTCAGTGTATGTAAGTTTTGCTACCCTTGGACTTACCTGTTATTTCAGTGTATGTAAGTTTTGCTACCCTTGGACTTACCTGTTATTTCAGTGTATGTAAGTTTTGCTATCCTTGGACTTACCTGTTATTTCAGTGTATGGAAGTTTTGCTACCCTTGGACTTACCTGTTATTTCAGTGTATGTAAGTTTTGCTATCCTTGGACTTACCTGTTATTTCAGTGTATGGAAGTTTTGCTACCCTTGGACTTACCTGTTATTTCAGTGTATGGAAGTTTTGCTACCCTTGGACTTACCTGTTATTTCAGTGTATGTAAGTTTTGCTACCCTTGGACTTACCTGTTATTTCAGTGTATGTAAGTTTTGCTACCCTTGGACTTACCTGTTATTTCAGTGTATGGAAGTTTTGCTATCCTTGGACTTACCTGTTATTTCAGTGTATGTAAGTTTTGCTATCCTTGGACTTACCTGTTATTTCAGTGTATGGAAGTTTTGCTACCCTTGGACTTACCTGTTATTTCAGTGTATGTAAGTTTTGCTATCCTTGGACTTACCTGTTATTTCAGTGTATGTAAGTTTTGCTACCCTTGGACTTACCTGTTATTTCAGTGTATGTAAGTTTTGCTACCCTTGGACTTACCTGTTATTTCAGTGTATGTAAGTTTTGCTATCCTTGGACTTACCTGTTATTTCAGTGTATGTAAGTTTTGCTACCCTTGGACTTACCTGTTATTTCAGTGTATGTAAGTTTTGCTACCCTTGGACTTACCTGTTATTTCAGTGTATGTAAGTTTTGCTACCCTTGGACTTACCTGTTATTTCAGTGTATGTAAGTTTTGCTACCCTTGGACTTACCTGTTATTTCAGTGTATGTAAGTTTTGCTACCCTTGGACTTACCTGTTATTTCAGTGTATGTAAGTTTTGCTACCCTTGGACTTACCTGTTATTTCAGTGTATGTAAGTTTTGCTACCCTTGGACTTACCTGTTATTTCAGTGTATGTAAGTTTTGCTACCCTTGGACTTACCTGTTATTTCAGTGTATGTAAGTTTTGCTACCCTTGGACTTACCTGTTATTTCAGTGTATGTAGTTTTGCTACCCTTGGACTTACCTGTTATTTCAGTGTATGTAAGTTTTGCTACCCTTGGACTTACCTGTTATTTCAGTGTATGTAAGTTTTGCTACCCTTGGACTTACCTGTTATTTCAGTGTATGTAAGTTTTGCTACCCTTGGACTTACCTGTTATTTCAGTGTATGTAAGTTTTGCTACCCTTGGACTTACCTGTTATTTCAGTGTATGTAAGTTTTGCTACCCTTGGACTTACCTGTTATTATTTCAGTGTATGTAAGTTTTGCTACCCTTGGACTTACCTGTTATTTCAGTGTATGTAAGTTTTGCTACCCTTGGACTTACCTGTTATTTCAGTGTATGTAAGTTTTGCTACCCTTGGACTTACCTGTTATTTCAGTGTATGTAAGTTTTGCTACCCTTGGACTTACCTGTTATTTCAGTGTATGTAAGTTTTGCTACCCTTGGACTTACCTGTTATTTCAGTGTATGTAAGTTTTGCTACCCTTGGACTTACCTGTTATTTCAGTGTATGTAAGTTTTGCTACCCTTGGACTTACCTGTTATTTCAGTGTATGTAAGTTTTGCTACCCTTGGACTTACCTGTTATTTCAGTGTATGTAAGTTTTCTACCCTTGGACTTACCTGTTATTTCAGTGTATGTAAGTTTTGCTACCCTTGGACTTACCTGTTATTTCAGTGTATGTAAGTTTTCTACCCTTGGACTTACCTGTTATTTCAGTGTATGTAAGTTTTGCTACCCTTGGACTTACCTGTTATTTCAGTGTATGTAAGTTTTGCTACCCTTGGACTTACCTGTTATTTCAGTGTATGTAAGTTTTTCTACCCTTGGACTTACCTGTTATTTCAGTGTATGGGAGTTTTGCTATCCTTGGACTTACCTGTTATTTCAGTGTATGGGAGTTTTGCTACCCTTGGACTTACCTGTTATTTCAGTGTATGGAAGTTTTGCTATCCTTGGACTTACCTGTTATTTCAGTGTATGGAAGTTTTGCTATCCTTGGACTTACCTGTTATTTCAGTGTATGTAAGTTTTGCTACCCTTGGACTTACCTGTTATTTCAGTGTATGGAAGTTTTGCTACCCTTGGACTTACCTGTTATTTCAGTGTATGGAAGTTTTGCTACCCTTGGACTTACCTGTTATTTCAGTGTATGTAAGTTTTTGCTACCCTTGGACTTACCTGTTATTTCAGTGTATGTAAGTTTTGCTACCCTTGGACTTACCTGTTATTTCAGTGTATGTAAGTTTTGCTACCCTTGGACTTACCTGTTATTTCAGTGTATGTAAGTTTTGCTACCCTTGGACTTACCTGTTATTTCAGTGTATGTAAGTTTTGCTACCCTTGGACTTACCTGTTATTTCAGTGGTATGTGTAGTTTTGCTACCCTTGGACTTACCTGTTATTTCAGTGTATGTAAGTTTTGCTACCCTTGGACTTACCTGTTATTTCAGTGTATGTAGTTTTGCTACCCTTGGACTTACCTGTTATTTCAGTGTATGTAAGTTTTGCTACCTTGGACTTACCTGTTATTTCAGTGTATGTAAGTTTTGCTAGCCTTGGACTTACCTGTTATTTCAGTGTATGGGAAGTTTTGCTACCCTTGGACTTACCTGTTATTTCAGACGTTACATATGTAAGTTTTGCTACCTAAGTTTTGCTACCCTTGGACTTACCTGTTATTTCAGTGTAATGTAAGTTTTGCTATCCTTGGACTTACCTGTTATTTCAGTGTATGGAAGTTTTGCTACCCTTGGACTTACCTGTAATTTCATTGTATGGAAGTTCCACTTTTTGAAGATGGACGAACATTTTGATCATTTCAATATCGTTCAGACTGAAACCCTGAAAGAAGAAACTTCATAACATTAACAGAGTTATAATCAATATACAGCTACTAAATAGGGAACTTTGTTATACTAATCAGTAAAAGATATCATGTTCAACTCAATAAGTGCTACCATCTATCTTTATTCCACTTTTCAGGCCACAATTTCACTGATTCAAAATATGAAACCCTTTAGTTTAATTAAATTCAAAATACATTCACTTTTTATCTTGAAATATACATAGTACCTTGGAAAGTTTGTTAATTTAAACTCTACTTTCTAGACAAACTTTAGTTATGTTGATACAATGTATTTACCGGAACTGTGACATGCAGATACACTTGCATGGCTCCATCAGCAGACCGTCCAAGGTTTGAAAGTCCACGGCCAATAGTCTCCTCATCCAAAATCCCTCCAGGGGATAACTTCAAGAGAAATGAAAGAGTTTCTATATTTTTGAATTGGAAGGTTCATGACTAAAGATTATAAATTTTCAAAAAATTAAAACATCTTCCTGTACAAACTTACAAAATAAAAATAAGGACCAGGTTTTATAATTGTTTACATCTGACATGCTGCACATGTTTATAGACTAACCTTACTACAGTACCTAGTGCTCGGACAGGACAGAGCACTTTTATTTTTTGTTTCTCAATTTAAAAAAAAGGCTGATTCATTTGTTTATGGTGCATGATAATAATGGGATGTGTTAACACTTTCCTTCCTCAATTAAAACTGTTTCCCAACCAGTTCCATATTATTTGAATATAAGCACTCAAATATTTACAGAAAATAACAAAAACTGACAATTTTCAAAAAAGTTGAAAATAGAATAAAAATACTTCATCCTGTTGTTGTAATGATAGAAAGATTTCTCTTCTTATAGAAATTTAACACTTCCAACATGTCATGTTTTGACCTAAATAACAAAAAGAAAACCGAAAAAAAGAGTCTATCAGTTTTGGTTGCCTTGCCACCCATTTAAACTTGTGCTAATTATAATCCACACATGTCCAAGGAATTCCTTACGAAAAATTTGTCTCTGTTTTTTGGAATATACACGTAAGGTATGGATTTGAAAAATATGTGTTGTTGTTGTTTTTAAAAGTATTCTCAGCTAGGTCTAAATATATTAAAACAGCTGTAGAAAACTCATCAGAAATACCACATTTTTTTCATTCAAGGGTGATCCCTTCCTTCACAATTTCAATTGCTTTAACAGACTTCTTCAAATGACTCGCTGCTGTAAACAAAATAACTTGTGAACATGATTTTAATTCTGGTGAAAATATTCCATACAATACACCAACCTCAATCATTGATCACAATGCTAAACTGTTAAAAACCAAGTTTATTCATTCATCTATTTTATTGTTTTTTTTTTTCAAGAACTGGCAAGCGAGTCTTATGTAGGCAACAAGGACAAACTCTTGGGTCGATGTTTTCAATCGGATTCCCAGTTTATATCAGTAAGCAATGTATATATATTTTAAAGAACAACTCAGAACTTCCTGACTATTCCACGACAGCTTTTTCGCACTCATCTCTTTACCTCCACATTTTCTTCATCAACTTCATCATCGACATCGCCCAACTCGTCGATTATCTCGTCACCTTCCATGACCTCTGAATTGTTAATCGCATTATCAAGCGATAAAATGTTGGTGTCACAATTCAGTACGTGGGTCTCGCCACCAACATGAACAACATTTCCATCAATCACTGGAGAAGAGTGATCAGACATAACGTTGTCCGCCATATTTGTTTCCTTTCGCCTAGAAACAAATAGTACCGCAGCAAATATTGATATTGATACTCTATAAAATTATTACGATAAATCATAATCAAATAATTCAATGATATTTTTAATTCAGTAATGCAAGTTTTTTTTATTTGATATGCGCCCTTAGCGCAAAATTATTTACTAAACGTATTTTTATAAATTTTCATGATAACCTCTTATAATATTTTGACCGTTTGGATATTAAGGATACATGGTCGTTGCAAAATAGTTTTTCCAATGAATAATTAAATGGATTGATTATATACATGAACTTTAATATATAGCCGAAAGAAGTTTAAAACGTTTAAATAAACTTTTGTCTGGTCTATTTCAATTTGTATGGGGACCGCAATGCATCCTGGGGTAGATTGGTGTAGGGCAGCGGCGTAATGATTTCAGCAAAAATAGTTAAAGTACCCCCTCCCATCCCCAGAAATTTTAAATTTTACGACATAAGGTGGCTAGGGTCAACTGTAATAGTTATTTTCATGTAATGTAACAGCAGAGATTTAATAAATATATTTAAATCTCTGGTAACAGTTGGATGGTAAAGTACATGGCTTTCGATCCATCAAAATACTTATTAGAACACTCTGAAAACACACCGAAACATATTATTTCCATGGATTATATTTACAAAAAATAATGTCAAACAACGATTACGTTATCAACGTTAGTAAATAAAAATCTGTGAAACATGCATCCTTAAGAATAAATATTGTGACATGCGCATTATTTCGGCCTTCAGGATCCAATATGGCGGCGTCGTTGATTTCTCGACAACTTTTGTGCGACCGGCTTCTGACCTCAAAATTAGCACTATGCAAACGGACACTATCTTTATCGAGCATCATTCTTCAGAAACCGCCAGCACCAGGACAGAAAAAGGTCTACACGCGAGAGAAACCTCACTTGAATATTGGTACCATTGGGCACGTGGACCACGGGAAGACGACATTGACAGCCGCTATCACCAAAGTCCTTTCACAAAAGAAGGGCGCAAAATTCCTTAAATATGACGACATCGATCGTGCGCCAGAGGAAAAGAAACGAGGAATTACTATCAACACAGCTACAGTGGAGTACAATACAGATAAACGACATTATGGTCATATAGATTGCCCGGGTCACGCCGATTACATAAAAAACATGATAACAGGTAGGTCGCGTTACCTGTTTTGACGGATCATAGAATCACTATTGACGATGTAAGTGTATTTCAATTTTTACGCTTAAGGCTATATAGCCTTACAGCGTATTGTCATTGCCTGCGATACCGGAAATACTGGAAATGCCTTTTCGACTACGACACCACCTAGCGTGAAAAAGTACTACACCTCAGGTCCAAAAAATCCGCTTTCTAAAGCAAATATGCTGTCATGGTGTAATTATGATTGCATGAAAAAAATCTGTAGTATTTCCTTAAGTGTTATAGTTTCAAAAATGTGTCCAAAGCTATAATATCATTGTCTATTAATGGAAAATAGTGAGAATAATTTGCATGAATGATAGCGATCGATGACCTAAATTCTCGCCAATCATTTGCATATAGGATGAACTTCTAGTTTAGATAACACTAAATAAAGGAATTGACAGGATTTAAGTATGTATAAGTAGGGTTGGTATGAGTACTAAATTTTGTCCTCGTGTACCCGAATTGAAGTATCCGATCCGTACCTAGATACTCGACCTGTATTCCTACAGTATGTGAACGTATTCCTATGTGAACGTATCAACTTCGTGAGTTAGCTTAGTGGTACAATTTACCGATGTTGTTTGGGGCGATCTGCAGATGGAGCAAATTTCAATGTAATCATAATGAAATGTGAGAGATTTATTCTCCAATACTGCAAATGGCATTGGTATATCAATTTAATATCAATCGGTAACATCATACAATCGTAATGTAACAAGCTGACAGAGCCCAGAATGTCCGTGACAGATGTTGTTTACCGCACATGCGCAACAGGAAGTACAAAAGAGTGACGTAGTCTTCATTCGGATAGCCTCTGGTGTTGTCATATACAGCATACCGATAGTGAAAGTAAACATGTGCGCCATTCATGATCACTTCTCCGATCATGGGAAATAAGAATTGCAACAATGTTGCTTGTGAACATGTCGTTAGCAGATGAAGTGTCATCCTTTGTGAGTAAAATAGAACAAAAGAGTGCTATTTTGTACTTCTTGTTACTGAATTTTACGTTTACACAGACATCTAACACTCAGTATCAGTATGTTTCGTCAGTATTTTGACGGATGCCCGGCCGGGAAGCCTACACATGGTTCCTACGTGTATTTTGACGGGTACCTGGGTACTTCCCCAACACGACCCGTGTGGCAATAATCAAGGCCTACAACATTCCATTCGTATTTGGACACAGAAACAGAAAAAAATCGTAAGTGTTCATTTCGTTTTGCTTATACCTGTCTACAGTAAATAAATTACACATGAAGTGAACTTACGTGTCTCTGTGTATTTCTGCTAACGTATGTGATATAGATGTTTTATTTTATTACAAGAACAAGAACATTACTTTATATTTTGGAGCAGTTTCCTTTTCAAATTCGAAGTTGACAAAAATTAACTGCTAGCATTATTTTCTAATTTTATGACATACAATTTAATGCATTTAATTCAGTAGGTGTAACAGATTTAATTTGCCAAATTGTCCATATTGATACCGTGTTAATGGAGTGTCACATCACAAAACATAACAGTATGTAGGATTTTGTATAGTGTGTAACATACATGACAATGAATTAGCATATTGATGTAATCAATTAATATATAGCTACTGTTGTAGAGGAAAAGATATCACCTTCTGACTGACTCTGCTACAACAGTAGCTAATCAATATAGAGATACAATTGTAGCGGGATTGGACTGGGTCGATCATCGGTGACCAGGTAGCTCAGTCGGTAGAGCACTCGGCTAGTGTTCTGAGGGTCCCGGATTTGAATCCCGGTCTGGCCGCTACATTTTCTCCTCTCCTGTTACAAAATTGGCGCCCAACTAAATAACCCACGTTGGTGGTATTTGGAAGATTCTCGTATGTCTTCGAGGGTGAAGACTTTGAGAAAGGAGGGAGGAGTGTAGCAGGATTGGACTGGGTCAATCATCGGAGACCAGGTAGCTGAGTCGGTAGAGCACTCAGCTAGTGTTCTGAGGGTCCCGGGTTTGAATCCCGGTCTGGCCGCTACATTTTCTCCTCTCCTGTTACACAATCATGTATACACAATACATTTGTACATAATATACATGTGTGTATATGAAGTTTAAGAGACAAGTGTAATCACTAATAAGGCTAGATTTTATTAAGACAATTATTATCTCTGATTTAAAAACTGGAAACATGAGCTTAAAATATTGATAAAAATTAAAAATAAAAAGATTAAAAATGATGCTAATATATTAACTCAAATTACTTGTAAACAAGACTCCACAACTGACTTGAACTTAACAAAATTCTTTAAGTTTAGTTATGTTAGAGGACTCTATAACTTTTTATTGAAATTATTGCATATTTTGTTAAATTCTAAAATAACAGGACCCAATATTTGCTAGTCATCCACAGCAGACTCAAAATGTTGAAGAATTGAGATTATCAAGAAGCAGTGAAATAATACCGGGCATATATTAACTAGCTGCAATGGCAGATATATAAAGCTCTAGACAACTTTGTCGTCAGATCTAGGGTTACAATTCTGTCTAATTGACCGTAGTGTTGCAAAACATCTAATGATGAACATGACATAATTAGCGGACTGCAGGTTTCAAGTAAATTTGCAATTGAACAGATTTACGGTATGTAAAAACATATCAAAAAGCATACGTTCAGATGGACATGTATCACTAAAGAGTAAAATAAAAATAATGTTTTGTTATGTTATGCTATGTTATTTTATTCAAGTATTTTTGAATAAACATAATTAAACACAGTTCACTTCAGTGATAGGGAAGGAGATTTGTTACTATGCGACTATGTCCCCTTGAAATAAAATTTCGATGGGACATTTGATCAGACAATGCGCCAAAACAACAACATTTTCTAGGGACATTGAGGCGAAAACAAAAATTAACATCAGCATGTATCATCAATGTTTTATTAGTCACTCATTAGTCAGTGTACTGTTGATTCAGCAAATAAGTAAAAAATGCTAGCAGATGAATTTGTTAACTGATCATTTAACCAGAAACTGCTTCAAAATTAGAAGTAATATTAAACTTTTTTTTTCTTGTTGTAAAACAAAACATTGATTATATGTATGTTAGCAGAAATACACAGACATGTTACCTAGTTCACTTCATGCGTCATTGTTTGTCAAATACAAAATCAGAAACATAAGTGGTATGTAGTTCATATACCGACCCAAAGACCAATTTATTTAATGTAGAAACAAAACGAAATGAACGCTTACAAATTTTACTGTTTCTGTCTCCAAATACGGAAGGGATGTTGAAGATTACTAGCGTAATGCACGTGGTTGCGTTGTTCAGGTGTTCTTCAGATAAAGTTACGTGAATGTGATCGACCACATCGGGGGGATGCTAAAGAAATTGTCTCTGTCGCTTTCAAGCTGTTGAGTGAAAAGAATGGAAATTATCTCTCATAGATGATTTCGACCAGCAAGTACAGTATCAGATTTACATCTAGGTTCTAACGCAGGGAACTCCCTGAACAGTATCAGATTTTGCGTTATGACATCTTTGTTTACATCGGACCGCTTATACCATTGCTGAGTGTCACGTGACAAGTCGCTTATTTAGATGAAAAACGCTTACACTCGAAGGCAGAACACGATAAATAGTTACATTTTCTTAAAAAACGATAAACAAAACTCGATATTTCAATGCATTAGTGGTTTGTAATACATGTCATATAACCTCTGTATACATTTGACAAATCAGCGGGTGGGGAACCAATAAAAAAAGATCTTACGTCATCGTGTTTAGAAACCGGGGTCCGTCTCAAAAACCATAATATCTTACCGATGATCAATCAAAATGTCTAAGTATGTTTTTTGATGCGTCATTTATCCAACAAATGCGCGTATGGCGCAGGGCGCGTGGCCTTCCCTATCACTGCACTTTGATTGGCTTTCCCAAATGATTTACGTGTGTTGTTTGTTTGATTAATTAACGTCCTATTAACAGCTATGGCCTCCTATGTATGCAGTGTGTTGCGTGAATGTTGTGCGAGGTGCGTGTTTTGGGAGACTGCAGTAAATTCATGTTGTGTCTTCTTGTATAGTGGAACTGTTGCCCTTTTTATAGTGCTATATCACTGAAGCATGCAACTGAAGACACCAAACAACACTCCCCACCCGGTCACATTATACTGACAACGGGCAAACCAGTCGTCCCACTCCCCTTATGCTGAACGCTAAGCAGGAGCGGAAACTACAACTTTTATAGACTTTGGTCTGTCTCGGCCAGGGGACAGAACCCAGAGCCTTCCTTACAGGGGCAAACGCTCATCTCAAGGCCAAAAGTGAGGCGGTGCCAATGGAGGCATTGGGAAAGATAAAGTAAGTTAGGAAGAATAGAAAAGATAAGATCCTAAATTTAGTCACCTTTTACGATCATGCAATAAGGGCAGCAGGTACAATTCTAACGCCCTACCTGCAGGGCCAACAAAAAATTGGTTACTTGTTGTTGAAGATTTCATGTGTGTAAGGGGTACCAGTGGGGAAATCATTGCAAACAAATTATCATTAGATAAACCCAGAGAAGTCTGAATGTTTTTTCTGGTTGTTGGACATTATTCTCAGAAATCACATAAGGCGTCGCTACACGTACTGAATAGAAACATTGCCGGGAGCACGTGGAGCATCTAGATATAGCCTAACTGGTACTGTACGCTAGATGGCCATGACCTACTTGTAAAAACTGTCGGTACATGGGAGATGCTGAAACAAAGTTAGGCTTTACTTAGGGGATATTTGTGGATCTGTATGCGCTAAAGTAAAGTACAGTTTTAACCGAAAAGTTATGCTTGTATACTATGTATTTCACCAACTTGTCCAAGTACATGTAAATGTATATCAGTATAGTGTATATTTGACGGAAAACTTGTAAGCATAAGGAAAAGGCCCTCTTCACATTATGAACAACTTTATTGAAATAAATAAAAGGTTAAGTTTCATATCGCAGGTTGTATTATGTTCCTGGCGTCGTCATAATTACAATGGGTTAGTTGACCATTTCTGCGCCACAAGGCAAAACTTCAATTTATTATATTATAATTGTTATAAAAAGATTTTTAATTTTTTGTTTCGGAAAGGTAGCCTAGTGGCCCTTTCATGAATATCATGAAGTTGATAATCTTTTACATTGAATGTGAAAGCATTTGAATTATCATTATTCAAAAGCGAGAATAAGAACTATGGCAGCTACCCTAGGTAACTGCTGTATGGTAGCCTTCTTAGCTTTTTGGGTAGTTAACACTTGTTTTTTATGTCTACTCATCTGAATACCTGCAAAATTAAATTTCTTCACTTGCCTTAAGCTCTCAGTACTTTCAGTACTTTGATTTTTGAAGTCCCATTCCAGTATAACCTTACTCCATTCAGTGTAATAGGCGTTATCTGGAAACGCACTATAGTGGTCATGTGACAGCGAGGGACTTTCAAAATGGCTGCTCAAAGTAGCGATAGAACAAGACATCGTTTGCAAAATGAGATGGTTCTTTGTTTTCAATACATGTCACTTCATATTAAATGTGCGTTTTGAGAGAAAAAATATCTCCACTATCGATGTGTGCCAGTATGGGAACCACTCCAGTTGGATTATTTCTGTAATAGACCCTTACAAGAGGTAGGTCAACCTGACTTGATTTTCCAGAATAAAGTTTAGAAGGCTCGAGTAGGGATATAAGTGGAATACCGCTTCCAGTATAAGTGGAATACCGCAACCGTTATTTTCCGGAGTATAAGTCGCGACTTTTTCCCCTGAAAATCGGGAGTGTGGCTTATACACCAGTACGGCTTATCTGTGGACGAAAACCAAAATCTGAGTGACGGTAATAACTGAATAAGGTTACTGTAGTATATTCGCCGTATTTATTGCCCTTCTCTTACAAGCATCGTTTCTGTATAAACGCTCCCATCCCATAGATTTAACGAGGTTTTGACAATATGTATTGTGATGCCGCTAACACTAAACATCAGCATTGTATCCAATCTGTATCTGTTGATTATGTCAAATACCCAATACTGGCATATGATTGAGGGGGAGAGAGCGCATATATATATCTGCCGGTTAGTCACAGTTTAGGAGAGACGATATGTTTTCGTCAAGTTGGTTCCAGTCTTTGATTGTTCTCACAAAAAATGAATTAATATAATTTTAAGGCAAAGCTTATCTGAGAGCGCAGCAGTTGATCCATTCTTTGGTTTGTTGTTTTTTTTTAAATGTGTAACTAAATAGAAATATACCAGGTTAACCTAAATAAAGGATTTCCAACGACGAAAGAGTAATTTCCCCTGACCCATCAGTCTTACCGATATTGACATGTGTTTTTGTTTTTATTGCTTATTGTGTTCGTTGACTAACTGTACTGCTAGAAACCATATACAGAATTATCAATCATTAATCATAGCTTTGCTGAATTACTGGCATTGAGTTTATGACAAGAAAAACAATATTGAACATAGGATACTTCTACTTTCACTTTCTGCAAAAATACGTGACTGCGGCTACAAATTATATCTTGACGTCATTCTCCGTTGCCAGACGGAAAACTCCGAAGCAACTGCTCACATTAAACAGCTTTTTAGTTAATATTCAGGACAAAATGTAATTGTTAGATTCAGGTAAGAATAAATTGGAAGGTTTATCTTTCACTTGTTTTCATTTTGAATTTTTGCAAGCGTTACTTGCTTGTAATTACGCGAGAGTGTGATTTTGTAATCACGCGAGAGTGTGACTTTGGATACTGTCTTGCACAATGCTGGATCTTGTGTTGACTTTCTGTTTCCGGTTTATCAGAAAGTTTCCCAACTCTACATATATGGATGAATTACATAGAATAACTTTACCGAGACACCTCTATCACAAGAGTTTGCTGCGCTCTAGAAATGAAAATAAATAGTAATGGGCCGAGTACTGTCCCTTGGGGTGACACCTTAGTCTTATACAGACTCTCCTCGTCCACCACTACCCTCATGTGTCGATGACATAAAAATGTATATGGATCCATTGATGTAGGAGTCCATGCACATATATTTACACTTGCTAGGCTTGGTCACTATACGCTAATACTAGCCGATTTAACGCGCCCCATAGAATATATTCTTAGAGGAATTGCTCCGTACAAGCATGGTTAACATAAAAACGAAATCCAATCCCTATATGCGTTTAGTTTGTGAAGTAAGTATTTATACAGTTGGTAGTAGACTAAAGGTTACACCCTTGTGCACATGGAGTGCACTACGTTTAGATTACAGGTAGACACAGAGTGCACAAGATTTAGACTACAGGTAGACACGGAATGCACAAGATTTAGACTACAAGTAGACACAGAGTGCACTACGTGTGAACACGGTGTCCACTACAGGTGGACCTCGTGTCCAGGTACATTCAGACATAGACAGACAAGGTGATGTGTTACAGCTGGAGATTGGGGGAGGAAAACATTTTTCACTTAGAAATAATACATAATTTCAATTTTTTTAGTGTTTTTTTTTTTAATGACAACATCTACAATTTAGTGTACAATATATATAACTACAGATATTTGTTTAAGTAAATACATAAATAAGACCTTTTCACTTCAAAAGTAACAAAGATTAATTATTTTCATTGAGTATATGTCTACATATTTAATTTTATATCATTAGTTTCCATTTCATATCTAGATTATATTACATTTTCAAAGGTCAATGTTTTATGGGTAGATCACATTAAATATATATATCATTTACATGAAATAGTAAATACAAGCATTTCACAAGTCAACTTTGAATTGCAGCAAATACCAGCCCTATTGTGCTTTTGAAACACTTTTGATTTTATAATAAGCTATCAGTAATACAATCATATACCGGTTATTACATAGCTTTTATATGAAAAGATTTGATGCATATTAACAGCGACGTATATGGTATGTATTACCGTATTCGACCCAATACAGTGTTTTCCTGCCTATAATATATTTGGGGCGGAAATAAGGCCCCATTCCCAATTGTATTTCTTGTTATTTTTTTCCAAATCTATGCCTAAATTTCCCAAATCAGTGAGTTGATGCGTATTTTGTGCGACGAAACTAAATTTTTTAGGAAATCCAAAGTCTGAATGTCGTATTTTTAGTAACCATTTTTACACTTGATTCTTAGAGAAGCATAATTGTCTATTCTGCCTTTTCCAAAATTTCCATAAACACCGTTCAAGTTTTTCATTTCCTACTTTTATCGCACAAAATTTCCCAATTTACACCAGGTGGCAATTTCCCAAAATACCCAGGAAAAACACTGCAATAGGCGACGAGGACTACTAAGAAATTGAAAAAAAAATGCAAAGGTAGTAATAAGACGAAATTTTTGCAAATCTATACAGTTTTGTGAAGTTTTGGTCTTTATTTATGTCTGGGCAATTGAAATTGAGGCCTCAAAAAGGGGTAGGGGCGCTTATAGGGACATGGGCTCTTATTGGGTCGAATACGGTATATCTAAGTCTCTGATATCAATCAGTTATCTAGCGATACGCTTGCAAATCGACTTAATTTCATTAAGATAGATACATTTTTATTATTATTTTTGCTATTTTAAGTTCTACAAGTAGTGCACGAAAATGCCTTAGAAAAGTCTAAAATTGTGATGTCTGTGAACTTAAGTTGAAGTTTCTTGCTTGCTCATCAACGGTGATTGGTAGTTGTGTCTTGAACGAATACCAGATCAGAATCCATGATTTAATGATGTTAGGATGAGGTGGCGACCCCCTTTCTTATATAGTGTCTTTATTGGCATTGGTTCAGTCATTAAGTTAAATTAGTCCATAAATTAATTTGAAACCATAATTATGTGGGTTAAACTCATGTTTTGTAGTTTAGATGTTAATAACATTAAAGCACATTAAATATATACCAGTAATCAGTTGGCCGTGCAGGTAAGGTGTTAGATTTGTACCTGCTGCCCCTATTGCATGATCGTAAAAGGCGACTAAATTTAGGGTCTTTTCTTTTCTCTTTTTCCTTACTGACTTTATCCTTCATAATGCCTCCCTTGGCACCACCTCACTTTTGGCTTTGATTTGAGCATTCGCCCCTGTAAGGAAGGCTCTCGGGTCTGTCCCCAAGGCCGATACACACCAAAGTCTATAATAGTGGTAGTTTCTGCTCCTGCTTAACGCTCGGCATACAGGGAGTGGGACGACTGTTTCGCCGTTGTCAATATAATGTGACCGGATGGGGTGTGTTGCTTGGTGACTTTGGCGGCATGCTTTAGTGATATAGCACTATAAAAAGGGCAACAGTTCCACTATATAAGAAGACACTACATGAAAATACTGCAGTCTCCCAAAACACGCACCTTGCACAACATACCGGTACACGCAACACACCACATACATGGGAGGCCGTCCTTACATGACCATAGCTGTTAATAAGACGTTAATTAATCAAACAAACAAAGTTATCAGTTATTTATTATAACATCTTTGATTATGTTCCAGGAACTGCCCAGATGGACAGCTGTATTTTGGTGGTTGCTGCCACAGATGGAACCATGCCACAGACAAGGGAACATCTCCTGCTTGCTAAACAGATCGGAATTGATAAAATGGTCGTCTTCATAAACAAGGCTGATGCTGCAGATGCTGAAATGATAGAGTTAGTAGAAATGGAAATCAGAGAAACACTCAGTGAGTTTGGATTTGATGGCGACAATACTCCAATTATTATCGGGTCTGCTTTACAGGCTCTTGAAGGTACCAATGACGAGCTTGGAGCTAATAAAGTAAGAGAATTGCTTGATGCGGTTGATAATTATATTCCTGACATGGTACGCGATCTTGACAAGGATTTCCTTATGCCGGTCGAGTCTGTGTTCACCATTTCTGGCCGTGGAACTGTCGTGTCTGGTCAGGTTATTCGTGGTGTTGTCAATAAAGGAGACGAAGTTGAACTTAAAGGTCATGGTGTTACCATCAAAACATTGCTCACTGGTATTGAAATGTTCAACAAAAGTCTAGACAGAGCGGAGGCTGGGGATCAGCTTGGAGCTCTTTTGCGGGGTCTGAAAAAGACCGATGCCAGGAAAGGAATGACACTTTCTAAGCCAGGAACTATTGCTTCAGTTAATCATATCACTGCAAAAGTTTATCTGTTAAGTCCTGATGAAGGAGGGAAGAAAGCACCATTTGTTCATGGCAGTCAGGCTCAAATCTACTCGACAACATGGAGATGTCCAGTGTTTTTCCAGCTGAGTGAAAGTAAGCCCATGTTGATGCCAGGAGAAGATGCCCAAATTGATCTTTATCTACTGAAGAACATGTGTATGGATATCGGACAGCGTTTCACCATCCGTGATTCTAATCAAACTACAGGATACGGTGTTGTCACTGCCATCAACGCAGATGTAGACATGGAAGCCTATCAGGCCGATAAGAGGAAGGAGAAATCGGCCAAGAAAAAGGCTCAGAAAAAGGCAGAAATGGAGGGATATTAATAGACTACTGCACTAAAAATACTTCAGAGTCGACTTAATTTGTCATACGGCAGACCAAGATGGTGATCATGATCAACCCACACATTTATATACCCTTGGTGCCACATGTTAAAAGTAATAAGGATGGGTAAAACAGATCAAATTAGATATGTTATAACATTAGAGACGATGACAATGAGTGCTGTAACAGAATATGTTTGAAAACATTTATTGTGATAATATGTACATTGTGTACTTGTAAATCTGTTTAATTTTCAAAGAAAGTTTTGAAGACAACTGGTTTTCTATATATATAGATCAGTGCCATCTTTAATGGTTTATATATTGATGGCGTAGGAAACAAACCCCGTCTAATTCAGAGTAACACATGCTAGCATTATTTAGTGTAATTTTATGTTCATAATTTAAGATTTTTCTATCATTTTACAGCCAGATATATACAATGTATCCAGATATATACAATGTATCTTTATCATGACTACAAAACATAAAGATATATAGATGAGTTTTCAGAAATGTGTGTTGTCTTAACATTTTTCATTGTTGAGTGATAATATAATTAAAACATATTTGCAAAGACCAATGCATGTACTTCATATTGTTATTGAGAATTTATAAAATGACATCTGACCTAAAGATATCTCCTATAATATCTTATAAAACAATTATTTAAAGATGCTATACCGCCGATGAATGGTAATTTTTCTCTATCAAGATCAAGAACAGGAGAAGACAAATTTGTATTATTCTTCAGTTACAAAAGTTACTTAATTTACACCATTACCACATTTACAATTGAAAACTGAGCTTCTTATTTTACTTCAAGATCAAAATACTAAAAATAATTACCGTATTCGTCCCTATAAGTGCCCATCCCCCTTTTGGAGGCCTCAATTTGAATTGTCCAGGCATAAATAAAGACCAAAACTACATGTAATGTATCTATATAAATGTTTTGTTGTTGATGATGTATTTTTGGTAATTGTGGTTGAAGAATAATTACGATGAAGGCGTTATCTTCTTTCCATGGTTTTTAGGTCATCTGACCCGAAGGGTCAGGATGACCTATAGTCATCATGTTTCGTCCGTCGTCGTCGTGCGCCGTCCGCCGTCCGCCGTGCGCCGTCCGCCGTCCGCCGTGCGCCGTCCGCCGTGCGTTAACTTTTCACATTTTGAACTTCTTCTCAAGTTTGACCAGTGGGATTGAGCTGAAACTTACCTGAAATGATCCTGAGATGGTCCCGACAAAGTGTTGTTATTTTTCGGGTCGATCCGAAATCCAAGATGGCCGCCACAGCCGCCATCTTGAAAACACATTTTAAACTTCTTCTCAAGTTCTACCGGTGCGATTTGGCTGAAACTTGCATGAAATGATCCTGACATGGTCCCGACAAAGTGTTGTTATTTTTCGGGTCGATCCGAAATCCAAGATGGCCGCCACAGGCGCCATCTTGAAAACACATTTTGAACTTCTTCTCAAGTTCTACTACCGGTGCGATTTGGCTGAAACTTGCATGAAATGATCCTGACATGGTCCCGACAAAGTGTTGTTATTTTTCGGGTCGATCCGAAATCCAAGATGGCCGCCACAGGCGCCATCTTGAAAACACATTTTGAACTTCTTCTCAAGTTCTACCGGTGCGATTTGGCTGAAACTTGCATGAAATGATCCTGACATGGTCCCGACAAAGTGTTGTTATTATTCGGGTCGATCCGAAATCCAAGATGGCCGCCACAGCCGCCATCTTGAAAACACATTTTTAAACTTCTTCTCAAGTTCTACCGGTGCGATTTGGCTGAAACTTGCATGAAATGATCCTGACATGGTCCCGACAAAGTGTTGTTATTTTTCGGGTCGATCCAAAATCAAAGATGGCCGCCACAGGCGCCATCTTGAAAACACATTTTGAACTTCTTCTCAAGTTCTACCGGTGCGATTTGGCTGAAACTTGCATGAAATGATCCTGACATGGTCCCGACAAAGTGTTGTTATTTTTCGGGTCGATCCGAAATCCAAGATGGCCGCCACAGCCGCCATCTTGAAAACACATTTTAAACTTCTTCTCAAGTTCTACCGGTGCGATTTGGCTGAAACTTGCATGAAATGATCCTGACATGGTCCCGACAAAGTGTTGTTATTATTCGGGTCGATCCGAAATCCAAGATGGCCGCCACAGGCGCCATCTTGAAAACACATTTTGAACTTTCTCAAGTTCTACCAGTGCGATTTGGCTGAAACTTGCATGAAATGATCCTGACATGGTCCCGACAAAGTGTTGTTATTTTTCGGGTCGATCTGAAATCCAAGATGGCCGCCACAGTCTCCATCTTGAAAACACATTTTGAACTTCTTCTCAAGTTCTAACCGGTGCAATTTCGCTGAAACTTGCATGAAATGATCCTGACATGGTCCAGACAAAGTGTTGTTATTTTTCGGGTCAATCCGAAATCCAAGATGGCCGTCACAGCCGCCATCTTGAAAACACATTTTGAACTTATTCTCAAGTTCTACTGAAGGGATTTGGCTGAAACTTGCATGAAATGATCCTGACATGGTCCAGACAAAGTATTGTTACATCTCTGGTTGATCCCAAATCGAAGATGACAACCATGACACTATGTATAATTAAGTTCCTATATTTAAAGGCCCTTGGCCTCTTGTTTGAAATAAAATTTGTTGAAAGAAAATTGAAAATGATCCTGACATGATCCTGACAAAGTGACACCATATATAATTAATTTTACTATTGTCAAGGTAGTCAGATGACCGTTAAGGCCCTTTGGGCCTCTTGTTTTATTTGGTTCCATATGCAGACTTAGTATAGATCCTGACGGGAATTACACTAATAGTTCTCCGTCTACTAAAATACATGGTCATACAATTAATTTCCATGCTTCCTAGTGTTGGTATATCTGCAGAGGTGTCCTGGTGTGAAGTGTGTCATGTCTGTAGTGTATGTTGTGTCCGGAGTGTCTGTGGTGTGTCTTTCGGTGTGTTTTAAAGAATATCCCTAGTCTCTTATATATTCGATACCAGGAAGCAGAAATGGCGTAAAGATCATGATTCCCTAAAATGATGTCGGGCAATGATTGAATAACAACTTCCTAGATATGAAATGAATTCCTATATGGACTTAATTCTTAGACGATGTTCCTGAATCAACTGCCTGAAGATATATTCACATTGGTCAATCAAATTATCAAGTTATATATAGCTTACTTTAACTTGAATCTTTAAATTAAATTTCCATATCAAGGCATCGTTAAACTACATACACTCAACTGTAAAGATTTGCAATAATTTCGTCTTATAAGCACCTTTTCATTTTTTTTTTTCAATTTTTCAAGCGCCCTAGGCGCTTATTGGGTCGAATACGGTAATGATGAGTCCTGAAAAAACTCCATGGCACTTTGCCCTATATAAAATGAAGTACTGATTGTGCATGCACCAAAAGCAAAATAAATGATTTCATGTGTATGTAGTTTTTAGGTCATCTGACCCGAAGGGTCAGGATGACCTATAGTCGTCATGTTTCGTCCGTCGTCGTCCGCCGTCCGCCATGCGCCGTCCGCCGTCCGCCGTGCGTTAACATTTCACATTTTGAACTTCTTCTCAAGTTCTACCGGTGCGATTTAGCTGAAACTTGCATGAAATGATCGTGACATGGTCCCGATAAAGTGTTTGTTATTTTTCGGGTCAATCTGAAATCCAAGATGGCCGCCACAGCCGCCATCTTGAAAACACATTTTGAACTTCTTCTCAAGTTCTACCGGTGCGATTTGGCTGAAACTTGCATGAAATGATCCTGACATGGTCCCGACAAAGTGTTGTTATTTTTCGGGTCGATCTGAAATCCAAGATGGCCGCCACAGCCGCCATCTTGAAAACACATTTTGAACTTCTTCTCAAGTTCTACCAGTGCAATTTGGCTGAAACTTGCATGAAATGATCCTGACATGGTCCCGACAAAGTGTTGTTATTTTTCGGGTCGATCTGAAATCCAAGATGGCCGCCACAGCCGCCATCTTGAAAACACATTTTGAACTTCTTCTCAAGTTCTACCGGTGCAATTTGGCTGAAACTTGCATGAAATGATCCTGACATGGTCCCGACAAAGTGTTGTTATTTTTCGGGTCGATCCAAAATCCAAGATGGCCGCCACAGCCGCCATCTTGAAAACACATTTTGAACTTCTTCTCAAGTTCTACCGGTGCAATTTGGCTGAAACTTGCATGAAATGATCCTGACATGGTCCCGACAAAGTGTTGTTATTTTTTCGGGTCGATCCAAAATCCAAGATGGCCGCCACAGCCGCCATCTTGAAAACACATTTTGAATTTCTTCTCAAGTTCTACCAGTGCGATTTTGCTGAAACTTGCATTAAATGATCCTGACATGGTCCCGACAAAGTGTTGTTATTTTTCGGGTCGATCTGAAATCCAAGATGGCCGCCACAGCCGCCATCTTGAAAACACATTTTGAACTTCTTCTCAAGTTCTACCAGTGCGATTTGGCTGAAACTTGCATGAAATGATCCTGACATGGTCCCGACAAAGTGTTGTTATTTTTCGGGTCGATCCAAAATCCAAGATGGCCGCCACAGCCGCCATCTTGAAAACACATTTTTGAACTTCTTCTCAAGTTCTATTAGTGCGGTTTGGCTGAAACTTGCATGAAATGATCCTGACATGGTCCCGACAAAGTGTTGTTATTTTTCGGGTCGATCCAAAATCCAACATGGCCGCCACAGCCGCCATCTTGAAAACACATTTTGAACTTCTTCTCAAGTTCTACCTGTGCGATTTGGCTGAAACTTGCATGAAATGATCCTGACATGGTCCCGACAAAGTGTTGTTATTTTTCGGGTCGATCTGAAATTCAAGATGGCCGCCACAGCCGCCATCTTGAAAACACATTTTGAACTTCTTCTCAAGTTCTACCAGTGCGATTTGGCTGAAACTTGCATGAAATGATCCTGACATGGTCCCGACAAAGTGTTGTTATTTTTCGGGTCGATCTGAAATCCAAGATGGCGCACCACAGCTGCCATCTTGAAAACACATTTTGAACTTCTTCTCAAGTTCTATTAGAGCAATTTGGCTGAAACTTGCATGAAATGATCCTGACATGGTCCCGACAAAGTGTTGTTATTTTTCGGGTCTATCCAAAATCCAAGATGGCCGCCACAGCTTCCATCTTGAAAACACATTTTGAACTTCTTCTCAAGTTCTACCTGTGCGATTTGGCTGAAACTTGCATGAAATGATCCTGACATGGTCCTGACAAAGTGTTGTTTTTCGGGTTGATCTGAAATCCAAGATGGCCGCCAAAGCCGCCATCTTGAAAACACATTTTCAACTTCTTCTCAAGTTCTACCAGTGCGATTTGGCTGAAACTTGCATGAAATGATCCTGACATGGTCCTGACAAAGTGACCCCATATGTAATTAATTTTACTATTGCCAAGGTAGCCAGATGACCGTTGTGGCCCTTTGGGCCTCTTGTCTGTCAATTAAACACATCTTTATGCACGGTTAAACATCATTGATTAGTATCATTTATGCTCTGTCGGCAGTGGAGCATCTTTAAATATAGCCCTTCCAAAGTAAATAAGAAGGGGTCAATATTCCTTGGGACATATCATTTCACAGTGACCTCATCTACTGGGGTTCTATAATCATATTGAGGGTTTTTGGAACTACGATGTATAACAGTTTATATTTAGTGAGTTTATCATGAACTACAATGATTAACCAACTTTGATCGCATTGTTTAGATCTTTAATGAATTGAACAAAAGAAGAATTAAATTATTTGTAAGAGTTGTTGCTCTTTGTACTTCAAATAGCTTTGGGTTACCATTTGTTTATTAGTAGAGGGTGGGGTTTATCTCGCGAGAAGCAATTGGGATTTCTGCTTATGATATCCATAACGGTTAGACAATTTACATGATATTAAAAACTATATATATATATCTAAACTCAAGAACGCAGATGAGGGGGACAAGTCACTCAGATAGCTTTGGGTTACCATTTGTTTATTAGAGAGGGTGTGCTTTATCTCATGATAAGCGATTGGGACTGAATTCATACATATCGTATTCGACCCAATAAGCGCCCGTCCCCCTTTTTGAGGCCTCAATTTCAATAGCCCAGGACTGTATCAATTAAGACCAGTACTACACAAAACTATGTTTGCAATAATTTCGTCTTTTCATTTTTTAAACACCTTGTGCGCTTATTGGGTCGAATAAGGTATATAACTAGGTATTGTGTATAAAAACAAGGTCACTGTGACCTATATTTTATTGGGAATGGATCTGTATTACGATCATTTGATTCTTAAACTTCTTACTTGATATAGGAATCCTGGTGAGACAACTTGTGTTGCGTACGGAAATAAGGTAATTGTAACCTGTATTTTCACCTTTGACCTCCTGTTGCCTATATCTCCTACAATGTATCATAAGGAAATGAAACTTCATACTTGGTGTATGTGTTCATCTACGAAAGGTGACGAGTCGTAAATACTAAATCAGGTTTCTGTTTGTTTGTGAAAAAACCAGCATGTCCATTATTTGCTCTTACCTCATATTATAAACACTGGAAGTTCTTGTACATGAGGATGAGTCGCATACCAGAATCAGGTCACTGACCTAGCCCGAGATAATCTGGCTCTGACACCAGACTTAGACATTATGAGAGATAGATGTCTGGTTTAGGGCCAGAGCGCACTGCTACATAAGTCGACACCGTTTGGTATCGGGCCAGGTCATCTCCGATTCAGACTATTACAAAACATTGTCACCGAGAATCGTCACTTACCTTGGTCTTTTCAACAAAGGAATAAATTATCTACTCGTAGCCATCCATTTCATCACACATGCATGTTCTATTGTGTCAAAACACAGTAGTTTCTTTTCTCTGCAACTTTAAATTTCCCTCGTCGTCGTCGCCATTTTCTCGTAGTATGCAAATCACCTTTAATCTCGACGGATTGCTATATTTGGGTAGATATAATATTCATTTGTTGAATAGACTAAGGTTAGTGGTGCTTCTCGATGGTCAGTCTTAATCGGAAATGACCTGGCCCGATACCAAACGAGACCTTATTATAACATGATGCACAATCACTGTGTAATAATATTTCAAAAAATAAGTTATAAACGTCTCAGATTTCACCATTTGTACTAGGATAAATTTGAAACGATACAGATATTGTCTTGACCAAATGTTATTTTAACCACCGTGTTGAAAACGAAAATCCACTGAAACCAATTGATGGAACGTGAGAACAAAACCATCTATAATCCATCGGTAAGACTCATGCAGTAACATGTGACACAACAATTTTGTTGACTGTGATTTTCTATTTGGAAAAAGTAAACTGGGTAATGTTCGCATTCTAGAAAGTAAGTGTCCGCATCGACTGTCACAACTGTCGATCATTGGAAGCTGATTCCACGTCCTCACTGCATGAAATCAACGAGTCTTGGTAAGTCTGCGTTCTTGATGGTGGTTGGACTATGCGATGGTCGTGTCCCCTGGTCCTTGTTGACGTGGCGGGAAGAAGGTGTGGTGTTCATTGGATTTTGATAAGACCTGTTACCTGTAGGACATGGATTCTTCGCTCCTGCAAAGTGTGTCAGCCGAGCATCTGGAACATGACTGTGACACTGCTGTGTCTTCTGAAGTCCTCCATGATGTACCGGGCTGCTTTCCGCTGGACATGTTCTAATTTATCAATGTAGGATTGAGTATGCGGGTTCCAGATAACTGATCCATACTCAATGATGGGACGAACTAGAATGGCAAAACAGGCAGCCCTCGCTTTTATCAGACCCTTTTCAGCGTTCTCTCCGCGAAAGCACTGGTGGCACTGGCCTTCTTACAGGTAGCTTCAACATGTTTATTCCAGGAGAAATTGTTTTAGATATTGATTCAAATACTTAATAAAAATAAATATAATATAAATAAACTTACGTTAAATAAATACTTGCCCAACTGAAAGTCTCGACCATGGATGGAGTAACCAATGGGTTCCTCCTCCTAGTTAACCGGATGGCTTCACATTTCTCTGAGTTGAAACTCCTCCCATTCCTGCAGTCTGTCCAAGTCTTATTGAAATTGCACAGAGTCGTCACGATTTGTGACTGTTTTGTACAAAAACAGTCATCTACGAACAAATGAGGAGTGGACGTAACACATGAAGGTAGGTCGTTGATGAAGACCTGGAATAGTAATGGCCCGAGGACAGTCCTTGAGGGACTGCCAATGTTACTGGTCCTCAAGAACTACATCCAGGGTTCTGTTAAGCTTGTCCCTGCCTCCCCTCTCGATTCCGATTCCGATTCCAGAGTGGTGGAGTTTACACAGGAGCCTTTGATGTGGGACATTGTCGAAAGCCTTCGAGAAGTCAAGAGGTACTATGTACGTCGACTTGGTCGCCATTGTCGAGACTCCTAGCAATGTCATCTATGTTCTGAACTAAATACAACATATGTGCACTCTAGAAATATATTGTAAACGTTCCTATTTTGACGCTATCAGATTTTCGCGCAAAGATAATCTTAAACACTGAGGTTAGCGCAACGATAAATTAACGCATTAATAATTATTACCATATTAGCAATATAGGGAAAATACCATTAGCTCAACTTGTTTAAACACTTGATTTCTGGTGCGAAAACCTCTAAAATATTAGCACTGTAGTATTTTATTATGCCTTTTGCATAACATAATATCATTAAAACGTACTGCAAATCAACTTTCTTTTGCGGCTAATAAATTTCGCGATTTCCGTTTAAAAATCACATTAAGGAATACTAACTTTGCGGATTTACCACAAGTATGAAATTATTTCCAATAGAGATGACCAGATATATATTTGCGGAGATATAGTTTCACGAATTTACTTCGAAAATCGCGAAAAGAGTTTACACTGTCTGGATACACACGAGCAAGTTGTTTTGCTGTAATGAAAGTCTGATTGTCAAATTACCACAATAGTGCAGTTTGAAAAAGACAAGTACCATTCTGTTATGCATTATAATGTATTGTCCACGCTTTCAACATTTGCTTAAATTGCATCATGTTTTTTCACCGTTTAAGATTCAAATCCATGCTTATTTGACAACAATATCAAAGTAAACAAAGCTGAGGATGGTCAGCAATGTGTGTGATCAGGGTCGACCTTGAATTGCGTATTTGATAACGCTGTAGATTATCATACCCTATCTTGCTAAAACTAGATAACCACATTCTCTAATCTTAGATGATAACTTTTGTAACACGTACCGTATATTATAGCCAGTCATCACGGTGTCTTGTAAATTCAACATGGCGACGTACAGCATGACAAAACTTTTGATTGTGTGTCTAGTGTTTACTGTTCTTTCTCCACAATGTAGTTACGCGTGCTTGGATAAAATGGATGTTTTGAAATGTATTGAGTTCTTCCAAGGCAATGCCTTCCTACAGTATGTAGACAGCACCGGACTACGGAAAACACTCCGATTTACTAAAGGTAAGTCATTACTCAGTATCCTATCATCTTTAAGGTTTACCGTAATCCATTCGTATTTATAGATATATCCGTTTTTGTTTTGTGTTCTGCGTTAATATACAAAATTGTAAAAAAAATTGTCATTTATTGTTGCAGACACAACAATATTCCTACCAAGTAGTAAAGCCTTTAAAGAATTGCCACCGGAAGTGACATCAGATAACAACACTATGAGGGAGCTTCTTCTCTACCACATCCTACCTAAATCTATCAATACCTCTACACTGACCAACGAACAGTTGTTACCGTCCAGTACCCCTGGAGGCCTGCCTATCCGAATCAACAAATATTCCAATTCAAATAAAACAGTGAGTAAATGCCGATTGTTGCTGCTTATATATTACAATGTCTGCGTCTGTTAATTAACTTATTGTCTGACAATATGTCTTAGTTAGTCATTGTTAATATTTTTAAAAGTACCAACAACTTCCGATTTTAACACCGGGTTCAACAACGTATCATATATAGATAGATAGATCATATATAGATTTGCAGTTATGAGCTTGTACAGAACGTAAACTGGAAAGACAACTAATTTTTCATGGCGGTCGTCGGTGTCACAATTTGCGTCATGACAGCTTATAGTAATGGTCTCGAAATTGTTCAGTTTTGCAAGGCTATTTGGGGCAGTGCTTTTTTTCATATTCCGTCTTTGCATATTACAGATTTAGCTCCCCTGCGGGTAGGTATCGATTGTTACGTCATTATTTTGTGAGCGCAATTCACGTCGTTTTCTCCGAAACGTATGACGTTACGCTACCAAACACATGACGTCACAATCAATACCTACCCGCAAGTGCAGATAACTCTGTTATATGCAAATTCGGAATACTAATGAACTGAAGGTATACTCTATTGCAGGCGATGACGTCATCAGGAGGATTAATCATAAGAAGTGACGAAAACGCTACGAATGGTGTCATTAACCTAATAGACCGCGTTATGTACCCACTACCTACCGGCAGTCTGTACGAATATGTAGCTAACACTGCATCCTATCAAACGCTGCTACTACTGGCGGCCAAGGCTCAACTTCTAGACACCCTCAAAGGTAATGGCGTCTTACACAGATTCTTTAATTCATTGGCGATGAATGCAAAAAACTTTGATACTCTAGCTAGTTATAATCCCACTTTCAGTCTGTCCATGAATTCCGCTTACTGCTTAGAATGAAACGACTTCTAATAATCATTCAAATGTGTTTGTTTGGACGCATTAGTTTATCAAAAAAGTTTGTTTTGTTCTATGTACCTATTAAGCAATGACCAATTCCAAAGGGGTACCTATACACCTACATCGCATTTTTTGCTTATTGGGAAAATTAGCATATTTATAGTCGAACAATATGCTTAATATAAAGAGAGCAGGTCCAAAAATTTAGAAATTTCCAATAAAATATAAATGTTACATTAGAATAGTTTATCCGTTAACCAGAAAATCTTACAGTATCTTACTTTTCAGGTGGACTCTATACGCTGTTTGCGCCCAATGAACAAGCCTTTTCCAAATTACCATCTGGCACTGTCGCCAATTTACTCAGTGATATACCAAAGTTAAAGAGTAAGTCTGCCATCTAAATCAGTTCCACATGTGTATATACGACATACACTACAAGAAGGGCCGTTCATACTTCACCCATTTATTACTGCTCATTTTGGATAATTAGCCACTGTGTTTGATTTTTGCTATAAATCACCACATATTCTAATTTATCTCAAATTATGACTTACGTATTTGCATTCCATTTTTATATCATCCCATTGAAGCTATTTCGAGGTTCGGTTTGTTTCTTCACAAAATCAGTTATGCTATAGTTAGCCCTTGATAGTTTTATTGTACTATCTGCTTTTTTAATACTAATCTATAATGTTTGTAATATTAATTGGGCGTCTTAATTCACTATTGCCACTATCTATCTTTTTGAAACTGGTGGTTTATGTTAATTCAAGAATTGACGATTTGACAATAAGATGCAATTTTGATGAAGAACATGTGAAAGTGTTTTTGTCAACATGATGATCTAGGCCTAATTGAAATGAGTCGGGTACATTCAATATTTGTTAATACATCTCGTGGTTCAATCGTTACAACCCTGTATGTATATGGCTACATCATGTGATATACATGTATTATAATACTATTGTTTGTGGATATGAAGGATAGGGATATTTTATGTGAGAGTCACAAAATGTTGTGAAACCCGAGGTTGTTGTTAGCTTACATGTAAGTGAAGGAATTCCTTAACATGTGTAATGTTTTCTAAGTTAAAGAGATAACCTTCTTTTGCAATGCTTTTCTATTGAGGAATTGAACTTCCAAATAATCGTGAAATTAGTTTCTGGTTATAAATGTTTATATTGTCTGTTTCAGCTGTTTTAGAAAATCACATCGTGGCCTCCACAATGTACAGCGCAGGATTACAAGTGGTTGGAACAGGAAAGACATTGAGTGGAGTCGAATTCAGTGCAAGTATGTAAAGCAGATAGAAATATGTTAATTGATAAATAGATAAATAACATGTTTTTAGTAAAGTCAGACGTTAGAAAACCCATTCACAAACAACAATAAGTAGATGAGTGCAGGAGAAGGAATGGTGAGCTTGTCATATCGCATTGCATAAGGCTTTTGGTAGCACCTTTTCAGGTACAAAGAAGATTCAGCTTGAACTACTGATGTCGACATTTTAGAACCGTAAATAAATAAAAGAACCGTTTCTTACATCACTTCTTGCCGATCGTAGAAATAGTTTAAAAGTGATTATTGAAGAGTCTTAATATCTCTCTCGGTGTTATCCATTTTAAAAGAGACATTTTTATACTAAAATATCTATGAAATTCCCACATGACAAGACTTCAAATTTGTTGTTCGTATTTGTTGTTTCTTCATGGAAGGTACAGGAGAAGATTTATGTAGGTTTAGACTGTTATCTGATCCTTTATATATATATATTTTCATGTATAATAAAATTTGTTGAAATGAAATCAAAAGTACATACCTTAACCAGAATGACATTTAATTTCTAAATTGTAACTGTAAAACGAGTTTGATAATGTTGTAGAGTTGATACTACACTTATAATCAAGTCTTGAACAAAATTAACTACATGTATATAGATTAAATGTCAATTCCCATAAAGCAGGTTGTCCTACATTTCCAGACACCGTCTAATACCACACAGTAGTTGACTATCATTAAAACAGCGAAATGAATTTTCATTGTTAACTTAGATTTACACAGGGAATCTAGAATTTGTTTGGTGTTAAGGTCATAGAAATACAATGTAGATGTTCTAAAATTATAATTGTTATTAGTTTATCAACTTAAGGTTTGTTTCGGACACGGAGTTGACCTTCAGACGGGTTTTTTCTTCTTTTTCTTCTAGCTATTATTAAGAATTAATCGAAAAAGTAAAACTCTAGACTGTTTCCTCATTCAATTTTCCCAGACCCAAATTCTCGGTTTTCATTAATTTATGAATGTTGATTATTACATATTTTATTTACTTTAAATTTTGTAAATATTATGTTGTAGACGCGACGGCAGTGACGTTAAAAAATGTCACAGCAACGATTGAATCCGCAGATCGGTCTGCCACCAACGGGGTTGTTCACGAGATCGACACTGTCCTTTTGTGAAGGAAATATCGCCAATAGACGTATAACTTTGTAGATATCGTATGACGTCACCAGTTTGACCATTCTATACCCATCATTTGAATAAAAAATATTTTTGTTTTATTTACTTGTGCTGTGCAATATATATAGTAACGAATGGCGTCGACATCGATACCATATGAGACAAATTACATTTTTTAGAGTGACAAATAAGGTTTTATTGTGAAAATATATATAGTATTTTTCACCCGAGTGACAAAAGCAGTATTAACCAATCAGAATACAGCATTTAAGGTGTAAATATCAATTTGAAATATTATACCAAAATTATGATATTATGTGCATCTTTCTTATTATGTTCGAACATAAATGTGTTGTATTTGATTATTTATGTTCGAAATTTGCGCCCTATGTGTGAAACTAAATTTCTAAGCGGAGTTAATTAAAGAGGAGTAAGTACATGTGTAGGCATCGTATCAAATTATTACTAGTATCAGTAAGCTTAGTCTACATTTTGTATGTGTAGGACAGAGGCATCACAAATGTTGTAAATAAAATATTCCTCGTTTCCTGATTCCATATATTTCACTTGTGCTTAGCATTAAAAAATATCAAAATTTCCGTCGCACTCGAGAAGGAAGAAATATCCTGTATATTAAACCAATGAAAGTGCTATCAAATGGCAGTAGTTATAGTTTTAAATATGAGTGAAACTTTGTTCCAAAATGCATTCACGATAATTACATACTATTATATGTTAACAAATGAATACCAAAATATATCTTAGAAAATTCCATATACTTTTCAATGGATTAATAGTAGACGATACTGAGTATCATTAATCAATTAATGTTACATTGATGACGTCATTGAAAAGTCATATATTTTCTATTCAAATGAAAATGGTCATTTCTCATTAGCCATTATCAAAACAACAACAATCAACAACTAATTGCATTCGAAACAGATGAACATTCTGAATGATCTTTTTATGATGATCTTTTTATTATCTTACCATTTATATTTTGGCGTGGTTTTGATTTAGTAGCCTTCAGCTGCAGACACTTTCATTCGTCCAAGTAGAAAGTGAAGCAAAGTTTAAACATTCCTTTGTGTCTTCCACTATTCTCTACATATCCTATTGTATACTACTACTGTATTAAACTCCAACGTCCCTAATTGTAAAAAAAATAAAAGACGATGGTATGAATGGAATTGTTTTCGTTTTGTTTACCGGTGGTATTGTGTAATATCAACAATTTACATAAATGCGAAATGACATTATACTTCAGAGAATACTGAAACGATATGATCACGAGATCGACACCGTTCTGCTGTGAAGGAAATATCGCCATCAGATATAACTTAAAATTTGTAATGTAGACATCGAATGATGTAGCAATCAATGTAATAAAATTGTTACCAAATAGTAACATATGGTCGATATGAATGCAACTTGGTGACATAGGAATATAACGTTACCATTATATCGTTATAAATGCAATTTTGGTGTCAGATTATATAGTTTTTTCATAACAAAAAGCTCATGTCCTTTCTGAAGATAAATGTATGAAATAGAATTACAACTCGTGATCAAAATCTTATAATGTGATAGGAGACAAACCTTTTCTCGAACAAACACTAAAATATGATTCTAATAAGCTGTATTACAGAGTTACCTCCCTTGCGGGTAGGAATCCATTGTGACGTCATAATTTTGTGACTGAAACGCACGTCGTTTTCTTTGAAAAGTATGACATTGCGCTCGCAAACACACGACGTCATACTTAATACCTATTCAAATACAGACTATTTGACGAAAACATAAATAAATATTTCATCCATTCCTCTACTGTGACGTCATATCCTTATCTAACCACAAAGCTCACGTAACTGGTCACGTGCCCTTAGAGTACTGACCACATGTGACAGAAATACACGTTTGTGTCATGATAACATCTACCTCTCACAAGACAGACAATCTGGTGGGGCACGTGTGGAGTCACCACACAACATAGTACAATAAGGGAAAGTGACCGTATTCTCTGGCCAGAACAAGGAACAAATCCAATATGATCGGGTCGTACGTTATCGGACTAGCGCTGTTGATCTGTGGAAGTGGCTTGGCAGAGGAAAATGTTTTAATGACAGCTGTGAGACTGGGAGGTAAAACCCTCGGTACTTTGATACAGGAAGGAAACTTAACGGACACGCTTAGTGGAAAAGGTATAAAAAAAACTTAATTTCCTTGCGTATGTGTCAGATTTTATAGCAGCCATATTTTTTCAAAGACTATTATGAATTGTTGAGCAAAATAATTCCACTTCGCCAAATATTCATTCCTGATCGAGACACCATAGTTTAGAAAAGCGGTAGTTTCTGGTCCTGCTTAGGCTTAGAGCATATATTTATACATGGATTGAGACGACGTTTTTGCCCATCATCAGCAAAATATGACCGGGTGTGGTGTGCTTGTTTTGGTGTATTCAATGGTATGCTTCAATGAGATATCACTATAAAAAGGGCAAGCGTAGGTTCCACTGTTACAAGTAGACACAACACGAATATACTGCAGCTCTCCCTAAAAGATCCAGATATTCATAAATGCAACACATCGCACACGGGAGAGATCGTACTAAGTAACTAGATGCTAATAGGACGTTTGGCCCAATCAACAATATTTTTCACTGATTCGGTGTTTTGTTATTACATGTATATTTATGTAAGAACGCTCAATGAAATGTCAAACGTGAGGTAGATTCGTGAGACGTTTGATAGAAAGTCAATTAGGAAGAATACAAATGATCATTTAAGAATTACTTATGAGAGAATGGAATAAATATTGAATGTTGAATGGCATTCAAAGAATATTGTATGTCAAATTAAGCATCAAATTATGAATGAAAGATATTTAGAAGGAAACCAAGCAACCAAATGCTGTCCATATCATGTATTTTCTAAAAGGTATTCTGGAATTTAATAATAAGAAAAAAAAAGGTGTGTCGATTTCCGTCATATAAGTGTTTGGTTTTCTTTATTTCACTCGGAAACAGAGCTTCACAGCATTGAGGTAGAGTAGGTATCTTCTATATCATGCAAACAAGGCAAACATCTAGTCATCATCATCAATTACAGTTCAATTTGATTTATATCAATAGCAAACTGAAAAGGTAACCCTAAAATTAACTTTTAGCTGTTCCTTGAATTATTTTTTTGTGTGGAAAGTGTATGTTTTGGGAAGGTGTGATATCAAAATCTTGCCCTTAGTGTTATCTTATTAAAACATGCCGCCAAAGACGCAAAAAATCACACCCCACTCGGTCACATTTTACCTTGTAACGAACATATAACAGAAGAAGAAGCTAACCCATTTTTAGTCTTGATCAGGAGAACATAAAAAGCCTTCATCACAGAAAGAAAGTGGTGACAAATGAGGCGTTAGGAAGAAGGTCAGGAAGAGAAATGAAAATATCTCAAACTTTGTCGTCTTTTACGATCATGCAATGGGGACAATATATACAATTCAACAAGGCACCAGCAGAGCATAAAATTAACAGAACAGAAATATGTAATGCTCTTTTATGCAATAATATGTTGGTTTTGGCATAACAGAATCTTATATTTCGCTATCATTTCACATTTGAAATGCATGGAGATCTTCTTTAGGCGTATTCTGTGTTTAACTCTTTTAAATGGAAAAAAATGAAAAAAAACAATTGTAGATTGAAAATTTTTAATTTATTCCGAATGTGTGCAAAGTATGAATGTCTCAAAAGATAATGTTTACATAACAGGAAAAGCTTAGATCAATGTTTCTAATATTTGACTACTAAGAATGTTTTCAATCTTATTCCCACCTTGTTTTTTTTCACAGGACCACTTACCTTTTTCGCTCCTGTGGACAAAGCATTCAAAGCTCTGAATCAAAGTGTTCTGGACAAGTTGACCAGCGACAAGAAACTATTGACCCAGGTGCTTACTTATCACGTGGTTAGTGGGAACGTCAGCGCTGGTCAGCTGAAAAATGACGAGTTAGTCAGTACGGTGGAGGGGACCTCAAAACTCAGAACCAACATTTATGGATCAGTAAGTTGCTTCTGTGACTTCGAACTCACATAAACGTTTACAATCCATGAAATTACTCTATTCGTCCTTTATTTATATCACAAAGCATTATTCCAGTCTTTGATCCAACAACCAGTACAAGTAACAAATACCACAATGTTGCAGAAATAAATAACGCTTAGAAGGATATTTTGATTCTTATTAAAGATGAAACTAATCCAGACTATGTGCAACACAAAAATTCACTTACAGAATCCACGAAGACATCTGATTAACAATATCATTGTCCTTCTTTCTTGTTGAAGCGAGCATTTTCAGACCTATTCACAAAAGATAAATTTTATTACAGAAGGTAACGATAGACGGAGCGAATGTGATACTAGCTGACCAGTACGCCAGTAACGGTGTTGTCCATATGATAGACAAAGTGTTGTATCCAATTCCGACACAGACACTCCTAAATTACGTCGCGGCTACCTCCTTCTTATCACAACTCGTCTACGTCGTGTCCATGGGAGACCTCATAGACTTTTTCAAAGGTAGGAAAACAAATCAAATCTATAAAGCTCGTTAACACATTGAATCTTTAAAAGTAGGAAAACACACTAAATTTTGAAAGACTTACATCGACACTGAAGCAATATCAAAAGAAATGTAAGTAAGAGGAAATTCATGTTAAAAATACAAATTTAATCGCCTTTTTACAATAATGTTTAATGAGGCAGTATGATCAATATCTATAGCATTGCATGTACAGTACACGGTAAATGTAAAATGTAGAATATGATAGCTACAACGTGATAACTTTAGATGATATATTGACTTTTTATCATAATCACCAAGAACGTTGCTATCTAGGAGTGGCAATAAAGGAATTTAACCTTATGTAGTTGGACAATCACAATAAATATGCGTCAGAAAACGGCGTCGTTTTGTTAAAAACAATGAGCGGATTCAAGAACAGGCAAATCATCATCATCAAATGACTTGCCAATGCTAACATTATTTTACAATGCTACTTTATAACAGGAGGACCCTTCACTCTGTTTGCGCCTACTAATGACGCTTTCGGTAGACTACCCCCTGGACTTCTTAATGATCTTCTGCTGAATAAGACGGCATTGAATAGTGAGTATGAAAAAAAAAAACCCAAAAAAACATCAAACTTCCAACTAGTGATCATGACCTTGTCGTCATTTGATACTTCCAAGTTTAATGGATAACTTTCAGCCATTCCGACAGAAAAAACCAATTGTGTTCTCTTCATATTACCCATAAATGATTGAATTTATTTATTCGTCACAGGATGTACTTATCCAGACTAAATCGAATAAATCAGCAACTTTAATACATTTCAATATTTTGTTTTCATCTTAGAACCGATAAGGCAATTTATTTCGTTATTTGAAATTCCTTTTTTGCCTTCAACATGTTGAACATCGTGTCAAGATACAAAAATACAAATAAACAAATATTTTAAACAGTCATTTGACAAGTCAGTTTTATTGAAAGTAGGTTATTTCTTATGATACAATATAAGTTTGTTGCATTTGTACAGATGTGTTGGAGTATCACGTCATCCTTGGTACAGAGTACAGTGCTGGCCTGAGTGACAACCAAAGGGTCAAGGCCGCCAACAATCAGGATCTCACCGTTAAGATCACTGCGGGTACGTCATCATCATTGTCATCCAAATTCTAAATCTACGATAACAATATTTTTTGAAAACATAGAATAAAGTCGCCATTCTAATGGCAAAACGAAAGTACATAATAAAGCATAGCGTCACAGTTGCAATGAAATTAAATATATGTAATAGAGTTGAGTGTTACGAGTTATTTGTACGTTTAATAGGATATTTTTCAAATATATTAAATGTTCATATTTGTCGGGTATTTCAGTGATAGGGACCTTTCGTATATAACAGACAGGGGTTCGTGTGATTTCCCCCGGATACTATTCCCCTCCACTTATCACAGGACTAACGGAGTATTTTGACTCGGCCACTAGGCACATAAAGTAGACAAATGGAAATGGCATATGGAATTTGTCTGTATCAGACATACCTTGCTGGATTTCTATGATAGACAAGTAATGATAAAATAATTTTGATTTATTTTTAGATGAAGTCATCATAAACGACGCCAAAGTGACGACAGCTGACATCACAGTAACAAATGGTGTGATTCACGTCATCGATACGGTCCTCCTGCCACCGTCAACACTGGCTAAATATAGCTGATAAACGAAGCCGCTTTATCTGTATATATGTAAATATGTCTTATTAATCATTGTAAATAAAGGCTAACTTAAACTCAACTTTTATTGTGATTTTTGAGACGTTTGTTAATACATATTTTGACTGAAAGTATGGCAAGCCAATTTAACATTTATTGAAGGAGCAAGGTCTTTCCCGTATTTAATCGAATTATATAGGACATCTTATATAATTATATATGAAATCTTATCTATGTAAGATATCTTATATGCTATATAAAATAAGTAAGATATCTTATACCTATATAAGATATCTTATAAAATATATAAGATATCTGATAAAGTATATAATATATCTTATATAACATATAAGATATCTTATATAACATATAATATATCTAATAAAGTATATAAGATTTCTCATATAATTTAACAGATATCTAAGACATCTAATAAGATATCTCATATAGAAATTAAATAAGATATCTTATATATGAATATAATATATCTCATATAGTATTTAAGATATCTTATTCAATTTTCTATATAAGATATCTTATATCGTATATAAGATATCTTAATTAATATATAAGATATCTTATATAATTGAAATCTCGTTGCTATATAAGATATCTAATTTAGAATGAGATTTCGTAGCATTTAAAATCAGAAACTAATTTCTCCCTCGAGCATCATTTGGAGCACTTCGGGACACAAAATAATCAAAAACAGAATATAATTCGCAATGACAGAGTGGCACTGAAAGGGAGAAACAGCCGCTATTTGGTTACATTCAACAATGTATTGAAAACACAGAAGCAGTTAATTCCCATCACTCTAGTTGTCAATTCGAACATGGCGACAATTAATATATTGGCTATAATGGTGACCTATCTATACATACATACTTTTGTCTAGTTCAACCAACCGCTTGATACTGGCGTAGCATACGAAGCCAACAGGAGTCTGGCTGAACGAGTAGTAGTATGCTTTACAGCTCTCTATGACTTCTGGGTAGGGGGACTTCATTTCTGGGCCTTTGTTGAAATCTCGTTCCTTTAGAAGATATCTTTTAAAGCACGAGATTTCAATTATATAAGATATCTTATATATTATATAAAATATCTTATATACGATATCTTATATATGATTAGATTAGTTGAAAAAAACACCATATGAGATATATCATATATAAGATATCTTATATATTAAATAAGATATCTTATATATTATATGAGATATCTCATATTTCAATCAAGATATCTTATATATATGCAGTGAAATTAAGGATCGACTTTGCTCTTTGAATAAATGTCATTGTTGGCTTGCCATATGAAAGACAGCCGTAAGGTGATGTGACATCCTCAAACAGCCCAGATACGTATATCTAGAACGAATTGAAGTGCACGCTGGATGGATATAGGAAATGTGTTTTATGGCCAATTTACCAGAGAGTGTGAATGACATGTACAAATGTAGATATAGGAAGTACCATACAATAGTTGAATATATTTTACAAATTCTTTTTAGTTTTATAGTATTCGAAATGCATCTTATCAGTCTTGTTATTTTTGATGATTTTTTTTACTTTCGCTATATATTTTATGTTTTACATATCAATTTTTACCCGTTGTGTAAATTGTATATGTCGTTTTCGCATACGTTGTTATGCAGTAGATGTGGAGAGGGTTTTAATAAATTGTCGTAACCCAATCCGTTTGTTTTAAACATAAACAAACAAAAGGCGAAAACATACCTCACGTAGTATAAGTATTGTAATTTTAAGTAGATTCGAAAGTTTTAAAAGCATATATTATATTCATATTAATAATTACAACCACTACACGTAATTGGACATAAACCGAGATTATATATAAGGTCATAGAATACATTTGTAGGGTACTGTATATAATGATAAAGATCAACTATTGAGGTAATCTATGTAATAAGTATATACATATATTTAATACTTTACAGTTTTTTAGAATCTTGTAAAAAAAACCACGAATATAGAAACAACAAATTTTGTTTATATAGCATTGTATCTATTTCGCAAATGGCAAGCCGCAAATATTTCTATCCACGAAGTTATATTAAATGCTCCAAACCGCGTACACTTATATTTGAATATGAAATAAATTTTAATCATGTGATTATACAAACGGATAGAAATGAAGTTTATTGGTAACAATAAATTTAAAATGACATATAACTTTACAGAAGTATATGGATATAAATTCAAAATGTTGACAAATCCGCAGTTTGCACTAAATAAGGTATTTCATATCTATAACGTTATCTTGGTAAGTACGCGGGGGTCAATGAAGATAACCAAGGCTGTATATTGAAGACAGGTTCTCAAAATAGAATAATATTTTCATGCAGTTTAAATCTCTACATGACATTGGCACTTGTTATGAACTAGTTTTTGCCATTATAAAAATCATCGTCTTAGATCACACCATGGAAAAGTTATGTTTAGTCTTTCTGTTTATAACTCACGATGTCTTTACATCAGGACAGAACAGACTTCTAGACGTTGCCTCTCGAAATGGTGCCACGACCTTTGTTAAACTTCTACACGGAACAAAACTGGAGACATTGTTACGTGATAATGGTAACGTATCAATATTTATCTATATATACTACATTACGTGGCAGTCAGTGGTAACAGGGCTGCTAACGGGAACTTCCTTTTCGTAGTGAATCCTAACTTAGCATAACTGGGTGTAACACATACAAAATGTGTTAACAGACATTATCATAATATGATATAAGAGTGTGTTGATTATCAAATGATTCATTGTTATTGAAGAATATGGTGAAAACAAAATAAAGCCAATACTATACGACTCATGATACACTCCATACAATATAATCAAAGTTCTAACACTACACTAAACTTATTGTATTGATAGGATAGTAAATATCGATGTGCCAAGATTACAACCAAAATGTAGGTTACGAAATGCAGTACTCTAAAGCCAAAATGTCAAAAGGACTACATATAAAAGACAATGTCAATTGGTGATTTCAATTATTCTTTAAAATAATGTAAATAGTGCAATTTTTTATTTCTATTTTTTTGTAGCTAATATATTTTTATTCACTTTCAAAAACGTTTGCATGGCTTGATGTGCTGTGAAATTATTAACACCCTCATTAGCTCTTGCATCATCTAGTGATATTGATGCTTTTCCTTTCAGGTTGCTTTTCATTATTTGCACCAGTTGACGATGGAATTAGCTGGTTACCGCCAGACGTTTTGAATGATCTGAATAAAAACAAGACTTTTGCGGATTATGTATTCTCATCCCACGTACTCGATGCCCGAAAAGGGTCCAACGCTTTTCAAAATGACATTACCTTTTCGACCCTGAATGATGGGATAAAGATCAGGACAAATATCATAGGACAGGTACATTGCAGTCATATGAGAATAAACAGAGGAGAATGGGAGAATTCCATTATTTCACTAACAAAGGAAATAGGTAATTGACGAACCAAGTGAAATACCCATACCACTGACGAAATACATTTCGTGCTGTGCATTTCGACTGCATAACAATTACATTTATGATGGATGGGTTATGCATCAACATATTCAAAATATACCCAGTTTGTTTATCATAAATAACCTTCAGTGGAGTTTTAACATTATAGTAATGCATATTTGAGCCACAATAACGATCACAAAATTTGTTGACGTTATTTTTTTTTTAATTTTAGTTGCTTCACTAAATATGTTTTACATCTATGGCCGTCTATAAAATGGCTGTCATTTAACAATATCTTTTATACAATTCTACAGAAAATAACAGCTAATGGAGTGGATATTACCCATCCAGACCTTCCTGCTTTGAATGGCGTGGTTCACATGATCCAAAGAGTGATGTACCCTCCGCCTACCCAGTCCCTGTTAGAACACCTTGCTGATATCCCGACATTATCTGTTCTCTGTGACGTCGTAAAACGGGCAAATCTTACAGAATACTTCAAAGGTATATCATAGATTTTAGTAACGAGATTGTTATGAATATGTTCAGGTAATACATTTAAAATTTGACCCCAGAGTAAACCTGTATTGTATGGTGCAAAACGGTCATGATGAAAAAAAAACACCAAAAGATTATTTAATTCTTGTACTTTTTGACAAGTTTCCATAAAAAGCTTTATTTCGAACTCATTCAACAATTCTGTATCAGTTCACGTTGTTTTGGTATTTTTATTGAGCGGAGGAATTTACATTGTTGGTAGGTATTGTTGACAACGCTTATAAGTTATAATTACCCTTTCATTACAGAACTATAAATAATTTTTAACATTGAAATATTAGCCTTTATTTGTCATTTTTTTGCGGCAAGTCTGTGCAAGGATAATAAAATCCACATCCAGCTTTTGTTTTGAAAGGTGGACCATTTACACTGTTTGCGCCAACAAACGATGCATTTGCAAAGCTTCCTGACGGATTTCTCCATAATCTTCTGACGAATAAAACTGGTCTTATTGGTAGGTTTTATCCATATACAGTTTTAAAAGATGGCTATAATGTCATCTATTGTTATAGCTTGAGGTATAGTCGGAGCAAAGTCTACTATTATCACCTACTACTGTGGAATAGTTACCTTTTGCTGTGGAATAGTTTGCGAACTATTCCACGGGAAAAGGTAACTATTCCACGCTTGAAGGTGAATGTAGTGACTCAGGTGAACATAGCTTAGCATGTAATCAGAAATACATCCTTAGTCATTAAATCCTCCGAGAAATTGATTAAAGATTAACCCATGTACTTGTCAACGTTTTTGTGATGTATTTGTAAACTTATTTTCATAGTACCGATATACATATATATATATATACAATTTTCATCACTTCATTCCAAAATGAATTTCATCAGTTATTTCACAGCCACTGTATCAAACCCAGAAAAGAATTCAATTGGACAAATCCAGAAGAGAGAAGATTAAATCCCATGAGACAATGCTGAATTTTCTGCCAAAATGAAATAACAGATGCTTGACATGCTTTTCCCCCCATATTTTGTATATCCAAATTACTTCATATTCCATAAAAATGGCATCATTCAAACAAATATACATCCCAACACCTTTCAAGAAGATAATAATTCCCAAGGAATACTTTCAAAAAACACACTCTTTTGCAAGATGATTTCACTACTTTGTGTATATATCCAAAACATTGGGGAATATTATGTTGTTTTTTCTCCTTCTAAACTTCGCTCTAAGGCCCGTGCTGCATGGGAAAAGATTTTTACCCAAATCACTTCAAATTTATATCCAAAAATCATCACTACTGCATATACAGAGCTCCATATTTATGGTCATCCATGTTGAACAGTGAAAACTAAACTTAGTAAATGTTTTAGTGTGAGTACTATATAGAACCTGTGCATGGATCTTTCAGAAAAATCATGCAAATCATGATTCTTGTTCCTGAGTGAGGTAATGCAATGAATATGAATAGGTTTCAAGGTTTAAATAGGTAGTAAGGGTTTACATGGAGCTGTGGAATAGTTAAACAATACCCAGTGTAATAGTGGAGAGTACCAGTGACATTCAATGCCATGTTTTAAGTATGAGAAACACCTCAAACTGTGGAATAGTCAAGATAACGAATAGTTCTCGGCCCTTACCATTATCTTGACTATTCCACAGTTTGAGGTGTTTCTCCTATACATATATACTATTTTAAACCCATAACTTAACTAATTTGTATGTACGGGAAATATGCATTATAGTTATTATCGATAAAAAAAACTGTGTTCAAGTATTTGAAGCTGTGCTTTAAATGAAAAAAATCCCCATATGCAATAAATGTAATTTGTGACTAAAAAGGAAATCCCTGCTATAGACTATATTCTCCCTCAATACAAGATTCACAACATAAAATTACCGCTCGTATAATCATTTGAGATCCTTATATCATAATTTAGTTTTGGTAGGAAAATGATATTTTTTCATTTCATGAAGAGCATTACAGTGGAGTTGCCTCGCTTGAGACGACGTAGATTCCGTCCAATAATCGTATTATTTATATACTATTGCAGATTTGGTTAAGTATCACGTGTTGACCGAAACCCTTTTTAGTGAAGGTATCCATGACAACCAAAGGCTTGTCACGGCCAACAATAAGCAGCTCACTGTGACAGTTATGGAAGGTAAGTTCAATTTAATACTTAACTCTCGTACTGGATATACATGTATTATGATATTCAACTTATTTTTTTTTTTGTATTCAAAATCGAAATAACGGTATAATCATGCGAATAGACATTCTTGTCATAAAATAAAGCATTTTAAAACAATGTTTAATAGTTTCAAATTTGCATATTCTTCTTTTTATTATCTATATAAACCTTTGTTAAACATATTCCGCATCATTCACAATAACAGTTTTATAATAGCTGTATATGACAGTGTATACGGAATAATTAAACTTGTGTATATTTTATTTACACAGGCTCACTGTAATGCCTTAAGATGCACAAATGTTCCTTTTCCAGGAAACGTGGCAATTAACGGAGCACTGTTAAAAATCTTTGACGTAATTCTCACTAATGGCGTTATCCAAGTCATCGACAGGGTTCTTCTTCCTCCAAATTAGTCAATACAGCATTTCAATTGCTGGGAAATTAGTTTTATCATGTAATCCAATTGTATGTGGAGTTTCCAACAACTATTCCCGAATTCACATACCATATTACGGCGGCGTATTGTACGTATAAGATAAATAAACTATACAGTGGCCCTAATAGCCGCCGTACCATATACATGTGTGTGTATATATATACAAGAAGTTTAAGATACCGATGATGTTTGAATTAAAGTCAACTGATTGGAATATATTTATGTTTTATTTATCAACTATAAAAATTCAGGCCACTAAAATACTCACTCATTGTTCTAAACAAGACACAGGACAATAAAATAAGGTATACTTTTTGTCAAATACCAAAACAAGGTTTAATCCTACATTCTTTTCCTTTCAGTCAACTGTCCCCACGTTTTTATTTAAATCCCAAATACTTATCGTTTATATGAACTTGTGTGGTTTTTAATTTTGATGAAGATATTGGTGGAAGATATTGGTGCATAATCCACATGAAGGTCAATCAATTTAATATTCTATCAGCCCAGTAGTATATAAATCAAGATCACAACAGCAACTTTTACCAGTCCGTTAAAATACTGGACTTCATTTTTCACAAACGCGATGTTCAAAGGAACTCCGTCCTAAAATGACCAACCAAACAACATGTATCAACCAGCTTACAGTTAGTGTTGCGTTATAGCAACACAGGTCCGCTGTCGTCAATTACATCTAATTTATGGCAGGTTATCATTGCTGAGTCATGCAACGTACCATAGCATGAAGCTTGAAAAAAATTTGTTGATGTGTTCTCAAGTTATCGTCCGGAAACTAATATTTGTGAAACAATTTACATAGGCTGAAGGCTCTGTGTGCGACAATAGATAAGAGAGGTACTTTGGTTCTTTGAGGTTCTTTCAAATAACGGTACATAACATGGCTTTGAAGGTGGGCGTTGCTCTCTGTAATCTTAAAATGAACACTTTCAGTTTGTAAGCCTGGAATTGATCAATTTTCACTACTGAAAGTTTCGGTTTTATCATGACTTAGTCCGCGAGTTAATATGTCAAAATTTGTAAAACCTATAATATCGAGGATAACATGACGGAAAATACAAAATACAGTTAAGTAGTTGATAAACATATAACGATGACAAAGAGTAAACATGAAAACAAAAGGAAATGACAACATCATATAGTACTGATAGCCCTGTCCATGTACCATATAATAACAAACTTTACATGACCCTGGAGTACTGTTTTTCTAATGATGGATACAGGGCACAGCAAAACAGAAGGTCGACAACATAAAACAAAATTGCTTATATTTGAAAAATGGGTTGTTTACCGCTGTTATGAATAAATTAACTCGATTGACAATCATCGGGCAGGAAATTATGCCGATGTAGGCTATAAATATGTATTCCCAAATGCTGATATGGACAACGACCAATCATTCCATTTGTATATCGGTACTTCCCCCTTGGTCATTAGAAATGGTCCCAAAGGCTACCCTATATCTGAACTTTGTCTATTACATATTCCTCAATAATACTAATCTGGACAGGACCATCGGACTATTAGCATATCCTTGACCACCGTTATTAATAAAAGTCTGATTATAGATTGATACTTCCTGTACTTGTGGACAGGTTGTTATTACCAACAGACATGTCGTTATGATGTCAATGGTAGCTCCTCTTAATTAAGTACATACATACAAGGTGCTCGCTAATTGAAATTTTGTATGGAAAAGAGAGAAAATAAGAAATGTATGCATTTGCAGAAAATGAAACTTTGGTATCAAATTCGTCGAAATGTTCTAAAACTGATTTTTTGACGTGTTGCACCACCTATCCACAGTTCAGCAATTTTGATTGATACAATACGTAAATTCGTCTATTAAAATAATCAGTGGAGTAATGCTGTCAAAATAATATATTTATTTTAACATTCTAGACTTAATCGCTTCAATACATAACCGCAATCGACCAAATAAGCGCCAGGGCGCAATACTTGAAAAAGTAAGGACGCTTAATAGGACCTAATTTGGAGTATACCTTCACAGAGTTATATAAGATAAATCAATTTGCCAAAGAAACCAATGGCTTTTGATATCTTGGTCTGCATTTAATTCGAGGTAAGTGAAATTGAAACTTCAAAACTTTGGACAGAGCACTTATAGGGATAGGAGTGTTAACTGGATAGACTAAGTTTTGTCTAAACCGCCATTCATAAGTATCTATTAAGAAAAACATTAATAAGATTTGTACAAATGAAATATTAAAAGCAACATAGAGGAAATTTTACACTAAATGAACTTAGAAATATGTATGAAAAATCCCTCTCATTGTATTTTCGTGAGTGAGTAAACACAAACCTGTTGACGTCAGGCAAATTCTGAATGCTTAATTTACACAAGACAAAGTTCATAATACACATAAATTTTATTCTTAGATGCAAAGTCCGTCTTTTGACACTCCCTTGACGAGAGTCAGTGCCATCTATGACTCACATAGGTAATGTATTGGCAATTTGATCACGAAATATCTTCATAAATAGGTTCATCATGTACTTTTAAACGTCTTAAATTTCCTTCCCAATTTTAATAATTTTAGTATCAATCGGCTTTGATCGATGCTATTTATTACCGTATAGCCAGTTTTTTTTCCGCGGGGATGATATTTCTACGAATTTGCTATAGTCGCGAAAATGTGATACAAAAAATATTAAGCAGTGATTGAATATTATATAATCTTGATGGCAATCAAGTGCTAAATAGATGCTAATTATTGATGCACTAAAATTTAAGCATTTAAAAACATTTTAGCCGTGAAAATAGCCGGTTATATGGTATTTAGAAACAATTGGTTATGAAAAGAAAAAATATACAGAACACAATTTGTTGTTTGATATATTCATTTAATCGGAAACATACACAAAGTACACATAAGGGATATAGATGATATTTCAATGATAACAATCGATGATTTTATTTGCCGTGGTTCATGACATTTATGACGATGATGTTATCTACAGGACAGGATGCAAAATTGACCACCCTGCAGAGCTCATTTTTGTTCAAAAGATTTGGTTTATAACTGCTTTCTTATCGTAAATTTCCTTTTGTCCATACAATACAACCTGTGCAAGTATCCAGACTTATAAGGCCTATTTACCGTAGCATTCATAGCACTATGGGAAATGAAACTCGTTCATTGTTAAACGAGAAGTTTAAATAAATTGCACTTATTGTTCTTCTTTTCATATCAGTACTGTAAGAAAGGTTTTGTAATAGCCTATAAATGTTAATGAGATACAGTGGTCTCCATTGTTTCACGTCAACAATATTTTCGACAATGTAAATTATACATAAAATGAAATCCTTGTTCTTTTGTAACCATTCACTATCTCCAGAACTTTCAACAGATTCCATTTATCAATACTGTTAAAGTTAGTCTTACTATACTTCACTGGATTCATATCTTTGCCTGCTCCCTAGAAGAAAGACAAAGGAAAATATTAATATTAATCCTAAAATTACAAAATAAGATACCAGATTATGAATATCAGATAAAAAACATTCTAAAGTTTAGTTAACGTCAAAGAAACACTTTCTGAATGTAATTTGTAACTGACATATTTTTGGGCACACACTATCGTAAGAAGGTTTGAAACAATGTTTAAAAAATATCAGGAGTGTGGGATAAGACTTTCTAATATTTTCTATGATAAAAAAATACAAGGACATAGTCATTCAGATCCCCCGCCAATGGAGATATCAAAGCTGAAGTAAGTTTGATTGTGGAGACTTATGTGTATGAAAAAAAAAACAGGAAAAAGGAAGTTGAGCTAAAGAAAGATGGAGTATAATTCAAGTAGAGCGGGGCTGCAATTGTTGAATAAGGTATACAGCCTTGACATTTGTTGGCGATAATTTTCCCGGTTTTTTTTTAATATTTTACTCCACGCAGTATTAAATTCAAGGTCTGTGTTGTCTAATGTCTTAAGATACATATATCATTCAAATTTGACCGCAGTTTTAAATTTGTATTTTCTTTCATCCACAAAATAACACTGCCACAAATATAATCCAAATGTTTTTCTTTCTTTTCTGGTAAGGGCAGACACAGCAAGGTGAATAGTTTTATGAATGTGAAGCATATAGGTGAAAAACTATTAACCTGTTTATAACTAGTACAATGACAGTGTCATAAAGGGCCTAAAAAGAATGTGTCTATGAAGTTTCGTGGAAATATCTCTGCTGGTTTTAGAGTTATGCTCCGGAAATGAACCTGCTACAAAAATATGATATTTTCAGCAATGTTTCTATGGTTACAGAAACAAGAGGCCCAGAGGGCCTGTATCGCTCATCTGGTTTTTTGTTAGTAATTATCACAAGACTCTGAGTCTCTGACAATTGGAAAAATAAGCAAAATTGACTCCCAAAGTTTAATTTTGAATCACAACCATACAATGATGCTATTGATACCATACAAATATGCTATCCAATACATAGGTTCAGAGACAAAGTAATTTATATGAAAGTAGTAGCCTAATTGACCTTTTTGACCTCGCATCTATTGCCGTCTAAGGCCACGGGGGTCAGCCCTATCACTTGTGCAATTTCAAATCCCAACCCTATAAGGATGCTACCATTGCATTATAAGTGCTCTTCCATTCTTAGTTGCAGAGAAGAAGACATTTATATGGAAATAGCTAAATTAACCCCTTTTGACCCCACCCTTCAGGCCCCCGGGGGGGTCAGCCCCATCATTTGCAAAATTTTGAATCCAAACCCTACAAGGATGTAACCATTGCATTATGAGCGTAATCCCATGTTAAGTTGCAGTCATTTATATGGAAATTGACCACTTTTGACCCCGCCCCTCAGGCCCCCGGGGGTCAGCCCTATCATTTGCACAATTTGGAATCCCCACCCTATAAGGATGCTACCATTGCATTATGGGTGCTATACCATGCTTAGTTGCAGAGAAGAAGTCATTTATATGGAAATAGCCAAATTGACCCCTTTTGACCCCGCCCCTCAGGCCCCCGGGGGGTCAGCCCTATCATTTGCACAATTTTGAATCCCCACACTATAAGGATGCTACCATTGTATTATGGGTGCTACACCATGCTTAGTTTCAGAGAAGAAGTCGTTTATATGGAAATAGCCAAATTGGCCCCTTTTGACCCTGCCCTTCAGGCCCCCGGGGGTCAGCCCCATCATTTGCACAATTTTGAATCCCCACCCTATAAGGATGCTACCATTGCATTATGGGTGCTATACCACGCTTAGTTGCAGAGAAGAAGTCATTTATATGGAAAAAGCCAAATTGCCCCCTTTTGACCCCGCTCCTCAAGCCCCCCGCTCCTCAAGCCCCGGGGGGGGGGGGGGGGGGGGGGGGGTTCAGCCCTATCATTTGCACAATTTTGAATCCCCACCCTATAACGACACTACCATAGCATTATGAGTGCTATCTCTTGCTTAGTTTCAGAGAAGAAGTCATTTTATGGAAATAGCCAAATTGACCCCATTTGACCCCGCCCCTCAGGCCCCTGGGGGGTCAGCCCCATCATTTGTACAATTTGGAATCCCCAACCTATAAGGATGCTACCATTGCTTTATGGGTGCTATCCCATGCTTGGTTTCAGAGAAGAAGTCGATTATATGGAAATAGCTAAATTGGCCCCGCCCCTCAGGCCCCGCCCCTCAGGCCCCCGGGGGATCAGCCCCATCATTTGTACAATTTTCAGTTAGTAGCCCAACAAGATGCTACCATTGATGCTACGATTGTTGACGGACGAAGGACGACAGACGCCGGACGCCGGACGCTGCGGTATCCCATAAGCTCACCTCGGTCCTTCGGACCAGGTGAGCTAAAAAGCACAAAAATTGAAAACCTAAAAATAGCAAAAGGCACTACTAGACCATAAGAATAATGTGTCTATGAAGTTTCATGGAAATATCCCTGCTGGTTTTTAGAGTTGTGCTCCGGAAACCATTCTTACACAAAAATCTGCCATTTTCAGCAATGTTTCCATGGTTACAGAAAAAGTACAAAAAGTGAAAACCTTAAAATAGCAAAAGGCACTACTAGACCATAAGACTAATGTGCCTTTGGAGTTCCGTGCATATATTTCAACCGGTTTTCCAGTTATGCTGCGGAAACGAACCTGGTACAAAAATATGATATTTTCAGTAATGTTTCCATGATTACGGAAAAAGTGCAAAAAATGAAAACCTAAAAATAGCAAAAGGCACTACTAGACCATAAGAATAATGTGTCTATGAAGTTTCATGGAAATATCTCTGCTGGTTTTAGAGTTGTGCTCCGGAAACGATTCTTACACAAAAATCTGCCATTTTCAGCAATGTTTCCATGGTTACAGAAAAAAGTACAATAAGTGAAAACCTTAAAATAGCAAAAGGCACTACTAGACCATAAGACCAATAAGTGTATGAAGTTTTGTGGAAATATCTCTTCTGGTTTTAGAGTTATGCTCCGGAAACCAACCTGGTACAAAAATATGATATTTTCAGCAATGTTTCCATGGTTACGGAAAAAATGCAAAAAATGAAAACCTAAAAATAGCAAAAGGCACTACTAGACCATAAGACCAATGTGTGTATGAAGTTTCGTGGAAATATCTCTACTGATTTTAGAGTTATGCTCCGAAAACCATTCGTACGGACGGACGGACGGAACCCCATCTGTATATCCCCCGCCAACTTCGTTGGGCGGGGGATAATAAGAAGGGGGTGGGGGGTTGCCAAAAATAAAACTCAATGAGTTTCTTACCCAGTATCCTTCTGTTCATTCATATGTTTGTACAACTCGGCAACGCCTCCTTGACTTTCCTGGCGTCCTGCAAACTCCTCGTGCCGGCGAGAATGAACACTTTTGATGCGATTGGTCCAAAGAGAAAGAAGGTTCTGAGGGCCTGCTACATGGAAGAAAGACAATGTAATTTAGACATCCTTCACTTTTTGAGTAACACTATACTGTAGTTAAAACCAGTTTGACAAGTGTGAAAGTTTCAGGAATACCAAAAACCAACCATGATTGAGTGTTCTTTATAAAAGATGATAGTGATAGAGCATTATTAGATTATGATATAAACCAAGAACACATCAGATGAAATAGCAAGCTACACATATTTCTCTTTTTAACTGATGTGCAGGTAGATATTGATCTAAAGTATTTCCAAATGTTTTCAACATATTTAGTTAATAAATTATTTGTATAAGCATATTAAGATTGTTAGGGAACCTTTATATAAAACATAAGCTTTGCTATACTTTCGTGGATAGGCATACCCAAAGTAAGCGAAAGCAGCAATTGTAACAGTTTAACATAACATCAAAATTTGTTGTTTTATAATGGTAGTCTTACAGCAAACATTAAAACAATTGAGACTTTCTACAAAACAAAATTACATGTCATACAGTACTAAATAAAATTTTGTGAAGAAATCTTATCTATTTAGTCTGTTCTGTTGTTACATTTTAGGATTACAAGTAAGAAGGGCAGTTACAAAGATGAAGAGCTAGATAATATAAATGAGTAATGCGGTTACCTCCTGAAGGTGTAAATGGGCCCTCTAGTCCAGTCCTCTGACGTTTTGGTTGTGGCGCTGTGTCTGCTTTGTTAGCATCCTGCTTCTCACGCTCAGTCATCTTTTGGTATCTATGGAAAGAATGTCATCTATTTACTTTGCTTTTGGAACAATGATTTCCATTTTTTGGTAAAAGATATATTGACTTTCAACACTGAAATATGATTTATAAGGCAGACTACTTTCTCTGTACAGTTTTTCTAGCACTTGAAAATTTTCCTTTTCTCATCCCTTGATGATATTAACAAAAAATGACCAATCAAAATGTAGCTCCTACCATTATAGTCACATGTATAGCCATCAGTATACTAGAAGACCCTCCATCACAGTTAGACGTTAGACATGTCAAGTCTTTTTAAAATACATTTTCAGTTTTAAAATTTCATCGGTTACCAGTTTATCCATTTTTTGCTGATATCATCTACGTTTTGAAAAATATCAATATTGTTCAGAGAAACAAATCCAGAGTTTTTCAAAACTAAGTACACAAAAAGGTTGCAAATATCTAAATTACTTTTCTAGCTCTTTCCACGATTGTTCAGCCTGACTTTCAACATCCATTTTCTCCTCCTTGATTGACTTTTCTCCTTTCCTGGGCGATGGTTTGGTGTCGTCAGGTTTCTTACAGTCCAGGATACAATCCAGAATGCGTTGATGCATTGGTGATGTTGATGCATGGGCACTCACCAAGGACTCTAGTTCAGACCACATCTGTCTATATTGTTCATCCCTGTTAAATCAAAACATGTTTTTTAAATAAATGTTATCACGGTTGTTTACAAGTATTCATTTCATTCCTGTCCAATCAAAACAGCTTTTACATAAATCAGTTATATTACATCTGTAGTATTCATTTCATCCCTGTCCAATCAAAACAGCTTTTACATTAACATTATCACAGTTGTACCATTAATCTCTGTCCAATCAAAACAGCTTTTACATAAAGTTTATCAGTTGTAGTATTCATTATAAGTACATGTATTCATTTCAAACAATACTGTTTCAAAAGCAAAGGAAGGCAACAACATCTTGTACATATTGTTCCTTATTTCTGTTTAGGAACAATACTAATTCTAAAAAAAAATTCTCTACTAAAATGTAACTTGATTTTCGTTCTCTTACATTATAACCTCTTTCCAAATCCTACCTCTACCTTCCTGTTACTATTATAAGGCAAGTAAATACATTTATTTATCATAAGTTCTTTCTTATGTTTTAAAGGTGATCAATAGAGACCTCAACAAAAAGCATATTCTATGCATAAATCTATGCGTTTTCATCGTTTTCATTTTGCGTATGTTTTGCAGTGACATGATTTATAACTTAACATTTTATATTAAGAAATGTTCTATGCTTAGACTCCTTAGACTTTACCTCTTTGGGCCTTTAGCACGGGAGCCACTTGATGTTATGGGCAGAGCCTCGTTTCGACTCTCCATTCCAACAACATGGTAGATGGCTTTACGACACTCGATTACGTCGTCCTCATCCAGCGACTCCTTTACAATGAGTGTAGGTAGTGGGTCTATGTGCTGTGATTAGAGAACACACAAATTAAAAAAACAATATTTCATCTCTTTATTGTAACACTTTAGCAGTAATCTTATTTCAGGTTTTTGTGCTAATAATTTGTGGACAGCGCTGCAAGAATTTATTAACAGTGTATTGTTTACAGAGGCATTGATGGTGATTGCGTGAATTTATCATTGAACTAATCTGTTCAAGATCAATTCTGCACTAAAATCTGATTGAACCAAAATAAGTACATTTATATACATTTTTATTACATAAATAACATATGGAAGCCCATTTCACCAATATCCTCATTCACAAAAAAAAAAAAAAAAAAAAAAAAAAATTAAGAAAAAATTAAAAAGACAAGTTTTGACCTATTTGTCAATCTCCTCTCTCACCAATGGCACTGATATTTTATCTATAATCCAATAGGATAAAAAATACTAATAAGAATTTTGCTGCATAGACCAATCAAATGCAGACTCACCGATGCCATGTTAAAAATAATTGTCTCCCCTATCACAGTTGGCCAGTAGCGACTCATTCTCTCGAGGTGGCTCTGAGCTGTAAAGGAAAGACAAGGTCAAGGTTAAATCCTGTTGTAAGTCTAAAGGACTTAGAATATTTCACCTAAAAATGGTCTTAAATAAACAATGATGTTGATTTTTTTCTGCTCTGGTCTGAAAAAATAGCTTTTGTTATTAGGAACAATACCTCCAGTATGATTTTGAGCTTACATATCTTGCCACAATTCTGTGAACCGCCCGCTATAAATCATAAAGCTTTTAAATGTGTTGTGTCTGTCATAGGTTTATCTCAGACAACACAAATTTTATCATTGACTTCGAGGACGCTTAGAATCTCTTGATGACAAGATAATTTTTTATCCATGCAGTCGATAAGATTTTATCAATATCAGTCTGACATTTTTGTACAGGCAAATTTGGCATGAAGCAGATTTGTTAGAATTGTCAAGGTTGTTTTAAGGCATCTTAAACTAGACATTTAACATGTCAAAATATTAAAATCAATAGGAGACAACATCATACAATTCTCTCTATCTTTAAGGATGTATTCTTCTGTTGTTTCAGTCCCGTTAAAGTCTCGTTTCGACATAGATCATAAACGTTATGAGATTTTCAAATACGATTTATCAATATCTGTAGCATGTGGTCTGTAGCAAATTTTGTCAAAAAATTACATTTCTATTTTTAGTAGATTTTTTTACACTGCGATTTTTAGAAATGGCCCATTTGGCGGCCATTTTGAAATTGTGTCTTTTTTGGCTTTGAGAAGAGCCATCGTTTTCCCATTTTTTACTTAAATTGTTTTTACTTAAATCATCACCGCGTCAGCATTTTCAGTTGTATCGAGTTAATTTTTGCTGTAAATCTTCACTGGGTTCATGTTAATTAAAATATTGAACATTAATGTGTGAAATGATACACTTTTGTCACTTTATTTTTTACATTTAATGGTAATTTGAGCACTTTTATTTTTTAATCAAAAATCTTGAAAAATAACATATATTTAAATGGGGCAAAAAAGTAAGCACACGGACCCCCCATTTTTCTGCCTGATTTAGAAAGAACAACCCTTTCCCTATTGATATGCAAACTATTGACAAAAGTTTAATACCAGAACTTTTTCTATAAAGTATTAAATTTGACAAAAATGGCTGAAAATGGTGCATTTTGGAGCTCAAAATTAAGGGGTAGGGGTAGCATATGTTGTTATTTTGAGAAAAAATATGACTCTTATTAATCATAACTGATATATTTTTAATGAAGACTATTGGAAAATAAATTCTACAAACATCCATACATATCAAACACCTCATTAGGAAATTATGGCTTTAAATTCTAGTGTATGTGGTCAAAACGGCGAAATTCCAATAAAATCCACTATTTTGTCATTTTGGTATCTTTGAGTGACAATAACTCAAAAACGAGAACACGGACATATGTTTTTTCTTCCATTTTCTTTCATGGTATGAACTCCTCTTTCCAAAAATTTATATAAGAAAAAAAGTTTAATACAAGAAAATTTTGACTTCTCAGAGGAGTACATCCTTTCTTTAACACTCCCGTTTAGGGATAATTTATTACCATTTATTCTACATGTCAGAATAATGGATTTATTATAAATCATACAAGGGCTCATGGCTGGAGAAGGCAATGGAGTCAATTTGCATGAATTAACATACAAATTATGCTGAAGATAACGCTTTCTTTTTTTCTTTATCTGAACTTATTTCTTGATTAACTCAACATAAGCCATGATCACAAGATGTGTTAGATTATTATCATGTTACAAATGAAATGTAATGAAAATGTTTACTGCAAAAAGACCCTCATCTATCATCTCTTTCACTTTTACAAGAATAGGGGTATCCGTGTATAAGCCCCCCCCCCTTCCCCTGAGAGATTTTGACCTGTTCATCATAGGAATCACTAAATAATAGTGACAATAAAACTTAAGTTAATTTCTGTAAAATATCCCAGAAAGATTTTAGCCTGATCATCAAAAGAATCACTAAATGCACTTAATGAGGAATGATAAAAAAAAAGAGTCTAAAATGAGGAATATTTCTTTTCAGTTTTAGTCTATAAAGAAAGCTATGCTGAAATACGACATGATATCCTGTATGTAATTTCTGTAAAATATGTTGTATTGATCACAGAAGTTGCTGGTCTATGATAAGAATCTCTACAACAGTAATAAAGGCAATGTACATCAGATTTGTTTATAGACGATACATATCAATATTCATCGTCTAAAACCAAGAAAGTCTGATCGTCATGATGCATGTACATCGATCTATATATGATTTATCCCAAATCTGGAACAACAGTAATTCCCTTGGTTGCTCTTATTTCTTTGTATGAGATTTTTGTGATGTAAGAAACCCAGTGATGGCTATAAATAACAGACATTCTATAACAACAGGTTATTACATCTGTCGTGACAGGTCACCTGATGATAACAGTAAAAGGTTAAAGAACTGCTAATAACTATGGTTTTATGACTAAACAACAAGATATTGTTCATGTGTAGAAGAATCTCTTAAGCTATATAAATCCAACAAAGTAAAATGTACAAGAAAAGACTTGAAGAGGATCAACAACTCCATTAGCAATACCTGTTGTAAGAATATAGTTTAATTAAATTATGTTAGTTAGTAGATGTAATTCACAAACCAACAGAAATAATGAATGAAACATTTTTTAAAAATTCCATTTGACTGAGCATATCTAATAGCATTGTTTTGAACAAAAGTTAACCAGTATTAGAATATTGATTGCAACAATAAGCTATGTACAGTACATGTAAATTGAATGAAAACATCAAAAACCTGTTCCTCAGATTCTAACATTTTTGATGATAAAGCAAAGAATCGAATAAAAGCATATGAGATTCTATTTCTCTTTACTCACCCCTATCAAGTGGAGGATCATCTGATTCTTCTAACATACTAGGCAAGGCAGGTGCTAGTCTGTTCTCTTTCATAAATTCTCCAAAGTCCTTGAAATAAAAAGAATTTTGATCATCTAAATTTAATATACATAAAATACTCAAATTATTGTAACACTGTTCTTTTTTTCCCATCCAACATCCCCTTCCCTATTTTTTCACAAAAAATTCATTGTAATAAAAAAAAAGATCAAAATGAATTAAATATTAAAAAAAAAATGAAAAAATCTGTAAAAAATATACTAAAGTATTCCTCAAAATATGAAAGATGATAGAGGACCTAATTATTTGGAAAATACATCTTTCAGTAGTGGAAAACTTTGTGGGAGGGAGAGTTTCCTAACAGAAGACCAATCTGATGATGACTTACGTTGATTCTGTAGTCGGTGACCCGTCCTCCACACCCCTCACTGATGGAGGGAGGATCCTCTAACAGCGAGCGTCCCGTATGTATGGCGTGGATGAAGATCTCGCCACCGTGACTAGCTAACATGTGGGATATCACCTTAACTCCAGTCTTCTTTGGCTGCTCCAACATCACAGCACGACCTGTCAGAATTAAAAAACAATATCTTTATTACAATTTGAAAATTAACATCTATACAGAGAACCCCAAATTTGAAAATTATAACCTATAACAGCAAAGTTAGCAGATGCATGCAGAATAAATGAATCATGCCAGAATGACAAATGATAATGAAGGAAAATATCACTTAAAGGTGATAAAAACAGATTTTAAATATGCTATTTTTGTGTGTTGATATTTGTTTATTGTGATGCACTTTATGATTTCCAACAAAAAATACAGGTTGTATTTGACGTAATTTCAATAAAATGTGCTTGAAACGAAGTCCATAAACACCCTTGTCTAGAACGATCGCATCGCTTATCGCCCCTGATATCACCAGGTGGCCGTAGATTCGTGACGTCATCTGAGACCAACAGCTGTGACAAGAGCCGGGAAATTCAATGGGACAGTGTTGCGGTATTGGCGATTATAAATATATAAAACAGTCGCGCTACGTGTAGTTGCTATATTGATAAGTGGAAATGTATCCGTATATATAGTATAAATCTATAACGTACCCTGATATAAAAAAAAACGATCGTTTACTCATTCTAATCGTTATATTCTGGGCTATAAAATTGTTATGTTCTTTAGGTCAAAAGTCATTTGACATCGTGTCCGTGTGTGTCAACTCAGGTTCGAGGAGGTTGCGGTTGACTTTTGTCTGTAAATTAAAACTCTAAACATACACTTTAAAGTTAATATCAACAAGAAGAAATAAAAGTTAACAAGAAAATGGACCAAAACAAAAATGACACTACATATGCTACATGTACATACCACATAATGCATATTTTATAAAAGTAGACCCCGACATCCTTCATACCCTTTCTAAAACCCTATCATACCGCGACAAACGTGCCCCTTTCCCGCCTCATGTATGTATGTACTACATACCTCTATTTCCTATTTGGAAATCCTTCAGAACACCGCACAGAAAGGATTAGGCTTATTTATTTTTTTTAAAGTTCTGTAATAAGTTTTACGGATTTATTCGACAAAATTTCGGGGCTTTCCGTGTACGAAAATAGAATAACATGTACAGTAGTAATAATGCACGCATGACCGATAAAAAAAGACGGGACAAAACATAGATACTAGATACAATGGCCAAATATGCATGACATGTACTCGTGGACAAGATATGCACGTTTAATAGTTCAACTAACACAGGGTCATGAAACAACCTATTTCTTATAAAAGACAAATTATTTACAAGACCGCTTCATTGTATTATCTAGCCGTGCGCAGTTTTGGAAAATTTCAAAAGTATACGAACAGTCCACAGGGATTTGAGAATTAGTTTGTATCAATATGAACACGCTAGATAGCCTATTGACCATTATGAGACGATTTAGGGGTCTAGATAAAAAAAAAATTGGTAAAAATCGTATTTTACATATACGCAAGTGTACTATGAATAATATAACAGGAAATTAATGAGTACGCAAATTGCGGGCGAAATTGGCGAGCATACTATTTACAATGGCTGTGGCAAGTTTTACGATGTATTATGATGACTTTAAAGCGTTCTTAACATTGTAATTTTTCGATTTTAAATTACCTGCATTTATATAATAATAATATTGTGAATGTCGTCATATCATTATGCAACCCTGCTCGATCTGAACATACCGGCTTCACACCATCGGCACGTTGTTGTTTAACTCAAAGTACATGTACAAAGAAATGTAATAATGAATTAATCGTCTTGCTAAGACTTATACACACTTTTTTTAAATACATGCAGTAGAATCTCTAAAAGGAAGTATGAAAACTGTGCAGGAGGACACTTTGTTTTTTCTTTTAATCATGCGCGTATGTTTGTAACAGATGATTTTTTTTTCATCAAAACATAGGTCTAAGGAGGTGGGCCGCAATAATTGTCCATTTTCACTACAATCTTATTTTGCACATAAAACTACCAGTATGTATATCAAAACTCCCCGGTTAATTTTATGTGTAAACTATAAATTACATACATGCACAGTCGTATTACTCCAGGGTGAACAGAATAGGAAAATATATACTAAGGCCCAATACTTATTCATTCGTGAAAAATGACCTTATGTTTAACCCACACATGATACTCTACATGATATAATTAATGACATCATCATTTACATATAGTGACGTCATTTTCTAGGTTATGATGTCAATAATGTGTCATTATGTAGGGGATAAACATGCTACCCAATAAGTCGGAATATAACATATTTTTCTCCGTGTGTAAGACCTAAGACCTGTGGCTAAAATCCACATGCATGTTGACAGTTCCGCGATCGGCACACCGGCTTCCGCTAGTTGATTGTCTCAGATGACGTCACAACTCATCGGAACTCAAGGGAGGTAAGTCATAGAAAAAAATCTGTCGTCAAAAAGATGTGAAGATTGATTTCATTAATTTTACTATTTAGAGACAAAATATAAGCAAATATCAAACTGATATATGTTTTAATAGGACATACAAATTTCCTAGCGTATTATCTCATTTTCCATGTCCGTGAAGGAAAATATCACTTAATATATCATACAAACATTTTGTATATTGGTATCTTGATAGCATTTGTATAAATTCTGTTTCACTTTAATGTAACTTGTGCCATAACTTGTCAAAACTTTTGAGCCGTCAATTTTCCTTAGAAACCTTTCAGGTAAAAACCATAATTTTTTTAATGAAATAAGCTGCAAACATCATGCACTATAAGTATTTCATTTTCAAAAGGTAGGAATTTTTAGCGCCAAATAACATATTACGAACTCTTATAGATTTGTCAGTATGAAAATCATGGCACATTAAAATACATGTACAACTTAAAAATGTAAATAAATGTAAAGGACCAATAACAGCACCCTGGTTTTAATCATGGCTAAATGACCTAAATACATAGAATGTGCACTGCAAACACTTAATCAAATTTAGAATGCATCAAATTCCATCACTCAGATGTATTAAATTAAAAAATTATCGACCCAAAAAAAAAAAAAAAAAAAAAAATTTGCTTAGTTGATCTTGGACCTTGAAACTAACATAAATTCAGTAATTTGCCTGTGAAAATCAAATGTTTTACAATGCTTTTCTCTAAGAAAAACTAAGCAATGGAAGACAGAAACCCAAAGCAGAAAAATCAATTTGTAATATAAAGGTCAGATAAATATAGTCATACCACTGAGGAGAAAGTTAGTGAGACAGGACGACGGCCGACTGTTCACGTCCACAGGGGTCACTCGGTGCACATCCGTACAGTAATGCATTTCTGAAAAACAGGTCTAATTCTTGTAAAAGTATTACATGATGGAGTGTCTTCATTTGGACATTATTCAAGTTTCAATGAACAGATGTTGAAATAAAGACATAATTTAATCTCTCAAATGAATATCTATAATGATAACCTGCTACTCACAGTATTGATTAAAAATTTTATCCCTAAACAAGAGGCCCATGGGCCTTAACAGTCACCTGAGTTAGAATATATAATGAAACAAATAATGAAACAAATTAAAGACATATAAACACTATATGCTGGGCCTTGAAGTTGGTCAGTGATTTATAAATTTGACTTTTTAGACTATGAAGAGTATTTGCTTCCATCAAACTTGTGAACTTAGAGGTATTTTTTGAAATTTTAATCATTTTGACCTTGTTTGGTCCTGCCCCTCTGGTCCCCCAGGGGGTCATCGAGGACGGATATGGATGTTAAAATGCTATATCTTAGGCTAATAATTCTAATCAAGTTTGACTAATTTCCTACGAAAATTGGGCAAATGATGTTCACAAATATGTTTTTCCTATATAAACTAAAGTAAACTTGACCCCTCCCCAGGGGGTAACGTGAGACCCCAAGGTCTTATAATTCACAATTTTTATAAAACACCTTAAGACCTTTCCATCTATAATTATTTGATTCTACTATATCCAGAATTTTAGAAGATTTTTGAAGTTTTAGCCTATTTGACCCTTTTTTAGCTCTGCCCCTCTGCCCCCAGGAGGTCAGCCAGGACCAATGTGGATATGATATTAAAATGCTATCTCAGGCTAATAATTCTAACCAAGTTTGACTCATTTCCTATGAAAATTGAGCAAAAAAATCTAATTAATGTGTTTTTCCTAAATAAACTATAGTAAATTTGACCCCCTCCCAAGGCGAACCAGGAGACCTCAGGGTCATATCATTTACAATTTTTATAAACAAACTTTAAGACCTTTTCATCTACAATGTGTATTTGATTATACAATTTCCAGAATTTTAAAAGAATATTTTTGAAGTTTTAGCCTATTTGACCTTTTTTGGCCCCGCCCCTCTGCCCCCAGGGGGTCGGCCTGGACCAATATGGATATGATATTAAAATGCTATCTCAGGCTAATAATTCTAACCAAGTTTGACTTGTTTCTAATAAAAATGGAGCAAAAAATGCTCATAAATATGTTTTCCCTATATAAACTATAGTAAACTTGACCCCCTCCCAAGGGGAAACGTGAGACCCCAGGGTCATATAATTCACAATATTTGTAAAGGACCTTAAGACCTTACTATTTATGAAAAATATTTGATTCTACCATTTCCAGAATTTCAGAAGAAGATTTTTGAAGTTTTAGCCTATTTGACCCTTTTTGACCCCCCCTAAGGCCCCTAGGGTCAGTCATAGAAAATTTGTTAATAGGATTAAATGGCCATCTCATACTGATAATTCTGACAACATTTGACTCAATTCCTGTTACAAATGACCAAATAATGCGCAAAAATGTGTTTTCCCAATATAAACTATAGTAAACTTAACCCCCTCCCCAGGGGAACTAGAGACCCCAGGGTCATTTAATTCACAATTTTTGTAAAGGACCTTAAGACCTTCCTATCTATGAAGAGTTCTTGATTCTACCACATCTGTGAGTAGAGAAGAAGATTTTTGAAATTTTACTCAATTTTACCCCTTTTGGCCCCTCCCACAGCCCCCTGGGGGGTGGGGACCATATAATTCACAATTTTGATTGGCCTTATGCCTTAGAAGGTTTGTGCAAAATTTAATTGAAATTGCTTCAGCAGTTTTGGAGTAGAAGTCGAAAATGTAAATTGTTTATGGACATACGACGCACGACGGACGATGTCGGACAAAAGGCGATTAGAATAGGTCACTTGAGACTTCTTCTCAGGTGACCTAAAAATCTCTACTACTATGAATTAATTTCTGACCATTTTACGGTGTCAAATCAAATATTTACTCTTCAAACAATTTTTTTTTCAAACAACACATCTAGGAAACATGGCACCTTTCCAACACCATAAAATTTTGTTGTTAACAACTCACCCACAACATTAGACTTCGGCGTACACCATTTCAATGTGATAGTCTCCGTAGGTAGTCCTTCTTTTGATGGTATCACTAAACCATCGCCATGAGCTATCAATAAAAAGTTGAAAATTTAAAAGATGCTCCACCGCCAACAGAGCATAATTGATACTCGTCATTTGAACAATGTTAAATCGTGTATATGTATGTCTAATTAACACAAAAAATATAAAATAATTTGTTTTGCATTTGGTGTATGCGCAATCAGTACTTCATTCCATATAGGATATAGTGACAGGGAACTTTTTCGGGATACAATTAATTATTTTTTATGTTTTGAACTTGAAGTAAAATTAGAAGCTCAAATTGTTCAATGGTGTAAATAGTGTGTACTTAGTAAATAAGTAAGTAACATTTGTAACTATAGAAAAATACTAAATCGTCTGCTGCTGTTTTTATAGTGAAAAAATTCCATTTGTCAGCAGTGGAGCATCTTTATACACCTACCCCAAATCCCCCAAAAAAATATTGCTACCAAGTTTCATTGAAATCCTTCCAGTAGTTTAGGAGGATTTCTCATTTGTTTTGTAACGAAGGGGAATTACTCTGAAAAAGATGGAGGAGGAGATAGGGGGAGGGGGATGTATAAATACCTGTAGTCAAACCATATAAGACCAATGAAAGGACAAAGAATTATACACAGGTCAAATAGTTCGGAAATCAGTCTTTAAGGACCCCAAGAAAGTGATCTTATCAAGCACAGGTAGTTTCTTTACAATTGGGGTCATTAATGCAGGTTTTACTGTATATGGCATTAAAATGACAAGTTCATGCAGCTGGGTCAACCATCATGATGCTTAACATCTGAACCGACATACAAGGCATCTATATTTGTTTTTCTTTATCAAGAAATATTTATTTTCTTTAGAATAGCCAGCTGGTGAGTTGATTACACCTACTTTTTACCATGATAATGATTCCCTTGAAAGCCTCACCTATAAGGATCCCTGTGACTGACATTGATCAAAATCTGTTCAGTCTTTTGTGACAAGTAGCATTTTAAAGAAATAACTACGAGACAAAAGATATGAGAGGGCAAACTATCTGCCAACTAATAAGCAGTTTGAACTAAAACATAGAAGAAAATAAAACATAAATCAAGATTCTAGATCTGTTGGGGATACTTTTGTACTTATCATTTGTCAACATAAAAGATAGAGGGAAGTATCTCAGTACATCAAAACGGTTTTAGGAGGAAAATACCAACAAGATTTGACAGGAAGTAACTTTTGAGAAGTCACAAATACTATCAGAATGATTTAACTTCATCTGCATCTACACCATCATGTTATCTAAGAAATAATTTTAACAAAATGACTTGAAATTATTCATCTTATTCCTTTCAGTGTGTTTATCTTCTGGTAACAAATGGTGATATAATGTTTCCTCAGACATATGTAATGGCTTTTTACACATTGCCAACTTCTCCTTTCTGATTTAGGGTCTCAGATAATTGACAGGAAGAAACTTCTCCTTTCTGATTTAGGGTCTCAGATATGAATGGCCCAAAGATTGTGGCTAGTTGCCCCATAAAAATGTGGGCCTCTGTCACTTAATGTTATCCATCAATGGACAGCAAAGACTAAAGTGGTTTACCAGTTCAAGCTGGGCTAGGGTTTAGGGTCTGTATTGTTTAATATGTAATTACCCGCCATAAAGTACAGAGAGAAGGAAAGCTGGAGTATTTATAGAAGAAAAACATCAACATATGGTCAGACATGTGAGATTCAAACTCACAATCCATTTTTGTTTGTTTGTTTGGTTACATAAACGTCCTATTAACAGCCAGGGTCATGTTAGGATGGCCTTCCATGTTTGCGGTGTGTTGTCTCATCTTGAATAGTGGAACTCTTGCCCTTTCCTATAGTGCTATATCACTGAACCGTGCCGACGAAGACACCAAGCAACACACCCACCCTGTCACATTATACTGACAGCGGGCGAACCAGTCATCCTACAGCAGAAACTACCACTTTTATAGATTGTGGTGTATCTCTGCCAGGAGGCAGAACCCACAGCCTTCTTAACAGGGGCAAGCACTCAACCAAAGGACAAAAGTGAGGTGGTATCAAGGGAGAAGTAAGGATTTGTATCCCCCAAAGGATATGTATACGGGTAATGAAACAGGCCATGGGATATGTAATGGGATACTTATCCTATGCATTGTGATAGGTAGACCTTACAGGTAATTGGTACCAGTTAATACAATACCTGAAAACCGATCTGCATAAAAATGAGCAACTTTCAAATCTGTCTTGTAATACATGTACATATACCTGTATTTGTAACCACATAATTAAACTAAACTAATAAAACCCTTATAAACAAACTAATTGATTGTTCCTGTTCTTATTTCAAATATAAGCAAACATTAGAAAGTACCCGTTTATGACAATAAAGTAATTAGATAGTTTTAAAAATATAATTAAAGATTTATTTGATACCACCAGGTTGGATAACCATTAACCATAAATTGCATACATTTGAAAAACTTTTCAGTTACTTTAACATGAATATTCTTAATTACTTTTAGGTTCTTCATTCTCAAAATAATAATTCTTAATAATCTTTACTCTCTATGAGATAAAATCATTATTTTCAATTCCTATATATAGATTAGGTTTGGTGCCACTAAGGAGCGGATTAACTTATCCTATTGGGGTATGTAAGTATCCGAATACATATCCTATAGGAGATACTTATCTTACATGACATTGGTAAAAAACAATATTTTTTAAAAAACATGTACAATGTAATATGTTTTTAGAAGTCTAAATAACAATACTTTCTAGGCTCTTCTTCTTTTACATTCAATCAAATTTTCAGCACTCCAGCTTAAGAAGAAGTTCAAAATGGGTTTTCAAGATGGCCGCCATCTTGGATTTCAGACCGACCTGATAAGTAGCATCACTTGGTTGGGACAATGTCAGGATCATTACAGATGAATTTCAGTTCAATCCCAGTGGTAGAACCAAAGAATTCGAAGTAGTTTAAATTTTGAAAAGTTTACGGAGAGTGGAATGCGGACGTCAAATGAAGCACGATGGGTACCGTATATGTCATCCAGACCCTTTGGGACATATGACCTAAAAATGATTATATAATGACTGAATGCTGTTGGATAAACTCAAAACTACCAAAAGTGTTTTCATCGAGAGGAAAACTGTTCTTGGGGAGGGCAACATTGTCATTACATCTAGCTGGTATAAAAGTTTGATCTTTAAGCTTAACCCATCTTTTGTATTGTAATGATAACAGTCCTGAAATGTAATTGTATTGTTACACTTTACAACAGTAAAAGTACAGATCTAATTTCTGGTGACTTTTATTTCATAACAAAGTAAATTGAACATACACATTTCTTGTATTTCCATACTCTTGATGATAAGGCCTCAGAAAATATTACTTAATGCTATACATCACCTTATGTATAATTGCAAGCAGCAATAAAAAAAGCAGCCTTATATTTCAAATCCATGTACTTTTACACATTACCAAAATTCTTCCTGTATTGAATTTGATGTTAATATTCTATCACATGCAAATAAAAACTTATTGCTTTAGAAAACAATGTTGATAGATGACCTAAAGATAAAATATTCAATGATTAGCGTTATTGATGCCAGATTTCATACGTTTATTCCATTTTTTGCCTAACATTTTAATTACAATGAAATGAATTAATATTTGTTGTTGGTTTTGTTTAATAAATCAATGTTTTCTCCATCAATCAATTTATCAAGTTTAGCCTCTTCATCTCAAACGCAAAGACCCTGTTTCATTCACAGTATTTTGTTGATCCAGACCCAGCTCTTACAAACCTTAAATATTTCAATAATTCGAGTGTTATCCTGGCCCTATAGACTTGATTAATGACTAAATTAATGAGGTATGACTTAATGTAAAATTTCCATCAATGGCCAAAACTGGCAACACTATATGAGATGACTAGCACACACAGGAAGTTGTAAACCATGTTTTTGTTTGATTAGAACTAAAGATAGCATGTTGGTTATCAAAATCATGATTCATAATCCAAAAGTGACTTCATTCCCATGAGGAATATTACAACTGAACAGTGCTTAAAAACTTCAAATAAAAATATTCCTGCGATGGAAAATTTAGGTCAATTTAGTAAACCCAGCAAAAAGGCTAACAAATGTAATATCTCTGAACAGCGATACTTTATTTAAAAGTTGAATGGGATAATGTTTCAGATTCTCTAATGCTTGTATCCTCAGAGAGCTATATAGATATGTGCTTTATTGTAACATCTTTACTAATCACTTCTGGATTTACTTTATTAAGTCTTTAAAGTCATACCGTGTTGTATACTCTACATAATCTTTTCTCTATCTATCACCGTCCGATTCTCATAGGATTTACATTCAACGGAATATGGAATTCCCCATATTCTGCAAACAATTTCTCTAGGCTAAACTCCAATGCAACATTTTTTACGAGCTTTCCAAATTCCTCATAATATTTATGCTTAAACATTTCACCAAGGTCATATTGAAGATGGTTCAAATACCGAAAAGACATGAAATCCTTTCAGTAAATTTTCAAAGCAAGATGATTGAGATTCAAAAGCAAATTAGAAGGCATCAACCATATATAATTTCCTTTTTGTAAAATGAGACTAATTCATGTACCATGAATATCATACCTGATAATGTTGGTGTGGTACTATTGTTTGTATTGGTGATGGAATGACAACAAATGATGATATCCGGTGCTTATGTCATTTCAGTGGGAAGATTACAAAGAGTTATATTACAACATCACTGGAGATACAAGTCTCGTACAAACATTATCGGTATCACATCGTACATGGATTAGTTCAATTGTCAGTAATTCTAAAGACAATAAATGATAATAAGTCAAATATAAACATTTTCATGAAAGTGTTCTCATACCGAAATATACCTGACTTATACAGTATAACACCCTCCTATATATAGCTAGCTACCACAGCTGACACAAGAAGTTTAAAAACTCACCTGATTTGAGGAGGTCTTTGTGAACATTAAAAGGATGGAGAATCTCTACGTCATAGTTTGCTGATGAGCTAGCATTTTGTTCCTCCTAACAAATAGAATTAAAATGTAAATTATATGTATTAAATGTTGCTATATAACAGTTATTCACTATGATTTATCTACAATTATTTGATATCAATTTTGTGAACCTACATTAATTCATTGATGATCAAGTCATTGATTTTAAAGCAAAGCTGTTGTTTCAGTTGTTTGATATTCTGCCTTACATCATTGGTTTCCCAGCAACTCCAGTTCAAGCAAGGTTTGGATCATGGTGTTTTACTTTTACCTTTGGCCCTACCTTCAATGGTATGACAGTTACTGTTGAAGAAGAGAGTGTTTGACCTTTGACCTTACCTTCAATGGTATGCCAGTTACTGTTGTAGAAGAGAGTGTTTGACCTTTGACCTTACCTTCATTGGTATGCCAGTTACTGTTGTAGAAGAGAGTGTTTGACCTTTGACCTTACCTTCAATGGTATGCCAGTTACTGTTGTAGAAGAGAGTGATTGACCTTTGACCTTACCTTCATTGGTATGTCAGTTACTGTTGTAGAAGAGAGTGTTTGACCTTTGATCTTGCCTTTCATTAGTATGCTAGCTACTGTTGTAGAAGAGAATGTTTGACCTTTGACCTTATCATCATTGGTATGCTAGTTACTGTTGCAGAAGAGAGTGTTTGACCTTTGACCATAACTTCATTGGTATGCCAGTTACTGTTGTAGAAGAGAGTGTTTGACCATTGACCTTACCTTCATTTGTATGCCAGCTACTGTTAAAGAAGATAGTGTTTGACCTTTGACCTTACCTTCATTGGTATGCCAGTTACTGTTGTAGAAGATTGTGTTTGACCTTTGACCTTACCTTCATTGGTATGCCAGTTACTGTTGTAGAAGATTGTGTTTGACCTTTGACCTTACCTTCATTGGTATGCCAGTTACTGTTGTAGAAGCGAGGTTGTAGTGTTGTTGTACAAGTTGTATAAGTTTGTTGTACAGATGACGACCAGACTGGGTGGAATGCACTTCACTGTTCAGTTGTGGTGATACCTTAGATGTAGATTTATAGCAAGGCAGCATAAATAACTTTATTAATACATTATTATCATTTTTATTGATTTGTAATGAGACTTAATTAAAGAACACAAAACAAATACTGAGACAAAAGCATATCAATGCACTTGAATTATTAGAAATGTGTATTTTTATTTTTGTATATGAACTGGAAGAAAAAGATGCCTTAAATATCTTATTGACCTCATATATATAGTCTTCTAAGACCTACTAGAGCTGTTTTATTCAACAAAATAAATCTATACATTAAAACACGTAACGAACATCTGGAGACCAACCAAATTACTTCATTGTAAGCATAGTTTGTTAAACACTTATTACTGACATATAGGAACCGTGACAGGGAATGAAAACCACTATGTTATAACCATGGATTTGTTGAAGGCGTGTTAGTTATAAATGTGTTTTACAGTATATATAGTAACTTGTATGAACAAGCCACAGAAATCCATTTAATGGTAGTCAAATTAATGTCTAATATTTGCTTTTAATCTACACAATTCTATAGAGGACTAATTTGATAATTGTCTTAACATGTGAATATTTAGGCTTTCTATAGAGAGTAACAGAATCAACTGTCCTCAGTATTTAAAGGTCTTCTAAATATATAAAGTTAGACTGTTAATGAGTAATGACACATATATTCCCAAAAAACCTGATGAAAATAAGAAACAAAACCTTTCCACTCGAACTAATTGAATTTCAGAACTTTGTCTAGCTGCTGAAATCAAGAGCACTGACCATACAATGATTTAAGTAGCTGATGCAATTAACAAACTCACACAGGAAATTGAAGCCTCTCGGTTACCATATTCACTGTATGGTTTTCCTATATATCTGTCAATCTTCTGAATTAGGGCTGATTTATTTTTGAAAATGAGCTCCACTAGAGAGCTGTGATATGGTATTGAATTATAATCCATTTTTTTCTTCTTCATTTTTTGATTTCAAAAATAATTTTTTGCCGATGGGACAGTTTTGAAGTATAAGAATTGTTGATTACCTGATGGTTGGCTTTGTCTGTTATCTTGGTTTCATCTCCCACTGGTACGATGTGTATCAACAGTAGCTCACAATGCTCAATGACCATCAGACTGGAACAAAGGCAGATAATTATCATACACTTTGCAAAATATCATGTAAAGTAGGAAATCATCATCAAAGCAAACAACATGCATTGGGTAGTTGTTACTACATATAAGTGTATGTTAAAAATGAAAAGAGGAGACAACTAAAGCAATAAAAAACCATCATCCCACCGTAACAAAGGAGAACAATAGAATCTTACCTAATTGGTCTGTCAAGTGGACAGGGATATATCTCGACCTGAGAGAAAGATTTTGACTGGATTATAAACATGAGGCTTGCCCAGAGTTAACTAGACAAAACCTTACACAAAGGTTGAAATATTGATCCTTGTCCATTTGACAAACCCATGTTTCATTATTTTTCCTCATTCTACTTTTATATGCCATGTGATCCCCCACAAATTTTCCCCCTACACATGCCATCCTCACACTACATAGCAATCTTCACATTCCCCTGTGATCCACCACATGACTTTTTCCCGCGTACACATACCCCTATATCCCCCAAACCACTAAGCCACATCACATTTCCATGATCCCCCACATGACTTTTTTCCCTACACATGGCCCTGTGATCTCTACACGACTTTCCCCCCTTCACATTTCCCTGTGACCCCCAAACCACTTAGCAACCTTCACAGTTCCCTGTGACCTCCAAACCACTTAGCAATCCTTCACAGTTCCCTGTGATCCCCCATACTACTTTTACCCTTCCATTTGACAAACCCATGTTTCATTATTTTTCCTCATTCCACTTAGTCCCTTTCACATGCCTGAGTGATCCCCACATGATTTCCACCCATTCACATGCCCCTTTGATTCTCACACATCTTTTTCCCCTACACATGCCCCTGTGATCCACACATAATTTTTCCCACTTCACATGCCCCTGTGATCCCCACACGACTTTCTCCCTTCCACATGCCCCTGTGATCCACAACCAACTTTCTCCCTTTCACATGCCCTTGTGATCCACACACGACTTTCTCCCTTTCACATGCCCCTGTGATCCACACACGACTTGCTCCCTTTCACATGCCCCTGTGGTCCCTGACACAACTTTCCCCCTATACATGCCCCTGTGATCCCCACACTGTGATCCCTACACCACTAAGCCACCTTCACATGCCCCTGTGATCCACACATGACTTTCCCCCCTTCACATGCCCCTGTGATTCACACACGACTTTCTCCCCTTCACACGCCCGTGATCCACACACGACTTTCTCCTTTTCACATTTCCCTGTGACCATAAACCACTTAGCAACCTTCACAGTTCCCTGTGATCCACACACAACTGTCCCCCTATACATGACCCTGTGATTCACACACAACTTTCTCCTTTTCACATTTCCCTGTGACCACCAAGCCACTAAGCCACCTTCACATGCCCCTGTGTTCCTGACACAACTTCCCCCTTCACATGCCCCTGTGATCCACACACGACTTCCCCTTCACATGCCCCTTTGATCCACACACGACTTTCCCCCTTCACATGCCCCTGTGATAGCATGTTGGAGGTCAATACCACCATATAGCTAGAGTGACAGTCTATTGGTGATTTGCCACTTATCACCAGCTAATGGAGGATAAGGACTAGACAGCGTCTGGTCAATGGAGTCTCTCAAATAAACATCAACTGTCCCTCATGTTATTGGTGGTTATGTTTGGTTTATAGAGATGGTCTTCTGACAGTTTCAGTATAACATGGCCAGCTTACACTCACACATGCGTCTTTTAAGTCAGTTTCTTTTACAGTTTTTGGAACGAAGCATACTTTTTTTATTATCTTATTGTCTTTTCTTCAATTCTATCACATCTTACTTTTTAATTTTTTTAAAAAGTTGCATGGAAAAGAAACATGTTGAGAATACATTTTTTTTATTGTTGACTGAATATATAGTAGGATCGCTGTTGACTGGATTTGTTGGGAGAACCCATTGCAAGTCTGAATATTGTCCAGTGATGGACTGAACTGAGGGCCAAATGGTGGACTGAATTGTGGATTCAGTAGTGACTGGATTGACAAATGATGGACTGAATTGTGGATTCAGTAGTGACTGGATTGACAAATGATGGACTGAATTGTGGATTCAGTAGTGACTGGATTGACAAATGATGGACTGAATTGTGGATTCAGTAGTGACTGGATTGACAAATGATGGACTGAATTGTGGATTCAGTAAGTGACTGGATTGACAAATGGTGGACTGAAATGAGGTTCCAATGGTGGAATGAATATTATACCCTTTCATAACTCAAAGTTTACCAAGGAGGATTTTCAAAACTGTACAGATACACAAACATGTTATGTATAATACACTAATATCAGAAATGATGTGCATCCTAAATTTGTATTGCTAAACAAACAAACAGAACAATAGATAATTCATCTACCAAACTACCATTGCAGTCAAATTAGTAATAATTGCCCAAAAATGTAGACGATGAATTTCGGGAATTTGAAAGAAGCAGTTATGATTCAGCTCAACCTAATCTTAATTCCTTGTCACTTCTGAACAGGAACTAATTGAAAATCGTTTTTTCCTTTAACAACCCCTGGTGTGATCCATCTGATTAGAGGTACTAAAGCAGTTCTGGAATTTTGAAGATACCACCTTTTCAATGATTTTCACAGCAGTAATTGATAGATCTTAATACCTTACTGATTAAACAGGATTATTGATTAAAACAGAATGGTCCCAAGGATGTTTGGCTTGTTAGAGCTGTGTATATTAGTTGTGGCATTATAGCTGTGGTGGGGAAGAAAGGCTAGTTCTAGGGAAAAAAAACCCAATCTGCAACCATTATCATGTAAAGAAAATTTGATTATTTAATTATTATTTTGTGAATGCCATATTAACTCCGGTTATACAGTAGTATGACAATGAACAACAATTTTATTTTGCATTTCAGTTATTGTCACATATTTCATAATTACTTTATTCCGACCTTTTTTATTGTTATATTAAAAACAATATGATTTTTGAAGTGGGAAGTGTGTGTAATTCAATGAAGCAATAATATGCCATATCAAGGTTATTAGCATCAACAAAACATAACATTATGCTATTCATCAATTTCATGGCTATTGGGACTGAATGTTTTTGAAATGATGAACAAAATGGTAGTGAATTTCAGAGTATGCTGCTTCACAAACTAACTGAGCTTAGCTTAATATACAACTTTCAGCAAGTATGTATGAACTTCATGCAGCAGAAAGTAAAATTTGTTAACTTTAAACTTCCGGTAATTTCTGGTTGATTAAATTGATGATTTTAATACAATTTTTCATACCGGTATTTTATTATTTATTTGCCTCTGTGGAAATGTAATGCACTTCTGCCTATGGCCATTTATATGTTATTTCAAACATTATGTGTTAGCAGTGGTGAGGATATAGAAAGGCAAGAGAAAGTTAAAAACACATTATTTTCAAACTATTAAGGTCATATTTTTCTGACAGATTTTTATTGATAAAAACATCAAACATCAATATTATTTTTCCGCTGGAAATCATTAAAACATATTATTAGAAAATTGTAACCATAATTTTCCTGATATAATTTGATAGATACCGACATCAAACACGTTGATGTAATTTCTGTAGGAATACATATATCTTACGTGCCTAATTTTGAAGTTAAAGGCAGTTAACATTAATCATAAAAGGATATCACTATGGTTACAAACCTCTTGTAAGCCAATACTTCACCTTGGACTTTGTTTTTCTTTTTGAATAAAGACAATTAGGGGCCAAAGGGCATTTACAGTCATTTGAAAAACTGAACAAACTAAAAAGGAAAACTCAATATGTATGCTTTTTAAAATGGTGACCTTGGCATCGGGTCTTGGATTATTGGACCAGCAGGTATGTTGGGTGTCCAAAAATAGCAATATTTCTTTAGCAGCCCTTCCTAATTCCATCGAAATACAAATTTTCAGCACCAGTAGAACTGACAAAGAACTGAAAAACTTGTTTTTCAAAATGGCATCTGTAGCAGTCACCTTGTATTTAGGACTGCATGACCCCAAAAATAACACTTTTGTTTTCAAAATGACATTTTGGATTGACCTAAAAAATAACAACCCTTCGCGATCGGGGACCATGTTGGGATCATTTCAGGCATGTTTCAGCTAAACTGCACTGGTAGAACTTGAGATGAAGTTCAAAAAGTGTTTTGAAAATAGAGGCCATGGCCACAATATAAGATTTCAGCAGGTCAATCTCAAATAGTGTTCTCGTAGTAGCTGGTGGCTAGCATACTGAGCATTTTTAGGATCATTACAATACACAATAAATATAAGATACTTGGTATTGATTTTTTTTCTGAACTTCTTGTCTTGAATCCCTCCTTTCTTGGAAATCCTATCCCAAACATTCAAAAAGATTTGTACATTTTAGATCAGATTAGATAGATTTTTTTTTTCATAGGAACTGGGCTGAAATTCATGACATCAGAATAATTTTTTCTTCAAAATGCAATGGTATATATTACAGGCTTAAATTATTATTGAAAGAAAATGATTGTGTTATAACTAAGATATTTCTTAGTAAAAGCCAGCACCTTAATTCTTCAGACATAGGTGATTAATCTATCATTCATTCTCAACTACTCTTCAAATCTATCAGCTACACAGCGCAAGAGAAATTGATAAATGCCGATGTCGTTCATCAATCGTGTGCAGAAATGTTGAGTAAAGACTGAAGTGTATATACCCTTCCTGAAAATATTGGGATGATTGAAAACTGGAGTCTCTCAACGTTTTGGTCAGAAGGCAGACGCGAGGGTAAATTATGTAATAGTTTTATGTCATGAGTTAGGGAGGGAAGCCATACCAGCCAATATATCACAACTAAAATTTGGCATCTTTTGATCAAATTTGGCGTAGATTTTGTATATTGTACTTTAAGCACTGATTGTGTGTTAAAGCCTTCCAATACATCATGCTGACATCATAATTTGAGGTCAAGTGTCAAATAGTTTTTAATTCATCAAGATACTTTGCTAAAAGTGCAAATGAGAAGAAGACATGGTGAGCTGTAAAGACACCCATCCACAAATGGATTCATTACATATTCGTACAATATACTTTAATTGTAATAAAGATTAATGTAGGTTATATTTGGTTTACTTCATTTAACATCCTATTAGAGCCAGGGTCATTTAAGAAGGTGTCAGATTTAGAAAGACTGGAAAAAAGTTGGAGTAACCAGAAAAAAAACATGGAACGGGCAGTGCCAGGACCAATGCTGTAAGTTAATATATACCCAAAGATTCTCTCAATCTCATGGAGATGCAAATGATGTGAAAATGAATTGAAATTACCCATACTTTCATTTTTACAACTGCATTAAGGGATGTTGTACATTAGCCCATGCCTAGAGGTTAAACTGTCATATTGTAAAAGCAAGAATGTAACAGGCAATATTTTGGGTCATAGAATACAATTGCATATGTCATTTATCAAAAAGCATATCAACCATTCATCTGAACCCATGTCTGTCAATTGCTCCCCAGCAAATGGTCCGAATGTACACAAACACTGCATAAAAACAAAAAACAAAAATTGATAAAACGCATTTTTCCTCATGGCCCTTAGCTTGCTGGAGTATTATACATGGATGAATAGCAGGTCTGATTATCATTATTATGACACAAAATAGATGATGGGCTGACTTTCTGCTTTGTTGATTGCATTAGCTGTAGGTTTTTGTATATTGTAAGGGTTGATGCCAACATAACAATTAGTTTAGTATCAAGTGGGACAACTGGTCTAGACTTTTAATGATAACCAAAGTTTAGAGGTTTCTTATATAGAGGTTTCTTATATAAACAACGCCTGGAGATGATCAAGATGTCATCTCTCTCATCATATCATCATCCATATAACGGTACAACGAATCGAAATGTGGCATATTCGATAAAAATCTAAAAGTACACACCAACCTTTCAAAAGTCACCTCATGATCCTTGATAAATGAAAAACAATTGAATATTTAAAACTCAAATCTGCTGGTAAATCATGTGCACTAAATAGCTAGGAGATATTCAACTCTCTGCTTTATCTACTTTCAGCCTTTGAGTTGACAAGATGAACTAATTGGTGTCTTGCTAGCTGTCAATCAAACAGCATGTGATTTTGCATTTTGTATTGAGTATGCTACAATGTTTGCTCCAATATTGAATATAGGTAAATGTGCATTTGTGAACATGAAGAGTGGCTAAATTACACCTGGTGATAAGATAGGGTATGTAAGAAATACACCATCAGATTAATGACCAAGAGTAGTCTTCACCTCTGATTTAGTTCAAATGTCGTAAGGTCAAGTCAAAGGCCTTACATACTCCCAGTATGTACAGCTGTAGGTGACCCTGTAAACCAACGTGTTTTCACAGTGACTTAATTTCGCAAATATTATGTCTAACGTTGTTTTCGCAGAGTTTTCTTTAACTTCACAAATTAGAGTCATAAGGTTCTACTGTACCTTAATGCCGGAGAGTTATTCATAGACATGGTTTTTTTTTGTCGGTGAAATACACGATATTTACTTATACGCGAAAATTAGCTGGATTACAATATATATGTACCAGTATTAAATAAGTACTGTAAATCAACTTTCTTTCATGTGAAATTTATTTTCGTGATCAAGGTAAGTTCGCATAAGTTTATCTACATAAATCAATTGATATCTTTTGCAATTATATTGTAAAGTATCTCCTTTTAATCTTAAACCTACGAAACAGTGTTTAAGCATTCCAATAGCACTTTCCATATCACACAATCAATATCCATGAATGTGAATTTGCTTTGAAATTTAGAACCCCAAAGAGAAATTTGGTTTACTGTAACGATAAAAGAATAAGGATTCAGAGACAAATATGTACACTGTGTCTTTAAGATAAAGTATAGGTACAGAAGTATTTACACATTTTTTTTTTGTCCCCACTAGGTTTATCGATTTTAAACTATTTTGCATTTTAATCAAATCATAGAATTTCTGTTCATGGTAAATCTTTAACGCAAAAAATTCTTGATATCATAATTATAATTCTGCAAAGATCTCATTTGACTTCAAGAGATGTGACGACTGAGCCAACAACATTTAATATTAGCATATTGTTCGCTCATGCTGTAAATTTTGTAATTTACAATGACGACATAGGAAAATGAAAATATGTGAATTGGTTTAATTACCTATAATAAATCCTGTTTTCCAAGAATGAACTCATTCACCCCTGAAGACATATTTAGACTCTTCCTAATCAAAGATTAGAACCAGTCCATTATGTAATTTCAGGGGTGAATAAGTAAACTACCCTGTATAGTATTCTGTATATAAATTTACCATATTGCATGGCACATGGAAGTTCTTTGAATGTGTTATAAAGAAAATTCAAACAATTTTAATTTTAACACTGCAGATTAATTCTTCTAAGCTGGCCTTTCAAAAGACAAACTTGCTTAATGTGTAAAAGGAGCGGGTCGGTGTGACTTGTACATAGTGTTAAATACGGTCTCTGTCACTCAGCTGATGGAGCATGCTTCTTTGGCTCAGTCAGTAGAGCCGTAGATTTCCACGCCGGAGACCCGGGTTCGATTCCTGGTCGGGCCACTCGACAGGAATGTGTATTTTCCCTGTTCTTCTACATTGGCGCCCAATTAAATAACCCATGGTAGGGGGTTAAAGAGTCTCGGGTTGAGATTTAGGAAATCTCAAGAAAAACAGGGGGAGTAGTGTAAAAGTAGCGGGTCGGTGTGACTTGTAAATAGCGTTAAATACGGTCTCTGTCACTCAGCTGACGGAGCATGCTTCTTTGGCTCAGTCGGTAGAGCCGTAGATTTCCACGCCGGAGACCCGGGTTCGATTCCTGGTCGGGGCACTCGACAGGAATGTGTATTTTCCCTGTTCTTCTACATTGGCGACCAACTAAATAACCCACGGTGGTGGTGTTTGGAAGGGTCTCGTGTGTCTTCGAGGGCGAAGACTTCGAGAAAGGAGGGAGGAGTGTAGCGGGATTGGACTGGGTTGATCATCGGTGACCAGGTAGCTCAGTCGGTAGAGCACTCGGCTAGTATTCTGAGAGTCCCGGGTTCGAATCCTGGTCTGACCGCTACATTTTCTCCTCTACTGTTACAAATGTAATCGATTCCATAGCTCTGTCAGATAACACACTAATTGGTGCTGAGAGCTTTTCACCTTCATTTGCTTGACGTATCCATCTGTACATATTTGGCTAATAGCTAGATGTTTTGATTCAACAGTGGTCTCTTAGAATAAGTGCTAATATTAAATAGAAGATAAAACACATCAAACTCCACATGGTAAAAAAATCATTAATTGATATACCGTATTCATTTAAAAATACACTACTCTTAAAAAAATTGAGGGGAGGGGAAGAGAGAGGGGGATTTTGATATTTTATAGAATAATAGGACTCTTCAACAGCTGCTGATTCAATGATTCAAATAAAATCTTGTTTTTGAAACTATATTGATTGTCTTAATTGACAGTAAAACATTCTGATGAGTGCACACTCTAATTCCAAATGGCAGTCAAGGTTAAGTCTTATTGAGAACTTTTACTGAAAATAACTTGTTCTATAATTGGATTGAAGACGCTTTTAGAATGGCAATTGGTTTCATTTATGTTTCTTCAATGCTGTAGCCAAAATTGGTTTGATGGCATGATTGTATCAATAAATTCAATTCAGTGGTGTCTTAATTTAACTATATACAGTTTTTTTTTCAGAAGAACACTTGTTTAAATGTCATTTCTAGATAATTCAATGAGAATCTGTCCATTGTGTCTAATTGGGGAGATATGAAATCCCTTGTGGCAGTTTTAACACCCCTTACAGTTGCATGCACACTGTTGAATAGAATTCTTAAATCTTCCTGTTGTAACAAAACTTCTCAGTTAAAACTCTCTAAGGACACTTTACATAATTTCCACATACATGGTTTGGTAAGTGCCGTGTTTGTATACATGCATTTATATACTACAGTACTGCCAAAAATCATTATATTTACACCATTTACACATATAGTGAAGTAAATTGAGTACATATGGTCAGACAACGAAACTAAATTGTATTCTTCTATTTTAATTCACATTTTTACAGTGTTATTAGAAATTGTCAAGTGATTTTTGCAGGTATGTTTCCATATACATACAAACATAAGGCATAAAAACATCAATTTTACAGTACATAATTTCTGTGTTGTAAATAACGTTTCTGAGGCACCTGAAGCACTTTAAATGGTTTCCAAAGCTTCATTAATCAAACTTTATGGTTTTCATAAGATTAATAAAGAAAAAATGTCAAATTTCACCCAGTTACAGCACATATAACTTCAATATATGTAGATCTGCTTTTGAACAAGGTCATTTAAATGATCAAAACTGACACAGAAAATGTTCCTTGGTGAATGTTGATTCTTTATTTACACAATGAAGAAGTTCTTCTTTGGTCCAGATAGTCAATCAAAACCATGCTGACTGTTCATCTCACTCCAGTTAACATGCTTGAAAACCTTCTCTTATTTCAAAATCCTACACATATTTTTATCTTTTTACAAGGGAGATCCATGTTTTGATTTGACCAAAATTGAGACTTTCACCCTATCACCAAAGTAGGCCAAGGTCTGTGGCTCTCTTGATTATAGAGAAATTAAAGAGTGGAAATGGGTTGTAACAAATAAAAATAAAATCTGGAAAACCAAATTCTGAATTCTTATTAAGCCTTATTTGAAGAATGAATTTTCCTTTTTTTCAACAATAGATTACATAGCATGGAACCAAACAAAATTGAACAATTCACTATTGGATTGTACATCAATAAACACAACTGCTCTTGTGAATCCCCTGAACGTTGGTAGTGAATGAGAAATGGAGGAAATGCTGGTCTTTATCCCCGAGAGGATATGGGAATATGTGAGAGAAACCACATGCCGAGTGATCACTGATAGATTCCGACAACATCATTTTTTATTTGGTGGGTGTGGAGGGAAATTTCATGTGTATGACACACAGCAGTACTGAATATTTCAGTTATAATATCAGATCTTCATCACCTCCAGACGATTGTCCATGCACAGTCAATTCTTACATTTACAAACATTCTTATGATCAAGATCACTTTTCAATCTAATAAACCCAACATGAGAAGTCCCGCAGCCAGATAATACCTCCTTTCTAATGATTGAGAATCTCCGATCTATCACACGACATAAAGACACATCAACATGGAATTCCCCTAATTATATGCTTTCAATTCCAATCTTCTGAAACAACTGTAATTCAGCAGGCAATATCAGCCACAACTAATCATCAAATTGCGAAAAGGTTTTCCTTTGTATGCATTTCTTATAGATCAATGATAATGTGATGATGTGATGATGACCAGCAATGGTTACAATGATGACAATAATGATTGATGATTACAAAATATCTCAGTGCCAAAACAGACTTAGAAGAAAATTAGTACATTGGGAAGCCATGCACTCCTGTGTTATACCTTTTGGGGAATCTATAACTTTTCTACACCAGCCCTTATCTAATGTAGGTCCCTGTGGATTCCAGTGTAACTGTATGGCATTTTCCTTCACAATTTCTAGTAATTAAAACCTCTATAATATGAAAACCTGTGCATACAGGCTGAATATGCTGATCCCAGTGAATTCGGTTTATCAGGCAGTTTACACTGTAACTATTAGGCCTATTTTTGGCCCTTAAACTTATTTGGAAAGGAACTATAATATGTACATTTTTATTGTCAAGGTTTTCAGCTACATAATTATTTTAAGATGATGGGCAGTCAGGAGGATAGATATCAGATTGCTGTTTTCCTGGTACAGTATAGGAAAAATACAATATCTTATTGAAAGTCTAGACTACACATTTGATCTGCACCATATAATAACCATATAATTTCCGATTTTGATATCCTAAGCAGATAGCCATTTCCTTTAATGACATTCCAATAGCCATCAATTTCCTTTTTTTCTTTTTTAATTTGTCATTGAGGCATTTTCTAAGAACTGTATATGTAATCATCAGCCATTACTCCATGCTCTCTCTGACTGTACCAGACGCTTCCATCATTGAATCACAGGCTAATTTTCTCCTAATAAGAATTGCCAAATACTAACTACACTAAATACATAGACTCCTGGTCATCCAAAGGGAATACTACATCATAAATATTGGATCATTAATATGGACAAGGTATTAAAAGCATGACTTTTCTGTATATCCCTCTAGGTGGGTGGAGTCATCCCCCACCCCCTCCCTTAAAAGTGACTATTCACATTTGACTTACAAATCCTTACCTTGGTGACCCAGGTTTAAAGTTCCAGTGATAAGCAATTCAAATTAAAAGTGATAACTCATTCACCCCTGAACACACCTTTGAGTTCTTCTAATTCAAAGGACGGAACAGTTCATCATGGACTTTCAGGGGTGAATGTCAGTTAGCATTTAAGGCTTGATAACTGTCAATTTGTATTACAATATCAGTATAACATCTCAAGTTCTGTAAAATTATCACTTTGTATCAAAACCTATATATCTTGTGTAACCATTCATCTCACCATAAAAAAATCCATTCAAATTTATTTTCTCAGAGAAATTCCATTGGAATTTGGAGTTTTCCAGTAGATATTGTAGTAGAGAAAAAATCACTTACACTGGAAATTCTGATGACTTGATCCTGTGATTTTGAAAAAGGTTTTTAAGAAGTTCAATCAATTAACGCTTTTTGTTGTAATTCAAATAAGTTCAAAGCTCTTTGGGCGAGTAATTAAAATACAGCTATATATCATGATTATCTAAATACCAATTACTATCAACGAGAAGCTAAATACTTCAACCACTAATGATGTGAAGCTGTTGTAATAATTATGCATCTTTTCAGAATTCAATGCCATTTAAATGTACGGTTCTATTTTGTGGCGACACATGCACATATATTGATGCAGAGTCAAAGTAGCCTTTAAAGGCTTCAGAGTCAGAAATCACTCTTGGTGTCTATACACAAATAGGAATGCCACCCATCGGGCCAGGACAAAACATTTCAAAAGGAGACAGCATGTGAAATAAAATTCAGATCCAGGAATTTCTAAATATTTTCCCCACTGGCTTTAAATTTGTCCTGAGTTATTTTTCACCCTTCTCTTGAAACCCTAATTTTACCTAATAAGAGGCTGCGATAAAATGACTGACACAATCTGTAAGAATGAGAGATCTGAAGTATCGTACTTATAAACATAGAATAATTGTGTCTGGTTCGTGTTCCCGCTGATACCAGAACTCTTAACCGTTCCTCCGAGTAGTTCTCTAACAGGAGAGACATGGCTGTCACAGCAATGTTTAATTTCCAGACTCTTACAATAAGACATGAAGGCAACAAATCCTGTAGTACATAGCATTAGACGGGTTGCATAACAAGCGTAAATGTGTATAATTTTCTCAATATTTCTTCATTTATTTCCATTGAAAATATCATGAAGGACAGCAATTATGAAGCATATACATTTTATCAATTTAAACTGCAAGTCTATATGTCTGTGAATTCCAAGAGAGAAAATCACATTATGTTTAGTCTGGAAGGTCAAAATTACAATGAGTATGCAGCTAAGAATCAATCTTTTATCATTATAAGCATTTTTCTCTTTGACGTCCTTTTAATTTACGCTTATGGTGAGCAGCGCTAGCTCAATTAGAACATCAAACATTTATTATTTTTTTCCGTTCAACATCTTTACTCATTTAATTATTACTTTAGATCTATCTGTCAAGATTATACAATATACATTAATTTCAAACCATTATAGTTCAGTTTATATTAACACTTTAAGACAAAATGACGTAATAATTCAACAAGAGGCCGAGAGGGCCTGTATCGCTCACCTGGTTTGGAATGCCAAGTAATGTTCTGAATACAGGTTCATTGTTTCTTTTCTGAAGGAATTTGAGTATTTACCTCTAATTCCTCTATTGGGCCCCGCCCTTCCTCCCTCCGGGAGGTCAGGGTCAAAATTTACACAAACTCTGTTCACCCAAGGATGTTTGTGGCCAAATTTGGTTACAATTCATGCAGAATTCTGGAACAAGTAGTGATTTAAAGGATTTACCTTCATTTCCCCTATTTGGCCCTGCCCCTCCTGCCCTCAGGGGGTCAGAGCCAAAATTTATACAAAATCTGTTTCCCTTCCTCAAGGATATTTGTGGCCAAATTTGGTTACAATCCATGCAGAACTCCAGGACAAGTAGCGATTTATAGGATTTACCTCAAATTCCCCTATTGGACGCCGCCCCATCCCCTGGAGAGGTCAGAGCCAAAATTTATACAAATTCTGTTCCCCTTCTCCCAAGGATGTTTGTGGCCAAATTTGATTACAATCCATGCAGAACTCTATGAGTAGTAGCGATTTAAAGGAATTGTTGACGGACGGACGGACGGACGGACGGACGCCGCGCCATGACATAAGCTCACCGGCCCTTTGGGCCAGGTGAGCTCATAAAATGAAATAGAATTTAGATAAAATTTAGGTCAGATTTTAGTTATTGACTTTTGTTAGACAAATCACAGCTTAAGTGAGGAATGATGTTAATACAATAGTTTTTACAATGTAAACACTTTAACAATAAACAGAATGAAGATATCGGAGCTAAAGTGCTGTAGTCAGAAGCTTCTTCTCCTCCCATGGGAAATTGAAACCAAATCACAAAACCATAACAGGAAGGTTCCTTTCCAATAAAAACCTAATTCTTCTTTGTGACTGTAAAAAAAACCCAATTCCATTCCAATCTAGACAATTTGTTTTCTTCATTAACCTACACAAACATGCAACAGATCGAGTTTTATCTGGAAATACTGGCGACAGTGGTGTTGAGTGCCCGCCTCATCCTCTATTCAAAATTGACAATTTAGCTTGTTCTAGCATGTAAATAGTTTTCGTGCCTATTTAAGGATGTGCTGAGAGTTGGGAAACTTCTCGTGTAAAGCGGCCAGTCCAACTTCTTTCATCATTGACAAACAAGTCCGCAGGGACAAATCAGGATGATTGAAGCGTCCTGGGAATACACTGCTCAGGTTTTTTCATTTAAACCAAGTCAAATGTTTGAGTCTTCATCAAGGGTAATGGCACAGTAAGAATTAGCTACAAACAAAGCCTTGTGAGAAATGTGGCCCATTTATACCAATATGGCTGTCTGTTTCACATCGAATGTGTAATGACACGATTTTACAGAGAAAACATGTGCAACGAACAATTTACAGGGGTCAATAAGGTCCAGAGACACCAAAACTGCATCCCCTGAAAAGGCAACCTAAATGGGAAATGACACATTATATATTTCCTTTCTCAAATTTTCAACAAAACTTGCAAATGATTTAAAGTCTTCAGCAGACATTAAGATAAAGAGAAATGTCGGGTTTAATTACATTATATCCATCTTCGTCTTATCATGGGATGTTTGTCTTGGTATGACGAAGAATTTTACCGTAAATCACATTGTCCTTGTTATTTGTAAATAAAATCAGGAAAATTTGTGAGAGCTGCAAGAGCGCTAATCTAGAACAGTGAGGTTGTGGAACTAAATTTATGTGTTATGTTACCATAACAACAAATTATGCACTGGTGATTTCATTTTAAAAAATATTCCAGTATTTGTTTAAAGAGGATGGCTGCTTCAATAAACTATCCAATACACTCTATGACCTTTTAAACTCAACTCATTCTCTGTTAGGGACTTTGTGAACTCATTTGGTGACGTTTCCTGGACAAAAGTGCAAATTTTGTAAATTGGATTAGGGCTTGATAAAAATTTTGCCTTTTAGGAGTTCATCAGATCTGTTTCCTCTAAAATTGCTGTTAATGTGTTCATGTCCTCATATCAGGTATGGCCATTTAAGACATGTAAGTGATACCTTCTTAACTTTAGTAGCAGAAAAAAGATAGTGTTCCCAGAGAGTAAGAGTTATGGAGAATGGCTTAAATAAATTAATACTTGCTGATTAAGTAATTAAATAACTAAGACACACAACAATTTTTTTCATTGATCATGAAGCCATAACTTTGTTGAATATTGTCAATCAATAGGGAACTTGATAACTGGATTGTTCTTATTTAGGGCATTAATAAATGCTATAGCTACATTGGAAGCACTATATATACCTATGAATGTATCATACAATTTTAGGAGTATATCCATAATTTTTAAATGAAGTTGTTCCAAGTTAAAAGGTTTCCCCCCTATTCATTATAAATGAGGATTAAGTGAAAATTAATACAAAGTAACATAAACCATATTCTACACTTTTTACATGTCACAAAACAGGAGTAAAGTACAAAATTATGCAAAGCAGCAAAATACAAACCCTCCGAGGAAACACATCTCATTAGTATAAACTCTTATTTACAGTTACTATGGAAGAACATAATGGTATAATGGGTTTATCTCTATAATGACATACAAATAAAACATTTCTCTACTGACTCCTGGAGCAATAATCCTTGCCAGCAGTCCATATTCACCAAGCAAAAGGGGCTTCTGCGAGGGAAGGCAACATGCAAATAACGAAAAAATTATGAAAAATCAATTCTGAAAGAACAGTAATAAATATTTTGGTGTTATAACCAAATGCCTACAAAGATAGCGGACTTGAACTGTCATATTTGTTACATTAAGTTAGCCATAAGATGCAGATTTGATTTACAATATATCGCTGATTCATGCTTCAGATAAACCAGAAGTCTAGTCTGACATGTCTTTTCCCTTTCTGGATCCCCTAATAAGTACTTTGAGACCATCATCGAATGACTCTTAAGTCAATGTATATCTGACAGGCCAATTACCAACTTGAGATAGACCATGCTTGCTTGGGAGCCGAAGAAGCTAAAAGTGAAAAGCTGAGACTTGGACAGAAAACTAGGTCCCGCAAGATTTGGCCGATATTCTATATATACAGCGATCCGATTGCAGTCATTGGGCCTTTTTGATATGACTCGATATGCTGCATCCCTACCCTTTTCCAAATGTGAGACAGTCCAAATGAATACAATTGGCTTCAGATATTTCTAAAGTTTATTCTAAGGGGACAGAAGCCTGGCATCATGAGACATAATTTTGGCACCATATCTATGTCATCAGAGTACAACCCTATAAATCAGTTAAAGCTATTGCTTCCATGTTTTATTGAAGAAAAAGACAGAACCATTGTCCTTGGGTAATAAATTCTATAACAATATATCTAAAGCCAAATAGAATCATGAATCAAAGTATTTTTGCTAACATTAATGTATATTACTTTTGACTTCTAGGTCAGTTCTTCATTTGGACAGGGAGCTGCAGTGGCCGAGTGATTCAGATGTATCCGCATTATTACCACAAGCCCTTCACCTCTGAGTTGTGAGTTTAAATCCTATGTGGAGCAGTTGCTAGGTACTGATCTCTGATTTTTTTTTTCTCCAGCAACTCTAGCTTTCCTCCACCAACAAACCTGGCACATCCTTAAATTACCATGGCAGTTAATAGAAGGTTATAAACTAATAAAGCCAAACAAATCATTTGGACACCAAAAAAGTGTGGAAATTCTAAACATAAAATTCATACTATAAAGTTATACACATGGAAGACATTAAAGCCACACTATACGTAACTATCAACAAAAAATCATGTTAAATTCGACTCTGATATTGTTAGCATTTGTAGATGTAGTTGAAATGAAGATATATTAAAGAATATTTATAATGGTTTTTAATAACTTTGGTACAGTAGTTGTTGAAAGTCGATACATGTAAACATGACTTCATTTTTAAACTGGTGGCCATAGAAATTACGATTATTGCTGAACGGAAGTCGGAAAGTTCATGACCTGTTTTCGGAGGAGTTCGGACAGACGTTACATATTAAACATCACTAGGTGGGTCCCACTAAGTCAAACAAGCCGAAGTTAGCCGACATTGTAACGTCATTGCCGAGAACGTCATGTGACTACCGTAACTAGGTCAACACGGAAAACTGAGATGACTTGGCAAAACCTCCTCATCTCATCATATCGCACAAATGATAGGCCTACCAGCATCGATATCAATTACAGCAAAATAAAAACGTCTGATGTTCGAAATATGGCAAGTACATTAATTATTTACATAAATCAGTAATTAAAACAAAAAATTTATTTCATCTTGACTAAAAATAATTTGCAAATTCCATACACCGCATGCAAGGAGATATCCCAGGCCTATCACTACCCACAATGCACTGGACCGTGGTCTTATATTATGTAACTTTTCATCGGGTATTAGATCTAGATATATCTGTTTTTGACAGTTATAATTCTATGAACATGCAATGAACATGTGTACAACATAAAAATCAAGCAGTCTCAACTCTCAACTGCTATTCCACGATTGTAAAATGTAATTTTGGTCACCTCAGCCCAAGCACAGAGGCATGCAAATTATGACAGAAACGTTTACTAGTAATTTGATAAGTATGTCATTTAAAAGTATTGGAGACCTTTTGATATGCACATGTATACAGTGTAACTTCCCGAAACCGAACCTTCTCAAAATCGATCACCTCTAGAAACCAAATATGGATGTCATGTACGGAATGAATTCCTCTTTATTAATAGTATATAAAACTTCCCAAAAATGATCTCTCCCAATTCCGAATACCAGACCGATTTTGAGATCGAAATAGTCAAATGTAATTAAAATACACTTCTGAAAACCGGCCTTATCTGAGTGACACTGATAGTTTGCATTGAGGTCTGATCAACCTACCGTGAAATACACACGAACCTGTACCCATAGTTACTGCATAGTTCCAACCTCTCACAAAGCCATACAATAACCTTTACTTGTTGCATGCAATGTCTTGGGGCATGTATATATACAGGTGTGAAGGCTATAGGTATATGTACACGGTAATTATACCAGTGATGGTGGTGTAATTATTTAATCATGTCTATTGTTTAGATAGTTAACGAAGGTCTACCACGTGCTCTGGTGGTTTGTTTACTGCAGAAAAAAAGAAGCAGATCTAGAGCTAGTAATAAACAGAAAGTTTCGTATTCAATTTTGAGAGTCTCACACTGGTTATTTATTTACCTATGTAGTTGTCGGATAACGTAAATTTTCTGTATGAAGAAACCGGAGCCATGTCTTGTTTTGTCATATAATGCCCGGCATCGACCGATCATCATCGTATGTAGGTTAACTTAGGCCTAGTTCAGATGAGAACATCCCAAAGAACATTCACGCAACTAACTACGTTTATAAGCGGTAACTAAGTCAAGATTGTTGTAATCCATTCCTTTTTATCGCATGATTTTCTCTTTTGTGATAACATTAAACATTTGTAAACATTAGCAATTAAAATCGGTCGGTCATAAAGAACACTAGACAGTACAGTGAAGTGTAGAAAATGACTTCCAATCAATAAAATCCGGATCGTAATGATTGCAGATATTCAGTTCACTTCTCCAAACCGAACCCTCCCTAAACCGGCCGAATTACATTTCAAGTGGCTGCTTGTGTTATTTTTTGTGAAAAACGAATTAAATATATATATGTTATGAAAATTTGGTTAGCTTTTTATTATTATTATTGTTGTTAATATCATGTGATATGTGTACGAAAACACAGATTTTACCTAAGAAGCCAGTAATATATATAATGTAAATATCGGTTAGCTAATGTTATTAAATAATGGTTTACTGAAATGTTTCCCCTCACTATTTATATAGATTTTTATTTTAGATTAAATATCAGAGCCAGTACAATTCTTCTTTTTAGTTAAAGATGCTCCACCGCCGACAGAGCATACATGATATTCATCATTTGAACAATAATTGGCATTTAATCATGTGTATATATGCCTAATTAGCACAAAAAATAACATAAATAATTCATTTCGCTTTTGGTGCATGCGCAAGCATTACTTCATTCCATATAGGATATAGTGCCAGGGAATTTTTCGAGATGCAATTAATTGTTTTTCATATTTTTAACTTGAAGTGAAATAAGAAGCTCAAACTTTTCAATGGTGGTAATGGTGTAAAGTAAGTAACTTTTGTAACTAACAAAATAATAAATCGTCTGTTCCTGTTTTTGATAGTGAAAAAATACCATTTGTCAGCGCCTGGAGCATCTTTAATGACTAATTGTTAAATCCACAACATTAGCTTTTATCAAATAATTTTTAAATGTGTGAAAAAGGTTCACAAATTATCAATTTTTTCTATGTTGCCTTAAAAGATTTCTATTTTCAGAGATTTTCCCTAAATAATTTTGTGTTACATCATGCACAAATGTCTTAAATTTCCCTCTCTTGTGATTTTCTCTTAATATGTTACAGCCTTACATAACACAACACATGTAGAGCCTCTATAAACATCTATTGATATTTTTGGTATGTGCTTTAATCGAGCATATAGGAGACAGAGAAAGACGACCAGAAACGTATCTCATGGGAAAGATCTGTGAAAGCACTGGATGCACCCATGCATGACTTAAAAGCATTTGTCGAGGCATGTGAGTAAATGAAGTGTGAAATTCCCAGAAACCGACCCAAACATCTACCAATAAATATTCAATTAGTCTGGGCCTCCGAGAAAACTGCTGAGAAAAGCGAATTTGGCCTTGATATCATTCTATACATGTCCAGAACTTTGGAACCTTTCATGACAAAAACAAATCAAATCGCTAAATTCTCACAAATCCAATAATTTACTTATACAAAGTCTGTGTTTAGTAATATCAACAGTAAGGACAAATATGATGTCAAATTTTCAATGTGATCTTCCCCTCCATCAAGACACAAAACAAGAACAAACAAAATTACAAGCTGTGGATGGACCAAATGTTTCTAGGAATTGTAGATAAAATACGGATAGTATCATAAAGTATAGCTAAAATGGTTTCCATCGTTTGACTACTATTAAATGTCATCGCCAAAAGTATACTGTTTTCCAATGCAATCTTTCGGCTATTGCTTTAAATGTCAAAATTTTCTACATTCTAACGCATCTACAGATTTCTAAAATTGACTTAATTTAGTGAATATGTTACATAAATCCTAGCCTTGTTGCACATCTCTAGTTTGAAATCAACTTCAAATGCAGAAATATTTAAATCACCCATACTTTCTAAAGAAGTTGACATTTTTACCTGTATATTTGTTTAGGAATTGATTTTATTTACATATTTTCTGTGAAATTCTGTTTCTGAAAAATGCTTCGAAACTGTTTTACAGCACCATGACTACTGCTTTAAAGATGTCAAAAAAAAGAGATTTTAACAATTGTCCGATGTAGTTTATCAGTTAAAATACACTTAAAGAATGTATTTGCAATAATGTGTATGTGATTACAGAATAGAACGTTTTCCCTGGATCATTAAATTTATTTCCGTATTGTATTGCTAAATGAACACTCCAGTATATGTATATAAATTGATTCTGATTTTATTGATGTAGAATTTCTGTCATAAAACCATCAATTCGCCCCCGCAACTCAACAAAAATAACCCTTCTCAATCAAGTGTAATTGAAATGTCAGTTTGGCCTGACACTCTAGACGGCTGAATAATTAACACAGTTTAAATTATGTGTTTGACCAAGGCATTGTCTGATGCTGATTACAACCAAATGAAATAACCAGGAACTGCGATGCGGCTGTAATAAAATTGACAATGCACTGTCCAAAATCATCGGTGAATCTGTTGTGCAGGAATCACAGATCTACCAAACTAACTTTGGGATGACCCTATATGTAATAGTGGGTGACACTATTAAGTGTATTTGATATTTTGCCTTTTCAGATCCCTTGCTCTGCTCATTAGTGATATAATATTGATTGATCTTGACGAGACTGTTGGCTTTTCCTATCTCTTCCCTTAGCTAGCTATTCCCTTCTGACTTCTCTCCAGTATTCGAGTTCACAGATTCCGCATTTCTACTTTGACAATAGCTGTATGCTTTTGTACGCGATCGGAACTTATAGCACCCCGTCATGTCTGTGGTTTAGATACAGACTTCTTATTTAATTTACATTGTATTAATTACAAATGTAAATTGAAGTGTGAGTTTTGACGTTGCACCAAAACATTTGAGATGTATTTTTTTTATTTCTATTGAGACAATATTGGACTATTGCAAAAGAAAAGCACAAAGTTTTATAATGTTGTATTTCTCTTCCATTGAGCCATTAAATTGGGATTTTACATTTATCTTTGAAAAATATTAATTTATGATAGATCATTGACATTTACAAAACTGCTAATGCATTTTGCAATTTATAGAGAAAAAATTGTTGAGCAAGTATACATTCAATGTTTTTATACATTTTGATCTATCTGTAATTCTTCTTTTCTTTTTTAAAGAAATTTATTAGGATTATTTTTTAAATAATGATTATTGTAAATTTCATTTCATCAAAATATACTTCAAAATAGTTATTTCAGTAAACTTAAAAAATAGCAAAAAAACCTTAAGGAGAATTTAAATACTCTTTGTATGGCTGTCTTTCTCTCAATGGAGAATGTGATGTTCATACTTGAGCAATGACAACAATACTCGTACAGTTGGGAGGGTACTGTGACCATGCATTTACAATTGTCACTGCATAGCAACCAAGTCATTCTCTAACTGTGTACAAACACAACGGAATATATTGGATATATATTACATCATTGTGAGAGGAAGGTATTTCAACATTCTGCAGTCGTGATAAATTTTCTGTTTGTATGTATTTGGGGATGAGATAATCACCGAGCAAGTATCCAATATCCCTTCATAACAGTATTTAATATTTCTGTCGGACGTTCATCCGGAAATATCCATGGACACGTAATCATCCATATCAACATGAAATTGAATGATGGGAGTATAAGTGACAGAAATCGGTATAAAACCTATTGATGGTGTGATCGAATCAGTGACTGATGGAAATACGATAATCCGGAGTATATTGACAATGAAGGATCGTAAACAGGGAGAAGTGACGAACAATAAAAGTCAATCTCTTTCCATCATCACATGCAGGCAGTACATCCTTACCCTGCAATGCACCGTGGGTAATGTAGTCACCGTCGGTATCTTGTGACAAACCGTGCTCAATATACCATCATTTTTCTGTTATAAAGATTATTTCTCGCCAAGAATATTTTTTGTGGGGATTTTACGGTTTTATTGGTCCCAAATGAGAGTCCATTGTTCTTGTGGAGCAGCTGCCTGTACCAGCAATGGATATATACCTAACGGCAGGTGAGGAATATACTTTATATTAAACATTTACATAACCTCGCTCAGTATTTAACTGTTTGATATTTTCGCAAGAGTCTTGTCTCCCTGTCATTCATGCATTGAATGCTTGGTTAAGTTCTCTCACAAAATGTATAACTTCAGCCTCAATTTCATTTGACCAATCAGATTCTTTTACACTGACCAATCAGCATTCATCAAACTATCATTTTTTTAATCGGTTTATCTATTAAGTTTTAATCATATATATACATACTTAACACATTTTTTAATTCATTGACAAAAACAGTCAAAAGAACAAATAAACTATAGGAAAGTTTTTGTGAATCAAACATTAGACAATGCTAATTAGTAGATGGCCGTTATTTCATTATTATTATACTTATTTGGTAAATAAAAATCTCTTGATGAATTGTTAAAAAGTCATCAGATCCTTATACTAGTTGCATAAAGCTTATTCATATTATAGATCCAATCTGATACTGATTGCTTCAAATTAAATATTAGGCCCATTAAGATTATATAATTAAGATTCCATGAAACCAAGTTAATAACAGCTAGATTCTTTATCTCTCTATAAACAATATTTATTTTTTTAATCCATGACATACTTTTTTTATCATATCAAGATTCAAATATATCTTTTTCTAGTACTGCCAAATAACAATTTAGCGATGATGAAACAGATTTTATATGCCAAATTTATCTTAGAATAAGCCCATGCCTTGTATTAAGCTCCCCCATCTCTTGCCAACTCACTCCTTCAGTAAAGATAAAATCTATATTCTTTTGTTTCTTACATTATCCCCTGGTCTTACAAAAGGATACAAGATAATTTGTTTGTATTTTCAAAATTGTATCAATTAATTATAGGTTTAACTTATGGATAAATCTAAGTTCAAGACAGCCCAATATACCTCACTACTGGATTTGTTTTAACTTTCTTTTCCTTCAAACACATTTGTTGTACACTGGAGTGAAAGACATGCATGGTGACTAAGTGGTCAAAATGCTCCAAATATTGTTTTTTTAACAAGCCATCTCACTGAAATCTCAGTTATTGTAAGATCAAACTAATGCAGGGCAACTGCAAGATACTGACAGCTAGTTACTAGTTGATAATTATTCTCTGAAAGGCTTTCAGACTTTTCTTCCATTTAAAAAAACCTGACATATCCAAATATGACTCTTCTTTGTCCTGAACACCAGGAACTGACCGCTGGTTGGTGGGTTTCTACCAGTACTCTGGCTTTCCTCCACTAACAAACCTGGCATGTCCTTAAATGACCCTGTTGTTAATATGACGTACAACTAAATGAACAAAGTAAGAAGCCTCAATATTTCTATGGTGAATGCCTTTCCTGGTTTTCCATTAAACACAACCTAGACAAGCTATCATTGAGCTCAATATACTATTAAGGGGTGAAGGAGCACATCACATGTGAATATATACAGTATCTATAGCAGTAGGTTGATAACTAACAACCACATTGACATGCAATGTCGTGTGTATTGTTACAAATATCTGATACATGTTATGGCTGTGATTATTTAGGGGACAAGGTTAAAAGGAATATATCTCAGTCAATAGCATACCTTATGTGTATCTACATAGTAATTTATGGTTAATAACATCAAATGTTTTGGAGAGATAGCACTCTAATGTTTTGATGGTCTTTATTTGCGTAAATCATCTTCTAAAAATCAACCAAAAGCAAATACATTAACTGTATTATTGAAACTATATATACATGCATTTTCATAGGAAGAATATACTCTGATATGTGATGGACCAAGCACAATGTTGCTTTCATAATTTTAAAAATCTCATATTCTACCGAGTATATTGTTGACAGCAGAAATTGATATGATTCATAACATCATGATTTTCTTCACACATTTTTCCCTTTTCACCTTAATGAGATACATTCTGTACACCCAGTGATCTTATCTCATCTTGTTATTAATAATAGACTTGTACATTTGTAATTCTGGTCCACTACGATGCTTTACAATATGCTCCAATACAAGATCTAACAACTCCCGTTTCGAGTCACCTGAACCTCTTTCAGGAATTGAACTTGGAACCTCTGGCTTTCTAATCTGTTATCGATCAAGCTAAAGAGAACATCGCTTCAGCTGAGATATAGATTGTATCTATAGTATTCAACAAGGTTCCATGCAGTTTTAAGTTTTACTTAATCACCTTGAAGTAAGGTGCAAGAGTAATTAGTGATATTTAACAATCAGTTGCCTGGAATTTTCAATTGAACTGAAGTAAGGTGAATTGTTCCAAGATTGCAATTTAATGCTGTAACAAGGTGCAATAAACTACAACCTTAAGTACAGGGTTAATTTCTTATAAGTTTTCACTTCATAAGATACTTTGGGAAGTTAATAATTATTACATAAGCTTTGGGGAACAAAACTTATAAGAATCTCTTATGAGATTCATATGGAAAGAATACAAATTCTAAATCCAAACTAGAACAGTTGTTTGAAGCCAATGGCTAACTAACTAATATCTCTACCCGTTATTTGAGATCATGACCATTTCTGTACCACCAATTGACTAAATTTGAAAAAAATTGATAAAAAACTAATGACTTATTGGCCATTTTACAATTAAGATCTGTTTATAGTGACCTGGTTACCATGGCAACCAAAATTTCGCTAAAACAAAAACATGCATGTATATACATTTACACATGTATGGTTTCTAACATTGTTGCCAAGTTTCATTGAAATTGATCCAGTTATTCGGGAGGAAGTCTTCTTCTTCCTTAAAGTCTATAAAGGATTGAGTGCAGTTGAGTCTGGAAAGCTGAATTTTCTACTAGAACAGTACGACAAACAAGCTGAAGACTGACTGAAGACTGGTATTGTGGGGGGATGGGGGATTAACCATCACCACTATCTACAATGCGTACATGTTATCACGGGGGAGGGAATTAACCATCACCACTATCTACAATGCGTACATGTTATCACGGCGGAGGGGATTAACCATCACCACTATCTACAATGCGTACATGTTATCACGGCGGAGGGGATTAACCATCACCACTATCTACAATGCGTACATGTTATCACGGCGGAGGGGATTAACCATCACCACTATCTACAATGCGTACATGTTATCACGGCGGAGGGGATTAACCATCACCACTATCTACAATGCGTACATGTTATCACGGCGGAGGGGATTAACCATCACCACTATCTACAATGCGTACATGTTATCACGGCGGAGGGGATTAACCATCACCACTATCTACAATGCGTACATGTTATCACGGCGGAGGGGATTAACCATCACCACTATCTACAATGCGTACATGTTATCACGGCGGAGGGGATTAACCATCACCACTATCTACAATGCGTACATGTTATCACGGCGGAGGGGATTAACCATCACCACTATCTACAATGCGTACATGTTATCATGGGGGAGGGGATTAACCATCATCCACTATCGTACAATGTTACATGTTATCACGGCGGAGGGGATTAACCATCACCACTATCTACAATGCGTACATGTTATCATGGGGGAGGGGATTAACCATCACCACTATCTACAATGCGTACATGTTATCAGAAGTGAAAATTTCAAAGTTTATCAGTACTCTGAAACCTGTTCCAGTAACAAATTCATCATGACATTCATTTGACAATTTCCACTGGAAGGGGACTCTGAGTATCCTTTGAGACCGACTGAAGACTGTGAACTTTTCTTTGTAAAGGACTCTGTATACAAAGAGTTGAAACATTTCCCAAAACACACAAAAAAAACCACTGTAAATCTGCATTCATATCACTGCAATTTGATACAATTGGTCTCCTTGATGCACCATCATCCAATTCATTTGTTTTTTGTGCAGACTATTCCTAACGATGGCTGAAGCATCAAATTGACATAATTTAATTATTGATTCCTTTTCGCATTGATCGCTACTAATCTTCTCCAGTAGAATCAAATCACGATTTTTCAATTTAGAACAAACAATTTCAGTGCCTGCAAACAAGTCAGAAACACAGAAAATCATTTGGGTATCTCAGAAGGTAATAGAACTTATTTACTCTTTTTCCCTTGTTCTTAAAAAAAACACTTGAAATATGAAATGATCAGCCTTTATTCTCCACAAATGTATTCATGATAGCGGAATGTCTTTTGAAATATACATTAAGATTAACTTAATAGAGGAAAACAATCAATAGTTTTTGTAATAATATTCCGAATTTGCATATTACAGAGTTGTCTGCACTTGCAGCTGGTAGGTATTGATTGTGACGTCATGTGTTTGCGAGCGTAACGTCATACTTTTCTGAGAAAACGACGGGAGTTGCGCTCACAAAATAATGACGTAACAATCGATACCTACCCGCAAGGGAGCTAACTCTGTAATATGCAAAGACGGAATAATTCCGAAAGGGAAAGCAGTTCATTAATGAAGGGGTTATAGGTGATGTGAATTTATCTGGTCTATTTTTTTTAAAGCATTTAGTCTTGCATGCCTAATGTTGAAATAAATTCCCTGTAATGATACAAATTTCTATCAATCTTGTGCTTATTTGTCCATTTCACTGTTTAGTTTGGTTTATTATAACAACTGGACCATACATAAAGGACCACAATGTATTTCAGGGCGGCTATTTCCTCATTGTTTTCCCTGGCTTTATTTTCTTTATAAGAAAACTATTTTAATCTGAGTAACTATATAAATATAAACCACAAATTAAGACCCAGGAGTATTTATTGAACTGATATGGTAATTCCTTCACATTTTAAAACAGTCTGTGGGTGACTGTTGACACTTGTGAGCAGCAATTTCCTGGATGGGGCTTGCTTCATTTTACCACTGTAAAAGCACCAGATGACCATTACCATTAAGACAGTGGATTGACTTCAGTAAATGTTGGACCTTGAGTTGTGTGTAACATGTCCTATTCTCGGATTGGCCTGTCTATAAAGATCCAGACATGTTACCGTACAAACCAGCTCAAGCCTCATGAGACATCAGAGATGATAACATTCTGGTAAAGACGTCAAGGCGATTGACCTTTCCTTACTCAGCTTGTAAAACTGGAACTTACCCATTTTCCCTCTCAGATGCTCATGCATATCTGGACAGTCTGACAGAAGGTCACTTATTTTCCATTTTCAATAATACAGTGGAATCTCCCGAAACCGATCATGGTCGGTGCATATAATTTCGGCCGGTTTAGAGAGGGTTCGGTTTGGGGAAGTGAACCGAATACCGATCATCACGATCCGGATTTAATCGATCGGAAGTCGTTTTTTACATTAGTCCACCGCATGTATGCATAGTGTTCGTTAAAACCGACCGATATTGATTGTTAATGTGAATGTTATCACAAAAGAGAGAATCATACGTTTAAAAGGATTGGATTACAGCAAGCTTTACTTTGTTACCGATTATAAACGTAGTTTAGTTAGTTGCGTGAATGTTCTTGGGGATGTTCTCGTCTGCAGCCTACATACGACCGATCGCTTCCGGTTACGTCAAGAATCGAATTATATGGTCTAATTACACAATGATCAGTCGATGCTGGTCATTATATCACATAGTCATTTTCTAAAACAAAACATGGCTTCGGCTTCTTCATACAGATAATTTACGTTATCCGACAACTACATATGTAAATAAAAAAAAACCCGTGTGATTTGAATATGAAACTTTCTCTTTATTACTAGCTCTGCTTGTTAGTACTAGCTCTGCTTGTTTTCCTACAGTAAACAAACCGCGTGCACATGGTAGACCTTCGTTAGATATCTAAACAATAGGCATGATTAAATAATTACACCACCATCTCGGGTATAATTACCGTGTACCTATAGCCATCACATATGTATACATGCCCAAGAACATGGCATGCAACAACTATGGTACAGGTACGTGTGTATTTCACGGTCGGTTGATCAGACCTCAATGCAATCTATCGGTGTCGCTCAGGTAAGGCCGGTTTTCAGAAGTGTATTTTAGTTACATTTGACAATTCCGATCTCAAAATCGGTCCGGTATTCGGAATTGGGAGGGATCGGTTTCGGGAAGTTTTATATACTATTAATAAAGAGGAATTCATTCCGTACATGACATCCATGTTCGGTTTCTAGAGGTGATCGGTTTTGAGAAGGTTCGGTTTTGGGAGGTTCCACTGTAACATGTTTTTTGTTTGTTTGAATTTAAAGTTAATACAGTATTTCTTGCACTTTACTTATTTTTTTATCATCATTTTGTTAACCATATTTTCTAGTGAAACTTGCCTTAGTAACCACCTCTGTATAAAGACCATCCCTGAATAAAGACCACCTCTGTATTAAGACCGCCTCTGAATAAAGACTACCTCTGTATAAAGACCACCTCTGATTAAAGACTACCTGCTTATCAAGACCACTTTTCTAGGGTCGAAATGATCATTTATAACACAATTTCACATGTGTTTAAATACTACTAAGCTGTACATTATATCATGTATTGACCTTGTCCCTTAGTTGGCCTTTATAGACAGTTTACTTGACTTAATAGCAAATTCTTAGCAAAAACACTAATAAAAAAACATCAACCAGTGATCAGTACCTGGCAACTGTCCTGCATGGATTTCGAACTTGCATCCCAGAGGTGTGGATAATGGCTTGTGGTTACAAATCTATCATGACATCTTAACCATAAATTGATAACTTCTAGTAACTTAAAGGAACTATAAGCCCAAACATATAAAATCAAAACCCCTAAATACCAACAAAACTAATAAAAAATCCTAACCTATGTGAAAGCAAATGAACAGAAAATATTTTTTTAATGAAATATTGCCAGCTGAACATATTATACTTAGATTTCTACATATTTTTTCTGATAGACATACTGTTTTAACAGTCAGACCACTCACCAAATTAAAACAATATGTATACACCTCTCAAACTTCACATGATGATGCAAATTAATCGCAGTGATAAAATCTTATCATTTTATAATATTGGAAATTGAGCCAAGATATACATGTATCAAAATCTTCATACTGCAATATTCCATAAAGCAGGAACACATTTTTATTGGTGCAATATTAATACGGTGCAACCTTCGATAGATGTATTTACACATTTAGTGCAGTATGTAGAGATAAAATTGCGGAGATTTTGACATTCATGTCAGATATATTACAGAAAGCTCTATCAAACATCATTTCCAGTAATTATACACATCCAACTGGAGTCAATAAAGAGGAACTTTTCTCTGATGTAGGTGCTCTAAATTAATTTTCATGGTCAGAATAAAATTTTGCAGTTATAATAAAAGAGCAGACAAATGGCCTGATTTCCAACAAACTATCAAATAGCATAATAAAAAAGTCAAATAAAAATTGTGAGATTCTTATCTTGTAAAATGAGTAACCTTTATTTGATCCGAATGTACTGTTGTGGATTGTTTCATCTTCTATAACTGATAATGAAAACGTGGAAGGAATTGCCGTGGTTGCTGATCGTTGATCGAGTGGTAAACGTGTCCTGACGAATCACCACAAGCCCCGATCCACTCTGGGGTCTCTATGAATCCCATGTGGGGCAGTTGCCAGGTACTTACTGTTGTCGGTGGATTTTCTCTGGGTACTCCAGCTTTCCTGTACTATTTAACCTAATATATCCTGAAATGACTCCGGCTGTTACATGATAAACTAATCAAACAAAACAAAATTATTGTCCACATTTATTCAAGTGGGCATTCATACTATAATAATTATGCCTTTTCAGTATACATTTTTAATTCTCCCATACATTTGGTGTACATATGAAACAATTATCGTAAAAATAATAATGTTTACACATACAAATTGCAAAATTAAACACTCACGAATATGTCCATATTTGCAGTAAGTAAATTACTCCAATCAATATCAAATGGAATAACTACATAACATATTGCTTTAAAAGTAAGAATTTGCTATAAAGTCGAGTGTGCAAAAAAAACTATAAAGTGTTTAATTTGTGTCTCAAAAGATTACATACTAGATTTTAAAGATGTGTTAAAAAATCTTCATCATTCCCCACATCACCATGGTAACATGCTGTAACCAACTACCAGTATTTTGTTGACCTTGAGGAATTCAATGACAATGACATTTGAATTATGGCAAATAACACTAATCCTTAGTGTCACTATATCAATGGATTTAACAATTACCTGCAATGGTTTCCAAATCAATTTTATTTTTACATACAACACCAAATGGTAGACTCATAATAGAAAAAAACATTATGCAGGTCTTTAGGTGAAATGCAGTTATAAACCTGTTTTTAGCAACCGCCTCTGTATTAAAGACCACATGCACACAATCAAAGATACATACTTGCTTCAATTTCAAAACAGCCAATTTCAACAAATCTTGAGCTGTGTATAAGGACTGTGTTTGACTTTTAAGGACAATTGTCATTTATATATTTCACTTGATTGGTCTTAATTTATAGACAGATGTATTTCTGCTTGCTATTCTAAACTGGCTTTACTATGACATCATTCTGAAAGAGAACTAAATTGTACTGAAACAAGGAGCCGCAAAGCGTGGCATTATCCCCCGCACTCCACAGTTGATATAAAAACCCAAATACATCAAGGTCAAAGTAACAATTATTCAAGTATAACTTTAAATGTATTCAAGTATTGTAAAACTGAAAAAAATTACAGCAGGTAACAAAAAGAAATTGTAATTTTTGGTACAGTAATTTGGTATTTTTGACGAAGTTTCCATAGTAACGAAAATATTCCCAAAATGGAAGGTCTGCAATAGCAAAAGGCACAACTAGGGCACTTATCTGATGTCTACAAAAAGTTTCAAGGAGCTGCGTTGAATGCTTTTTTTTTTTAGTTTTCATTCGGAAACAAAAGGAAACAGTAATTTGATAATGCTGACTAAGTTTCCATGGTAACGAAAACAATTCCAAAAATGGACACCATCCTGAAAGAAAACCAAACTGCACTGAAAATCTCCCTTTTAACTGGCTATAAGAACACCATCCTGAAAGAAAACCAAACTGCACTGAAAATCTCCCTTTTAACTGGCTATAAGGACACCATCCTGAAAGAAAACCAAACTGCACTGAAAATCTCCCTTTTAACTGGCTATAAGGACACCATCCTGAAAGAAAACCAAACTGCACTGAAAATCTCCCTTTTAACTGGTTATAAGGACATCATCCAGAAAGAAAACCAAACTGCACTGAAAATCTCCCTTTTAACTGGCTATAAGGACACCATCCTGAACATCTCTTTTGAAAATCTCCCTTTTAACTGGCTATAAGGACATTATTCTGAAAGAAAACCAAACTGCACTGAAAATCTCCCTTTTAACTGGTTATAAGGACATCATCCAGAAAGAAAACCAAACTGCACTGAAAATCTCCCTTTTAACTGGCTATAAGGACACCATCCTGAACATCTCTTTTTTTCCAGTTTAAGAACAAAGCTGTTGTAATCTTTCTTCCAAAACAATAATGAAGCTTAAAGGACTTCTCAACAATGTCATTAAATGCTAAAAATATCGTAACAAATTGGTTCTAATGAAACCAGAAAAAGAAAGCGTTGAACTTCTAAATGAAACCTGACAAATGATCACCTCCACTGTTCAATACTGTTTCAAGGCCGTTAAATTTGCACTAATAATTGTTACTTCCTCCTATTGTACAAAATTTAATAAAAGGCCCAAAGGACATGTTTCCATCAATTCTCCAGAGTTAAAAGGCCCAAAGGACATGTTTCCATCAATTCTCCACAAATAAAAGGCCCAAAGGACATGTTTCTATCCATTCTCCACAAATAAAAGGCCCAAAGGACATGTTTATATCACTTATACAAAAATAAAAGGCTCAAAGGACATGTTTGCATCAATTCTCCACAAATAAAAGGCCCAAATGACATGTTTCTAACAATTCTTCACAAATAAAAGGCCAAAAGGACATGTTTCCATCACTTCTCCACAGTTTAAAGGCCCAAAGGACATGTTTGCATCAATTCTCCACAAAAAGGCCCAAATGACATGTTTCTAACAATTCTTCACAAATAAAAGGCCAAAAGGACATGTTACCATCACTTCTCCACAAATAAAAGACCCAAAGGACACGTTTCTATCAATTCTCCACAAATAAAAGGCCCAAAGGACATGTTTCCATCACTTCTCCACAGTTAAAAGGCCCAAAGGACATGTTTATATCACTTCTCCATAAATAAAAGGCCTAAATGGTATGCCTCCATTACTTGTCCACAAAGAATTTATGGCCCAAAAAAAACATGCTTCAATGATTGTTCCATAATGAGAGGCCTACTAAGACTTTTTTTTCCCACATCCAAGCTTCCCACAAATAAGAAGCCTGATACTATTATTTGATATAAAATTTCCTTTCACTCATGCATCTTTTAACACGATAAGTTCCTGTAATCATACTTACAGAAACAGTATGACCAGTTTACACATTTTTAAGTGTAAGCTCGGGGCAGCAGTGACCGAGTAATTAAGATGAACCAACATATCCCAACAAGAGGCCCAGAGGGCCTGTATCGCTCACCTGTTTTTTTTAGTAATTATCTGTAGACTCTGACAATTAGAAAAATTAGCAAAATTGACTCCAAAAGTTTAATTTTGAATCACAACCATACAATGATGCTATTGTTACCATACAAATATGCTATCCAATACATAGCTTCAGAGAGGAAGTAATTTATATGAAAATAGTAGCCTAATTGACCTTTTTGACCCTGCGTCTATTGCCGTCTCAGGCTCCGGGGGTCACAGCCCTATCATTTGTACAATTTCAAATTCTAACCCTATAAGGATGTTACCATTGCATTATGAGAGCTCTTCCATGCTTAGTTGTAGAAAAGAAGTCGTTTATATGGAAATAATTAAACTGACCCCTTTTGACCCCATCTTTCAGGCCCCCGGGGGGTCAGCCCTATCATTGTACAATTTTGAATCCCAACCCTATAAGGATGCTACCATTGCATTATGAGTGCTATCCCATGCTTAGTTTCAGAGAAGAAGTCGTTTATATGGAAATAGCCAAATTGACCCCTTTTGACCCTGCCCCTCAGGCCCCCGGGGGGTCAGCCCTATCATTTGTACAATTTTGAATCCCCACCCTATAAGGATGCTTCTATTGCATTATTGGTGCTATCCAATGCCTGGTTTCAGAGAAGAAGTGGTTTATATGGAAATAGCCAAATTGACCCCTTTTGGCCGCACCCCTAAGGCCCCTGGGGGGTCAGCCCTGTCATTTGTACAATTTTGAATTCCAACCCTATAACGATACTACCATTGCATTATGAGTGCTATCTTATGCTTAGTTTCAGAAGAGAAGTCGTTTATATGGAAATAGCCAAATTGACCCCTTTTGACCCCGCCCCTCAGGCCCACGGGGGGGTCATCCCTATCATTTGTACAATTTTGAATCCCCTCCCTATAAGGATGCTTCCATTGCATTATTGGTGCTATCCAAAGCTTGGTTTCAGAGAAGAAGTCGTTTATATTGAAATAGCCAAATTGACCCTTTTTGGCATCACCCCTCAGGCCCCCCCGGGGGTCAGCCCAATCATTTGTACAATTTTGAATCCCCACCCTATAAGGATGCTATCATTGCATTATGGGTGCTATCCCATGCTTGGTTTCAGAGAAGAAGTTGTTTATATGGAAAAAACCAAATTGACCCCTTTTGGCCCTGCCCCTCAGGCCCCCTGGGGGTTAGCCGCCAACATTTGTACAATTTTGAATCCCCACCCTATAAGGATTCTACCATTGCATTATGGGTGCTATCCCATGCTTGGTTTCAGAGAAGAAGTCATTTATATGGAAATAGCCAAATTGACCCCTTTTGACCCCGCCCCTCAGGCCCCTGGGGGGTCAGCCCCATCATTTGCACAATTTTCAGTAAGTAGCCCATAAGGATGCTACCAGTCAAATTTTGTTGAAATCCGACCAGCGGTTATGGAGGAGAAGTTCGATTGTTGACGGACGAAGGACGCCGGACGCCAGACGACGGACGACGAATGCTGCGGTATCCCATAAGCTCACCTCCGTCACTCAGTCCAGGTGAGCTAACAAGTCCTCCACCTTTGTGTTACAAATTCAAACCACATGCAAGGGAGTAGCTAGGTACTGACCACTGAGTGACCTCAGGTAAGGGATTTTCTCCGATACTCCAGTTTCCCTCCACCATAACACCTCAAATCCTTAAATGACCCTATAAATAGGACTTCAAACTAAACAAGCCAAACTGTAAACTCTGTCCAAAATATGACTGGATTTACTCTTTTCTCTGACACCCTTGTAACCTTTGAAGAAACATACCAGCTATGTGTAATACAACATGAAGACTTTTTCCAAACGATTTGACCATTTTTGGTGATTTTTCTATGGGACCTCTGGCTTCCCCCTGCCTGACCTAAACCTGGCACATTCTTAAATAACCCCGGTTTGAATGAGACTATATACATGTTTTTTAGTTTCATTTAACAGCCCATCAGCAGCCAGAGGCAAACATCAAGATTAAAAAAAAAAAAAAAAAAAAAACAAGCCTTAAAAATAACAGGACTCAAAAAACTCAAATAAACAAAATTTTACTTCAACTGGACCTGATACTTTGGAAAATGAGACATTTAGATAATAAATGATAGGAATTTTTCAAACCATTGAAAAAAAATCCTTTTATCACATTTCCAAGAGAGCTGTTAATTGGGAAACACACCCTCCCATAATTACACTAATTTTCAGAGATAGCACTGCCATGCAATAATTGTTCACGCAACTGTTGTGCTTGAAGCAAAACTCAGCCATCAATCTTGTTAATTTTAATTTTCTGACAGTTGACAATATTTTAGAACAGCTAGACGATATGATGAAGTACCATTTTGAATTATTCCAATCTGCATTAAAACTAAAAGTTTTGAGAAAACATTCTATAACAGAGTTAAACCTGTTTATAAAGGACATTTTGATGTCTATAAAGGACACTTATGGAATATATATATAGCACAATATCCTTTATATACAGGTGTCCTTTATGCAGAGGTGTTTTTTTCATATAGGTGTCCATATAGAGGTGTCCTTTATAGAAAAGTGTCCTTTTTCACAGGTTTGACTGTGTCTGGCAACGTAAAAATTCAATATGTAGCATCTTTTTTTTTAAATTTTTTTTAAATATTTATTTTGTGGAATTACAAGTAACAGGTGCGGGTCAATCTAAAGAAAATAGCTCTTTATGTTTGTTAGCTGTGGCCCATATAGAAGAGGAACAGCTACAACAAATTATTAGATTTTAAATAACAGCACGTCATAGGTACTTAGTTAGTACCTATTAACAGCTATGGTCATGTATAAGGACGGCCTCCCATGTATGCATTGTGTTGCATGTATGTAGTGCGAGGTGCTTGTTTTGGGAGACTGCTGTACATTCTGTTGCCCTTTTTATAGTGCTATATCACTGAAGCATGCCGCAGAAGACACCAAGCAACACACCCCACCCAGTCACATATGTACCCCTAAATTGCATAGTTAAATGATGCTTGTACTTTCATCCATCAAGCAGCATTCATATTTTTTAATTCTAATTTTCTTATAGTTCAATGATATTTATAGCATATCTATTTTTTCTCTGTTTCGTGAAAAATACATATTAAAATTCAGACTCTATCAGTCATTATATAGGAAATGACTGATAATTCATTTTCACTTTTAATAATAATGTTACCTTGACAAAAGTGCAATGACTTAAACCATTGTGTACTGTAGCTATAATAAATTATGTAATGAATGAGCTGTGACCAATTCATAAATTTAAAGTGATTTTTCTGTGTGAAAATTAAACAAGAGGCCTATATATGGGCCTTTAACAGTCACCTGAGTTTAGATACAGAATGAAAAAAAGACATATAAGTACTATATATTGGCCTATCAGGCTATTGAAGTCAGTCAGTGATGGTATCAATTTAACCTTTTAATCTATGAAGAGTATTTGATTCATTTCCTATGAGAATTGAGCAAATAATATTCATAAATGTATTTTCCCTATATAAACTATAGTAAATTTGACCCCCTCCCAAGGGAAAATCTGAGACCCCAGGGCTTTGAAACCTTTCAATCTCTGAAGAGTATTTGATTCTACCACATCTTAGAGTAGAGATGACAATTTTTGAAATTCTAGCCATTTTGACCCCTTTTGGCCCTGCCCCTCTGGCCCCTGGGTGTCAGCCAGAACCTATATGGAAATAATGTTAAAATGCTATCTATTGAAATTCTAGCTATTTTGACCCCTTTTGGCCCCTGGGTGTCAGCCAGAACCTATATGGAAATAATGTTAAAATGCTATCTCAGGCTAATAATTCTAACCAAGTTGAACTCAATTCCTAAAAACATTGAGCAAATAATACTCATAAATGTGTTTTTTCCTATATAAAATATAGTTAATTTGCCCCCCTCCCAGTGGAAATCTGATACCCCAGCAGGGCCATGAAATTCACAATTTTGGTAAAGGACTTGAACCCTTTCAATCTATGAAAAGTATTTGATTCTATATACATATGAGAGTGGAGATAAATATTTTTGAAATGTTAGCCATTTTCACCCCTTTCAGACCCTCCCATAATCCCCTGGGGGGTAAGGGCCATATAATTCATAATTTTGATTGGCATTATGCCTTAGAAGGTTTGTGCAAAATTTAATTTAATTTGCTTCAGCAGTTTTGGAGAAGAAGTTGAAAATGTAAATGGTACACATGATGGATGATGGTGGACAAAAGGCCATTAGAAACGGTCATTTGCGACTTCATCTCAGGTGAACTAAAAAGAGGATTTTTTTTTTCCTTTTTTTTTTACAAAAATCAGCAGAGCATAAACTCATTATCAAATCCCAACACCATATATACATATATAGGGACTCTTATAGTCAACAGGGTGTAACAAGCAATGCGGAACTTCAGATATGGAGAACCTTATATATGCCCTCCAAATTTATGGCAATTGGCATAAGAAAGCATAAATTAATATCAGTATTTTGATTTTATCAAACCTTTAATTTATTATGGTATTACTTTATAATCAAATTGGCTTTTCCAGGACTGGGGCAAATGGATGTTTTTTATCATAACATGTTGTGCACAGATTTTACATCTTCAGTGTCTAGCTTTAAACATCCAATAAAATTTCTACTGTATCATCAAACTCTGGCAGCAATGAGCATTAAAATGTGTTAAGTGACTTCTGATAGGCAAAATAATTGAATCAGATTTTAAACAAGATTCTGTAAAATGGTCCATACGGTCCGGGCCATGAGCTGACAGCATGACTGTACAGGTGTACTCTTCAGCTGATGTATACACCAATTCCAGATCTAAATCATACTATTATATTTTTTCTTGGCTATAAAATGTTCGTTTACAGCCCTCATTTGTCTACAGTAGATTTATATACCGCCCAATAACATAAATATTGCCTTCATTCTCCTGTGAGATGTTCTCAGTACTTTGTCTAGGCCATGTTTGCATGCCACCTATCTCCAGCTTCTTAAACAATTAGCAAAACAATGTATTATCTTGTGTCAGAGCCTCAACTCCCAACAGGAAATCCTTAAATCCTTATTCCTTTGTTATTGAGTTAAAAAAGAGAGTACTGTGTAACATATGAACTGTTTGTTGAGTAGCTATCATGGTTGCTGTTGAACCATGAATACAGAAACAACTAAATTTTGTTTATCCGTTTTTAAAATTACTGTGTGTTCGCTAGGCTTACCATGAATATTGCTATCCACAAAATACTTTTGATGTTCAGAACCACAAAAGAAAATTCCCATAAATATCTCATGTTGTGTAGTATCACGAGTAGCACTATCACATATATATGTAGTGTAACAGGAGAGGAGAAAATGTAGCGGCCAGACCGGGATTCGAACCAGGGACCCTCCGAATACTAGCCGAGTGCTCTACCGACTGAGCTACCTGGTCACCGATGATCGACCCAGTCCAATCCCGCTACACTCCTCCCTCCTTTCTCGAAGTCTTCGCCCTCGAAGACACACGAGACCCTTCCAAACACCACCACCGTGGGTTATTAGTTGGGCGCCAATTCTGTAACAGGAGAGGAGAAAATGTAGCAGCCAGACCGGGATTCGAACCCAGGACCCTCCGAATACTAGCCGAGTGCTCTACCGACTGAGCTACCTGGTCACCGATGATCGACCCAGTCCAATCCCGCTACAATAGCATCTACTATAAACCCTTACTTGATTGTAATAGACAATTAGCCCCAAAAACATTCAAAGTCACCTGAAAGTTGATATTTTATTGCCCCTGGATTTCAGCAAGGACCAATATGTGTATATCATAATTATCAAACAACTATAGATCTAAAAGTCTATACAATCAGCTCTGTGCTTTAAGATCGTGTCCCAGAAATCAGTCAGGCTTATTTGTCCATATACCAAGTTTTACTCAATTTCTATAGGCATTATATATATCCATAATTAGGGCTCAAAGGTTTTCAATTTAAGCTGAAAAATCAAATTTACTTACAAAACCATACAAGCTAGGTTTATGGACAAGGTCTTGGCATCACTTATATATTAAATTCATACCAGCTTCATCAGTTTGAGACAAAAAAATTCATGCTCTAAAGGACAAAACTAGGCCTACAGATACCAATGAAGTCAACAATACTGAAAGCAATAAACATGGATAACAGAAAAGCTTAACTGCCCCGCCCAACAAAAAAGAAAACAAAACATGGCATTCAGCAAGAACATACGTTGTTAATGCATTTTAAGCAAGAATAAATATTCTATTTTTCAATTACTCCTCATTCCACTTACCCAAGATAACAGCAAACATCTCTTTACAATGGATGTTAGTGAGTGAACAAGGTTACGGCCCACAATTACACCACAGTCTATCGATAACACTTAATTTACACCGGCTCGGACATCACATCAGACTTAGTGCAATATATGACACAGGCTATAATCAAGGAAACACCAGGATTTTTTTTCTATTGCAAAGAGGGCTTCTGTGGTTTTTCTGGATAGTTCTAGACAAAAGAATGGACTTTTCTTGTCAAAGATTTAGCTTTTATTAGTCTTACGACCCTTTTATATGAAATAATACAAAGAAACTTAGACAAGGCTGTCTGTAGAAAAATGACATGTGTAATATTATTGTCGAGACTGGGTACAAGTTAAGTCATAGAGAAGTCAGAATTCAAATGACAGTAAATCCTAAATACATTGTTTCTAGTTAACAATGTCTGAAGTTTTCGATCTCTGAGGTCAAACAAATATCAGAGTTACACCAAAAATAGAGGACAATACATTTCTATAAGACTGAAGAAAATTCAATTTTTGCTCACTCTTAATATTGTTTCTTCTAGAAATTGAAGAATAAATGTCTTCCAGAACATTGTGTATTGTCAAGAAATTAAAAAGCAAGTGTGTTGATTTTGTGAGAACATGGAGTTATTTGAATATAGATATTACAATTGTATTGTCACACATTTCTCCCACAATTCACTGATTTGTCACCGGTTTTAGCCGTGAGAGATTAACAGGATCTTCCCCTACCTTGAGGGTAGGACAGAGAAATTTTCACCTGAAGAGGAGATTCATGACAGTCTAACCCTCACCAAGCCTCGGGTTAGATAGTCATGAATCACCTCCCCTCTCTAGGTAGGGAATGATCCTTTTTCTGCCCCTTTAAATCCCCCACCAAAGTGTTGAAATACCCGATTTAAAAAAAAAATTAATAAAATCAATAAATTAAAATAAAAAAGATTTCCATTTTACTCCGTCAAAAACTTAAACTTGTTTGACTGTGACAAACAAGAATCTAAGTCATTTTGAAATATTCACATCCATAGAAATCAGAACTAATATTGTATGAAACCCTGTTAAATAAGTCTTTTTACTGGGTAAATATCAAAGAAACATGTGAAGTTAGGTGGAGTTCCAATTGCGATGAGTATTAGGTCCAAATTCAGCATGCGTGTAAAGTACGAGCTCAAGTTTGAATGTGATATTGATTGTCGAATTGGGACTGCACAGGTTAATTTTTATTTGCATATGACGTTTTATAACTTCCGGATTAGTAAGACAGAAATCTTACCCTCACCGGAAGTACAGATACCTCTGTCCGATGGGGTAGAATTCTTTGTCAACTCCTAGGGTATGGCAGATTGCACACGCTAACCTTTTGAACTTGAAAACAATTATGTGACGTCATGACTTCATGTGGTGTAAATGTGGTGTGCATTGTTGTCGAACGTCATCAATATTGACATGCAGGCGAAGGAACCACACTGCAAGACTGTGAAAATGCTTGTTTTAAGGCTTAGTTTATCTTTATCTTTAGTATATGGGAGAAAAAGAATCATTCCTTACCTATGAGAGTGTGACAACGAAATCACAACCAGAGGGGTAAATTAATGAACGTCAAACTCGAGGCTTGTTATCTAGGCAGGGAAAGATTCTAATAGTCTATATTTATAATGACCATGCACCAAAGGGACAAAGAAGATTATTTAAGATCTGAAAAAGTGGTCATTTTACACACGTCACATGAAATGGAGTTGTTTGCTATTTGGCCATTTCTAAAAAATCTCTAGAAAGTGGACTTATTAATCGGATGACCATGACCTTGGTATAGAAAAAATACAAGAAACAAAAGATTGCATGGTTTCAAAGAATAAAGAATTTATTTACCATTGGGGAACACACTCTATATCTTTGAAATACATTTTAATAATGTCATGAACTATTTTCACAAGATATTCTTGGATGTATTGCTCAGTTTAAAGCATGATAGAACGAACAAGAATCTAGTTTTACAGCGGTTATTTATGTGGAGATGATATGATTAGCACCAAGTTGTCAAAGGGATGTCTTTGTGACGAATAGACACATCTAAGCTGGTGTCTGTGTAAGCTAGACACTCCTATGCACAGGAAGGAGACTATATATTGTGGAAATTCCATTGATAGCGCGCATAATGTGGTCGTATTTCTAGAACAAACAAAATTTCTGGAATGATGTATTGGCAAACTGGAGTTAACTGCCATACGATTATTCACTTAGTGTTGAAAACTGGTGCCTTATTTACTGCGTCATACAGTCATACCTGTCTTATGAAGACCATGCAAGAGACAAATTAAAGAAACATGGTCTGGACTTTATAACCAATTATATAATAAACAATCAAGTCAAACTGGATTTTTTCAATTTGGGACTCCATGAAACTGGTCTTATAAAGGGGTTGTCCTTATACACAGGTAATTAGTTAGGCAAGTTTTATTGTATTTTTGTAGATCTATAATATTGAAAATGTGAAGCAATATTCAATAGGAATGTCCAATATAATCTGAAGACCCGGTTTGGGTTTTGTTAGTTTAACGTCCTATTAACAGTCAGGGTCATATAATGACATATATTGCCAGGAGGAAAGCCCCAGTACCCGAAGACAGTTTCAAGGGACACATAGCATAGTCCAGAAAGGAAAACAGCAGACTTTGATAATACAAATTAATGCTTTACTTGTATCACCAACAGTTTTACTCAGAATATTTTACCATTGACATATAGGAGAACCAATTTAACTGTTTTGTTTTTACAAGAAGTAGCTACGTGGTACCATTAATTTTCAAGGACGGAAACCGAACATAATTCAGTAGATGTAGACTAATTACCATACATGTTATTACATTAATAAAAAAAAGACTGAATTCTGAACAAGAATGCTGTCAGGTCTACAGTATAGTCTTCAGTATGGTCTATAATGTTGTTTGGTATTTTACAAATAGGACCTAAATTTGAATGCTTTTCCTAAACTCTGTTTAGGTCCAGTCCTTTTTCAAACTTCTATGGGGATAAACATAAGAATCTCTGTCCTGTATTTACAAAATATAAGTCTATAGATCATGTGGGATGCAAACAAATTTTAGATAAACAACAGACTGAAATATGTGACGTAAACATCAAAAATATACATGTCAACGGAAGTAAAAACGTCAAGGTCAGACAAATGCATGGTGGAGGGTAAATATACAGACAACATCTCTGCCATTCATCTCTCTATGAGTGGGGAACAATTGAATTACTCTGTGGCTTTTTATCCTTTGGCCAGAACTGATATCTGATATATTGTTATTGGTTTTGATGTGTCCATGTAGGTCATTAACTGTGAAAGCTATCCCTATTGTTAGGCTTTAACATTCCCAGAGCATGGCTGAAAGATCTGTAAATACATAGTGATCCAAGAAGATGGCTGAAATCCATCAATCTGTACAAGTGGTCAGTCTAGAATCCATCAATTTATACAAGTGGTAATGCAGTGTTCTGGTTGAATCCATCAATATTTACAAATGGCCAAGGTGAATTCCACCACTTTGTACAAGTGGTCAGTCAAAAATTCATCAATATGTACAAGTGGGCAAGGTGAATTCCATCAATAGTACAACTGGTCAGGGTGAATTCCACCAAATTTGTACAAGTGTTGAAGATGAATTCCACCAATTTGTACAACTGGTCAAAGTGAATTCCAACGCTTTGTACAAGTAGTCAAGGTGAATTCCATCAATTTATACAGCTGGTCAGGATGAATTTCACCAATTTGTAAGTGTCAGGATGAATTCCATCAATTTGTACAAGTGGTCAGGGTGAATTCCATCAATTTGCTCAAGTGGTCAAGGTGAATTCCATCAATTTGTTTGTACAAGTGGTCAAGGTGAATTCCATCAATTTGTACAAAAGGCCATAAAATTCCACCAATTTGCACAAGTGTTCAAGATGAATTCCACCAATTTGTACAACTGGTCAGGGTGAAGTTCACCAATTTGTACAAGTGGTTAAGGTGAATTCCATCAATTTGTACAACTGGTCAGGGTGAATTTCATCAATTTATACAACTGGTCAGGGTGAATTTCACTAATTTGTACAAGTGGTCAAGGTGAATTCTATCAATTTGTACAAGTGGTCAAGGTGAATTCCATCAAATTTGTACAAGTGGCCAGGGTAAATTCCACCAACTTGAATTTCCTAATTTGTCAGGCTGAAATGCATCAATTTGTACAAGTGGTTTGACTGAAATGCATCAATTTGTACAAGTGATCAAACATTGTCAAGGTCTTTAATTTCATACAACAGGTCCTAAAACCTGGCCTATTAAGTGTCTAACTACATTATAGATTTGTAAATATTGAAGTATCTGTTAAAATACAGCAAATTTTATCTTTTAAAATTATTTTGCTGATTTTAAACACCCCATCCCCCTTCCAGTCATCATTTCTTGCAATGGACCAATTGAATATTCTTGAAAGTATTATAATCTATACTTACTGTACTACATGGTTGGTATACATTAAAACTGCCGTAGGGTTGTTTTATATCTGAGAACTCAGGTTTTTTTCTACCAGAAAAACATGTCATGTCTTTTAAACTATATCGCTTAATTGGACATAAAACAGAACTTAGCCAAAGATGCAGACTTGCTGGCTTTTCCAAATAATAAGGCCAGAGCTCTGATTGACTGTGGTAGGCCAACATTTACAATCTGCAGCGGGGAGTTCAGTTAATAATAGGATAATTAAGCAGCTAGAACCACATCAAATGTCAATTACAACCGCTGCATGTAACAGATATTGATACACAAACCTGGGTATTTTTTATCAGGGTAATTCAATCAAATGATGATTAGATTAACTAAATTTGTCTCTTTTCCAACTTATTAAAGCTTGGAGCCACGACCCTACACTCTGGTATCATCTTTTGTTACGTTATAAATGGGTGCTGCCAGATTTACTCTGTTACCAGAATCTGAGTTAGAAGTGGAATCTCAGGTTAAATTTGCAATTTTACCTCTGACTTTTTTTTGCAGGTTTCCTTTGAAATTAGATTCCGATCTGTCAATCACAGAAAAAAAAGAGAAGACTTTGGTTGGTTAATTATGGTCAATACAATACTCCATTCCATTGGCTCATGCAGATTCTGCGGTTTATACAGTCACTAAGGTTCTCTATCTGTAAAGCGATCAATTTTTCACTGAATTTTTCCTAATACTTATTTATCCACTCCACGTTTTTTTAACACTGAAAACGGTACTTAACCTGTCATCCCGTGAATAACACCGCCAAATCAACGATGCTGTTTTACCCTACCCTGATGCCGTAAAATGTGCCTGCCTCCGATCGCATGATCATCCTGATTGAATCCGACATGAAGATTACAAAAGGCCTACAATTCTCCATGATTTGGTGATATGCCCTATCTCATCACTTGTTAATCTTTTTCTATACGAAGCCCCATCACCAAGATCAACATCCATACTATTTATATACACTGAGTGTGCTTGATATCAATTGAAGATACTTTGTTGTTACATGGAAATGTGTTTCTTTTTCATTCACTTCTTTTCCTATCTATTTGTCTTTTGCTAATTTTTTCTTTCCTTATTGTTGAGATTTTACTATCATTTAATCTTTGCCACAGACAGGTTTTCACAACCAAACACAACCCATGCCTTCATAGATCTCTATGGGAAGCTGACACATCTAATGTTAAGATATCCTGATCAATAACGACCATATCAACTCCCAAAATGACCAATAAATGATCTTTTGATTTATTTCACAACTCCTTCGATGTGACAAGTAAAGCATTATATGCAAAAACTCTGACATTTAAGTCTGATAAAGCTGTATGATGTCTTTTTAATTGATGTTAAATTATATATTGACATATTTATCCCTATAAAACATCCTTGTTACAGATATATTATATTAGTTTTGCTATATATAACTCTATCCCACCTCATCCACCCTGTCAATTTAATCGTCTGGGTACTGCACACGACTTTCCATTTTTATTAAGTATGCTGTATTACAGTTGCTTCGACACTGAACAGGCACATCCATGTTTATAAGCACAAAAAGTGGCTATATACTGCCTGGTGATTGGTCAATTCCATGCGTTTGTGAGCATAAAAAGTGGCTATATACTGCCTGGTGATTGGTCAATTCCATGCGTTTGTGAGCACAAAAAGTGGCTATATACTGCCTGGTGATTGGTCAATTCCATGCGTTTGTGAGCACAAAAAGTGGCTATATACTGCCTGGTGATTGGTCAATTCCATGCGTTTGTGAGCACAAAAAGTGGCTATATACTGCCTGGTGATTGGTCAATTCCATGCGTTTGTGAGCACAAAAAATGGCTATATACTGCCTGGTGATTGGTCAATTCCATGCGTTTGTGAGCACAAAAAATGGCTATATACTGCCTGGTGATTGGTCAATTCCATGCGTTTGTGAGCACAAAAAGTGGCTATATACTGCCTGGTGATTGGTCAATTCCATGCGTTTGTGAGCACAAAAAGTGGCTATATACTGCCTGGTGATTGTCAATTCCATGCGTTTGTGAGCACAAAAAGTGGCTATATACTGCCTGGTGATTGGTCAATTCCATGCGTTTGTGAGCACAAAAAGTGGCTATATACTGCCTGGTGATTGGTCAATTCCATGCGTTTGTGAGCACAAAAAGTGGCTATTACTGCTGGTGATTGGTCAATTCCATGCGTTTGTGAGCACAAAAAGTGGCTATATACTGCCTGGTGATTGGTCAATTCCATGCGTTTGTGAGCACAAAAAGTGGCTATATACTGCCTGGTGATTGGTCAATTCCATGCGTTTGTGAGCACAAAAAGTGGCTATATACTGCCTGGTGATTGGTCAATTCCATGCGTTTGTGAGCTGCCTGGTGATTGGTCAACTCTATAGGTAACCTAATATAGTTTCTTTTAGGTCAAATATGGTATACAGTTGAATATGTAAAGCAATGACTAAAAATAACCCTAAAATTAAATTCTATCAACGGATCTTAAGTACAACAAATCAAGAACGCATCTCCCTATACAGTTAAAAGCTAATATTGAATATTGAATCAAGCTGTGAGAATCTGTAGTTTTCAATATGCTACAGAAGGATTAGCATGCGTCATTGGCAATTTAAAGATGCCTATAATAGCTCCAGAGAGTAACATTGGAGATTTCAACATGCAATTCCACCATTTAGCCACAAAGGGCCAGTTTCAGATTCCCTTCAAATCATGTTTTGAATCTGGTTTAAGTCTGCAAGCAAGATGTCTACAGCACACCACAGGCATAGTTTATAATCATTGAAATTGGCGGCTCAAAATTTTAGCAACTGGTATAGTAGGCGTTTCAACCACTTTGCATGGTAGTGAGGTAGTTAAAATCGCGTTATTTCTTTAAATAATGCATTTTATTATCCTTCCAGGTGTTAGAATTATTTGACTGTTCAAAGTGCCATTGTTTTGACTTGGTAGCAAACTACTATTTTGTTCTGCTTGTACCGACTTTCTTATTTTCAAACTGAAGACTTTTATTTCAAAGACTTTTATTCCTTTTTTAAATAAATTTTCAATCAATGAAATACATTATGAGAAGTATAATTGATATTAAGGAAACTAATTTTCCTGCATTATTATAAGTTCCCACTAAAACAATTTTATTTGCATTCAATATTCAGTTTTGATTAAAAGTTCCCACTAAAAAACATTTCTCTGCAAAAATACCCAACAAAATTAAATGTAATTTCAGTATATTATAGACTAAGATTCAGTGGTCTTTGTCAAGGTCGTTTATTTGGCTACCCAACTCGGTAGCCTGATTGACATCCTTAAATCATGCTAAACAGCTGTCATAATATATCCCTTAAGGCCTCATTGTAATTTAAAAGAAGTTGTTTCTATATTTGAGCACACCAAAGATTTTCCATTGAAACAAACTAGATAGTACTTCATCTCAGCATGCTACATGCCTAATTCATCAGTTGTTTTGGTTGTTTTTGTGTCTTAGAAGAAGTACGTGGTTTGAAGGAAAAAGATGATGCCAGATGGATGAGCTTAAGATAAAACCATGATGGTATGGATGCACAAGACATCAGTGACATACATATCCAAGGCCTTTTGGTGGGAATTTGATGAGAATTATCTATATGTCATTTTAGATTACATCCGCAATATCCTTGAGGTATCAACTTACCGTTGCCAAGGAGAATTTTTATTGAATTCATCATTTGATTAACTATGACAACCAAACAGACTTTGAATGGACACAATGACTGACCAAATCAGTAGTGTTTTCTAAACTAGTATCCATGGAAACAAATCAGGAAAATAATCTTCTTTTGGCAACCATTAATTTCATGATGTAGCAGATTCTGTTACTCTCTATCTTTTTTAAGTTATTTTTTTTTAACATAGATCTTATACACAGTAATACATAGCCGATAAAGGAGGAGGAGAGAGAGAAGTTCTGAAGTCAATATGCTTCTGGTAGTTTTCATTACAATAAAATTATTGATACAAGAAATTTTGTCAAAAATATGCCATACTTCAAATTGTCCACAGACATCTTCTCCAGGTCAAATGATTTAGGCAATGAAAAACATCAATTCTTGTGTCACCATCATATAAACAATGATAGTGATTGCACGTGAGTTCATAATATTACCTTTCAATGAAAATAATACAAAGTTCTATAATTATGTGCTTAAAGATTTTTAATCATAGGAAAGAGTGACATACGGAAATAATAAGAAATACTTGCAAAACATTATAGGCATTACTTCTTGAATATAAATATGTTATGAATAATTATACTGTATACGTAAAAGAACTATGGCAGAAAAAATCTCAGAAGTTATTTTTATACTAAATTTCTTACATAAGGGGGATAACTCTAGGTACAATAACTGTACAACAACTTCAGCGGACATAGATATATGTATACCATGTGTGTTCCATTCTAATTAAAAATAAGATACAAAATGTCATTGTATGTTTTTGAAGGTTAATTCTTATGCAACATGAGATTATTCTCACACAATATATCAATTTGCTTGTCATGGTCAGCAGCCTCTTAACATTGCTCCTGCTGCCTCAAACACCTGCTGCTTGCTGTCTTATATATATTTGTTTGTTGTTCTGTTCAGATGTTTACCACACACAAACATAAGACATATAAACCATACACAAGGTGTGCCAGATAACACAATGGCGGACAAAGTCGTGAGAATGTCTATTTCTCCACTCTCAGTGTCTCTGTTATTGCCAACATTATGAGATCCAAAGACCATGCAGCCAACATTGAGGTCAAAGGTCAATTATTCATCTAAATATCGGAGAGCCTTGCACTGCCAGTTTTCAAATTATAAACAGAATATCTAACAGCAGTTGTTATTGTCATTTTTTTAAATACACGAATTAATGCATTTATCTTTCATTTGAATATTAGGAAGTCAAGATTACAGTGTTATAATTAGAGCCAAGAGATAAAAGGTTATAGCCAAAAAGGTCAAGGTTCAAACATAATGTGCCTGTTATGAACAGTGAGCAAAAAGATGGCAGCTATACCTATGTATGACTTTGAACTAAAACTGATTGTTTTACCACGGCCAGTATTGTGTCAGAATTAAGAGGTATCTGCCATGTACAACAAAAGATTCTCAATGGGTGGTGAACTAAATGACCCTTTTACAGTTTCTTTTAAAAAGATACCATAACGTTGCTTGGACTGTTAATGTCCTTTGAGAAATCATTGATGATTCTAAGCACTCTTGTGACTTTAAATGAAGGTCAAGGTCATTTGTTGGAATAATCCCCTTTACCTCAGCATGTTTCAAATCTAACAGACAGGTCAATGGGGTTCCTGGTTAAGATTTTAATCAGCTATTAACTGTGAACTTGAATGAAAATATCAAGGTCAATCATCGGATAAAATATGGTATACCCCTTCATGATTAGGGAGCAAGGTGTGGATGGATGGATGCAGACATATGGAGGGGGGGGGGTGGGGGGGGGGGGGGCAGGAGAATGTTAAATGCTTTTTGGCTATGGTGAGCTCTAAAGTAGTTAAGTAATTCCTTCCTATAGTTACTGGAAATATGGTTTATAAGGTAAGGAAATATGGTTTATAGGGTAAGGAATATGGTTTAAAGGGTAAGGAATATGGTTTATAGGGTAAATGACCAAATAACTCCTCTGAACACATTTTTTGATGATTTTAAGCAATTCTAAATTCTTACGATATAGTAAATGTCGTCATTACGTGAAAAGCTGATAATGATTTAAATTATCTTAACAGATCATTGTACAAATGTTATCACCCGAAGTCTGATATTCTTTGAAGACATCACATTTCTCTTTCATACATAATTTCTTTATCAACCTTTGATAATTCCATGCAATGTTTCTGTTTGAGCTATTTTTTTAATTTCAAATTTCAATGGTATCTTACAGTGTTTTGCCGTATAAACCTCTGTCAAATCTTGTCAATAAAACTATCAAAACTTTAGAAAAAAAAAGGAATCTTGAAAATAGTTTGGGGAAGAAAATCTGTTTGAGGCCGTTACAACAGACACTTAAACACACTCTTGTTTTAATGAATTAGCAGCAGAAAAGGCAAAGTGAAATGCGTTCCTAAATTGCTCCAAACAGCAGTGTTCCAAATTATAGCTAATTAGCGGAGGTTGTTTGAAGCTCTGCTGAGGTCCTATAAACATTATAGAAAATGAATTATTGACAAAGTCTGCCTCTACCCTGATCCCTGTCATACACATGATTTATACAAACCAAACAAAATTCTGAAAATGAAAAGTAACAAGGCATATGATGCAAGTACCAGCTAGATCTTGATGGCTGTAAAGGAATCCATAAACTTCAAAATTATCTAGATTGAAGTCAAACAGGTTTGTTACAGTGGCACATATACATGCAAATACCGGGTAATCTTAATCTCCCTTAATCTTAGAGTTTAATTTTAGAGTGAAGAAAACATTTTATTGATTACCTAAGGTGTTCACATTAATTTGCTTGGTGAATTTTACACATAATTTTCTAGTCATTACAAAGTTGTAAAATTTTTGAGTTTTTGTTCATTTTATCTTGGTGATCATAATTTAATTGTTTATGGAATTTGGCACTTAAATATGATACGCTAATTCCATTTCCAGTATGTCATAAATACGACTGATCTACCTACTTCATTGAATATTGATTTTACATTAAAATTTAATTGTGACAACATAAGAATGTTTACATTAACTATAAAGATGACACTGCATCTAAAACAGGATATGTAATAAAACATATCTTTAAAACAATTTATTCAACTAAGCGGGACACTAAGAGTGTATAGTTGGTCAAAATGTAATTGATCCCCATTTAACATCTTTTGAAATCCTGATAGAACTCTATAACTCTCTCGTGTCTCCTCCAGACTTTTTCTTTTCATCAAAACCAACATCCTGGCGTCATTCATCAAGTGATCTAGCTAATTACATCTTTTGAACAACTGACGATAATCCTGAAGAAAACACTAAGAATGAAGTGGTCACTAAGAGGAGACCATTATAACTTAATTAGAAACCAAGATGAAAATAAACATTATCTTATGATGGACTATCCTTACAGTAATGCTGTGATGTTTTTCAATATTTTTTACGTTTATGAAATCAGCTAACACAATTTAAATACAGGCTGTAAATCTAGTGTGTGTTGAGTTTGTATGTTTTGGAGGTCTGTAGTATGTTTTAACATCATTTATAGTGCCTTTATTTTAACTAACACACACAACTACCAAAGACGTCTAAACGGTACACTCTACCCCTCATAACATGCTGATATTATGGGAAAACAAACTGCTTGGCCTTCAACCACTTTGGAAAGACACAGCAATTCTTAGAGGGGCAACTAAACTTTTGGCCAAACGTGTGATTATGCTTTAATTACAATATGAAATGCAGGTAGGAAGTAACTAATTCTTATTATATATAATTCTTATTTACAGATTTATAAATGGTATGGCATTGAACTAAAGGTTGTTGTTATGCAAGTGACCGAGATCAACCAAAATATTGACGTTATGACAAATCACATAGGATTTGAAAGATTATACATGTTGTTGTCACCAGAAATAAATGGCGACTAAAAATTTAATTACTGTCAACTGGTTCTGCTTCTGGCTATCAAAATACCACCAGGCCTATACAGATATATCAGTATCTGAAGTGTCAAATTCACAGCCGATACATCAAAACTCTATTTCCCCCCAATAACAGACAGACAGGAATATCTAGGAAAGTGCCAATCATATGAAGCAGAATCTCTAGTAGACAAATGTTTGTCTCTTGTTTTTTATTGTTATCTTGTACTTTAAGCAACATTTACCATACATTGGATGATAAGCATTTCTATGTTATTTTATTCATTAATAAATGTAACTAGTAATTATAAAGTATATAATAACTTCATAAGTTATATACAATCTGTAAACAAATATCATCTAAGACTGGACCAAGTAAAGTGGTTCCTGAATTTAAAAACCTAGTGGTCTTTATACACAAGTCAAATAATCTTGAAAATGGTCATACTAGCCAGATGATCACTATACAGAGGTGGTCTCTATGGCAGGTTAAATACTAGACATTAAATGTCAGGTTTTTTGTTGACAACATATACACATTTTCTTTTCATTTATTATTGAATTTAATTGAAATTTTTATATTTTCAAGATTGATTTCAACTTTAATTATTGCAATGCTAATTAACATTTCAAAGGTAATTAACAAATTTGTAAGATAATTGTACTTTTCTGATCTTACTTAATTATCTTTGTTAGTGCTATTTTCAAAGATTAAAGAGAAGATCTTACAGTATATTTACATAGGAAATTAAATATCCTTTGCAGTAGTGTTTATGACCCCTCATCAGCAGCTTGGCTTCATTACAAACTGTTGTACTGTCTACAATCTGGTACTATACCTCTGTGAGATTCCATTCCATTTCCAACCTTTGTACCTCGGTAAAGCAAATTTCTGTCTGATAATTTCATCAATTAGCATGGACAGTAATATGCAGTGTGTGCAGACTAGAGGAAGTATAAATCATGTCTGTAATGCTAATTAGATCTGAATAAGTTCTCTCGGCTGACCTAGGATCAGGTAATACTGGTATATATGTCGGAGGAGGAGGAGGAAAGGAGGGGGGAGGCTGATCATAAGGAGGTTAATTACCTGGTAAGCAGAAAGATGGAAGGAAGAAAGGCAAAGAAACTAATTGAGGAGGAGGAGGAAAACTGATAAGGAGGTTAATTAAACAGAAGCAAAGAAGAGAGGATGGAGAGAAACTAGAGGAGCAGGGGTCTATTTATGATGATAAGGAGATTAATTAAACAGAGGGAAGGAAGGGAAGAATGAAAAACAATGAAGGAGGAAAGGAGGGGCACTGATCATAAGGATGTTAATTAAACAGAAGGAAGGAAGAAAGAATGAAGAGAAATTACACTGACCCTGTCAAGCCTCTTAAATCCTAAGCCCTGGCCCTAATCTTGTCCCCAAACATTCCCTATGAAGTCTCCACTATTTACACCCTCTACCCTTACACTCCATCATTATTCCCCACCTTTGATTTCTCACTACTAATACCCCCACCCCACACTGACCCTGTGAACCCTCTTCAATTTTAAGCCCTAGCCCTCATAATGCTCCTCTCAGATTCCCCATCCCACACTGACCCTGTCTACCCTCTCCAATCCTAACCCCTGGCCCTCATCATGCACCCTTCAGATTCCCTAAGCACTCTCCATAGCTAACACCCCCACCCCACAATGACCAGGTCTATAATACTCTTAAATCCTAGCCCCTCCCTGGCCATCATCTTATTGCCCCTCCATCCCACGATTCCCTTACTACTAACACCCCACCCCCACGTTCATTAGCTTCCTGTACCTTTACACCACCAAACAATTGTCTCTGTGGTATCAGATATGTGTGTAGGTGTATGCATTGTGAATTAATATTACTCTGTTGGTAGTACACAAAGGCACTTCCTTTATTTACACTGGAGTCTGCCACCAGGATAAATGTTGGAGTTACCAGAGAATTATTTTAAGGATGAAGGCAACAATAACCAGCAACAATGGTAAGATTTTCAACTTCAGAACGAAAATTAATAGAAGTGATAGTTTATAAAGTTATGTCAAATGAAAAACAAGTTTCTTAGTCCAGCGGGACTGGACCGAGTCGATCACCGGTGACCTGAATTAGTTCAATCAGTAGAGCGTCTGTCTAGTGTTTGGAGGTCCAGGGTTCAAGCCGGTCTGTCCACTAAATCTTTGTTCCTCTCCTGCTATATATTAGTAATATATTACTAGAAACAGATAGATATAATACAGCATTTAAAAGCAATCACAGTTGTTGGCCTTTTCTTCAGCTTGAATTCTTAGATAAACATACAAATGCTTACACAATTGTGAAATTTGCAATCATGTACAATGTACTAAAACCAAACAATATTACAAATCTTCAGTTTTAAAAGTAATGTTATTCTGAAGGTCTACTGTTATCCTATAAACGGTTATGTTATTTGAAGCATTCGGTAGTGGATATTGATAGCAGAACCTTTTCTATACCACATAAGGCTTTTGGTATTTCCAGAGGTTAAAGGAAGAACGTCTAGTCCAGACTCTTGCTAATCCTATCTGACCTTCAGTTTTATCCATCACGGATTGTGCTTGATTTCTCCAACATATTTCAATGTAAATCAGATCATTCCTATGCCAAACCAAAATCCAATTTTATAGGGAAATCTTACGTTGTGGATCCATTAGACTGGGGGCTGGTCTAATAATGTTGGTCACTTAATTATCTTTAAATGAATACATTGTCGTTTGATTGCTTTAAGTATCCAAGTTGTATTTTACTTTAAAGAGTCAACGATATGACATGGGTACCGAAATCTAGGTCAGAGAGGTGATTGACATATGTATCATCTAGTTCAAAACAAAGTCATAGTTGTATCTTATTGACAGGCGAGTTAATGATGATAGTCTGGGTCAAAAAAGTGATTGTCATGGTTGTCATTGGAGTCAAAGAAGCGAGAGTCACTTTTATCTAGGTCTTAGAGGTGTTTGTCATGGTTATCATCTGGCTCAGATAGATGATTGGCATAGCTAAGTGTCGCCTCGACGAGAGAAAACCGAGATGAACATAGTCGAGATGAACATAGTCAGGGTCACAGGGATGACTGTCATGAGAACCAAAGATGTAACTGACTGTTCTTACTAAATTAATAACTTCAATTTGATTTAAACTAATGCTTGGAAGGCAAAATTAAATGATGTTCATTTAATACAATCCCTTTATTAATATAAAGAGAGAATTGAAATCTATCACCCTGTAGCCTGCGTCAGGTTAACACCATCTGATCGTTAAAACCTGAATACCATTGTGAAACCTCTGAGAAACAGGTCGATTAAGTGATATAAATCTGCAAGCCGAGAGATAGTGCATAACAATTAAAGTTTGACACCAACAAATTTAAAACCATTTCTGTAACTGAGTGACACTATGGAGATTTCACCGTATCATCGCCCCGGGTCTGGCATCACCATAATCAGCTAATTAGTATAACTATTGCTTCCTCCCAAATTATCACAATTCCTCAAACAACACACATTAGCAGTAAGGAAGGCAAAGCGTTGCTCGATCATTCTCAATGTTGTATCTCACACCTGAAACTGCTAGCTATCTTCACACTGACAGACACCAAACACTCCACAAATTGTGAAGACACAGATAGCTCAACATGAACTGTGCAGTATTCCTAAAACTGTCATTCTTCAGCGGACATTTTGTCTGATTGTTTACAATGTCACAAGGCCAGAATCTGGAAACATTCCCAGCATGCATTGCAGTTTGGAAGCCACCATAGGAACCACGTTTTATTGGAGTTGTAGCGATGCTATCACTGAACATGTCAGTTTGTACCATTTCCCATCTCAGCAGCCCAGGTCTGGTTTGTCACAACTAATTGAAATCAAACATCCAGGTATATTTAGAAGAAAGGAAACAATGGTATCTCTCCCACTATGTCTGGTCACCCTGTTCTTTTATTGTCCATCTATTTATAGACCATCTTCATCAGTGTTATGGTATATTTTAGGCTTCCTCCTAAGCTAAAGGCAAAGTTCAAGGTCCTCTATTTACTCCAGTTATATTTGGTCTTTTTCTAGTATGTACACCGATTATGCTTGATTATAGATTTCCTCATTCCAATGAAAAGTATGAAAAACTTAATACTTTATAACCTAGAAATGATTCCACTCTTTGCCCAATTATGCCAAATCATCAAGCTGTTCTTGTTGAAAACAAATGCACATGCAGATCTGGAAATTCCATTTGATAATTTCTGAAATAGTCAGAAAACAACAAAAATCAAAAGAAAAAAATAAACAAATAAGCATTGATTTTACACATCAGTAAACAGTAACAATATCTATCCCTTGGATTAGTGTGCTGTCTGTCGGTACGTTGTTAAACTGTAATCACATTACTTGATTTGGTTTTCTGATTAGTGTTTCCAACAATGAGACATACTGTCTGGTATTTGAGCATTTTGTACTGCAAACACTTCAACACACTAGTCAACGAAAAAAGACATTACCAGTGAATTTGTGCTATTCCATTCACAAGAGTACATAACGTAGAATTAGATTATAAATCCATTAATATATGTCCTTGTTAGTTGTAGGGGGTCAGCTAAGTAAAAGTGGCACTTTACTTTATTTAAGTGCAGCTAGGTATGTCAATAACAAAATTTTAATCTTTTTAATGACTTTTACAGAAATTATAAATACATTATTTCATTTTCGAATTTTTCCTTTTCGAATTCATTGTCAACTAGCAAATATAGGCTTGTACAGCTATATCTGAAAGAAACTATATAATTGCAAAATAAAAGAAAGGTTAATGCTTATTGCATCTGGTTTGGCTATCTGCAATCTTTCATGTCACCTATATAGCATGTGAAGCAAAAAGCTAGATTATGAGTACAAAACTTTTAATCTTGACCACTAATCAATAATATAAACATATCTACAGTGTTAAATAGCAAAGTGCTTTAATTATTAAACAATTCAAATGCACTGGATATCAGAAACTTCAAAAGGGGAAGTAACTCTAATAATAAAAAGGGGCAGTAATTCTAATAATATAAAAAGAGGAAGTATCTCTATAATAATTGCTTTAAAAGGGGAAAAATACTTCCTTGAGTAAACAATCATTGATTCAGAATATATGTAATAACAAATAACACACTTAGAATCCTACAAGATGGATTTAAAGATCTGTGAAAAAGCCTTTAACAATTTTAGACACCAGATTTTGATCACGTTATGTCAGAAGAGGTTTGATAAGAGCAAAACTGCAGATATACAAGAAGTGCCTCAATATGACATATTTGTCTGATTAATATTGTACACTAATGTATGTCGCTGTCAACTCACCTAAAACTGACGTCAGAAGCACCATTAACTCAACTTAACTTTCATTGCTCGCAGTCAATGTTTTGTAAAGATGTCAATATAAATTGTTGATGTTTTGTAGAAATATCACTTTGAATTGTTGATCTGACAGTTTTTTCACCACAAACCATTAAACAAAGTTCATAAAGATACCTGAGGGAGTAAGCTGTGTTTTTAGAGTAACAATCGATCATGGACCTCATTCATACAAACATCCAAGTTGTTTATATATAAGTTATACAAATATAACATCAAATGAGATTACACTATCAACATTGACATCAAGGAAAACATCAACTACTGTTAAATCATCAGTGACATAAACAGTGCCATCATCAATTGTGACATCACCAAAAGCGCTGATCAACTTTTTGCCATCATCAATTGTGACATCACCAATAGCGCTGATCAACTTTTTTTTGACATCTTCAATTGTGACATCACCAATAGCGCTGATCATCTTTTGTGACATCATCAGATTGTGACATCACCAATAGCGCTGATCATCTTTTGTGACATCATCAATTGTGACATCACCAATAGTGCTATCATCTTTTGTGACATCATCCATTGTGACATCACCAATAGTGCTGATCATCTTTTGTGACATCATCAATTGTGACATCACCAATAGCACTGATCATCTTTTGTGACATCATCAATTGTGACATCACCAATAGTGCTGATCATCTTTTGTGACATCATCAATTGTGACATCACCAATAGTGTTGATAATCTTTTGTGACATCATCTATTGTGACATCACCAATAGCGCTGATCATCTTTTGTGACATCATCAGACAATTTTGACATCACCAATAACGCTGATCATCTTTTGTGACATTATCCATTGTGACATCACCAATAGTGCTATCATCTTTTGTGACATCATCAATTGTGACATCACCAATAGTGCTGATCATCTTTTGTGACATCATCCATTGTGACATCACCAATAGTGCTGATCATCTTTTGTGACATCATCAATTGTGACATCACCAATAGTGCTGATCATCTTTTGTGACATCATCAATTGTGACATCACCAATAGCACTGATCATCTTTTGTAACATCATCAATTGTGACATCACCAATAGTGCTATCATCTTTTGTGACATCATCAATTGTGACATCACCAATAGTGTTGATCATCTTTTGTGACATCATCAATTGTGACATCACCAATAGTGTTGATCATCTTTTGTGACATCATCAATTGTGACATCACCAATAGTGCTGATCATCTTTTGTGACATCATCAATTGTGACATCACCAATAGTGCTGATCATCTTTTGTGACATCATCAATTGTGACATCACCAATAGTGTTGATCATCTTTTGTGACATCATCAATTGTGACATCACCAATAGTGCTGATCATCTTTTGTGACATCATCAATTGTGACATCACCAATAGTGCTGATCATCTTTTGTGACATCATCAATTGTGACATCACCAATAGTGCTGATCATCTTTTGTGACATCATCAATTGTGACATCACCAATAGTGTTGATCATCTTTTGTGACATCATCAATTGTGACATCACCAATAGTGCTGATCATCTTTTGTGACATCATCCATTGTGACATCACCAATAGTGCTGATCATCTTTTGTGACATCATCACATTGTGACATCACCAATAGTGCTGATCATCTTTTGTGACATCATCACATTGTGACATCACCAATAGTGCTGATCATCTTTTGTGACATCATCAAATTGTGACATCACCAATAGTGTTGATCATCTTTTGTGACATCATCAATTGTGACATCACCAATAGCGCTGATCATCTTTTGTGACATCATCAATTGTGACATCACCAATAGTGCTGATCATCTTTTGTGACATCATCAATTGTGACATCACCAATAGTGCTGATCATCTTTTGTGACATCATCAATTGTGACATCACCAAAAGTGTTGATCATCTTTTGTGACATCATCAATTGTGACATCATCAAAAGTGCTGGTCATCTTTTGTGAAATCATCAGGTAGCAGAAAACAGTAGATTTGGACAATCTATGAAATTAAGGCGCATGCCTTAGAAATATAGATATAGTCATTTAACTGTAAAAAATACCTGTACAAAAGTATATATTTAATTTAATCAGCACAACTTTTGCAATTACAATTTGATATTTTGATACAGATTTGGCCATATTCTGCGCTTATTCATGCATGTGAATGTCATGGTAACAACAAAAAAATACCTGAAAAATTGCAAAATATCATGATTTTTAGCCCAAAATTGCAGAAAATTGTACTCAATTTTTTTCTTCAGACCTATCTTAAATTGAGCACTTCTCTCATAATGGCAAAATAAGCTAATTTATTTCATAGGTCGATTAGGTGGATTTTTCAATATTTTTGCCTAAACCCACGCCATGGATTTTTCCTTCAAGTAAAGCTAGCATTTCCGGTCAAGACGCACTTCCCGAGGAGCCCAGAATTGTAATCTCTAACCCATTTTTGTTATGTTTATTTTTGAAAAAAAATGAAACTTATATCAAACCCTCCAATTTGGATGTACCAATTTCAGAATATATTTGATTTTTAATTGTTTATGCATGGCTCAAAACAGGGGCTCCCCACTTAATAAAAATATAGACCGTGGCCAGGCTGTTCTTCTCTGGTTTGCTACCTCAATTGTGTAATTGACGTTTGTAGTATCATTAATGTGACATATCACCATTAGTGTTGATCATCTTTTGTGACATCATCAATTGTGACATCACCAATAGTGATATAGTCTTTTATGACATCATCAATTGTGACACCAATAGTGACATTATCAATAGTGTAGTCATTACCAATAGTGCAGTCGTCTTTTGTGACATCATCTATATAGTGACATCATAAGTGGTTTCAGTCTTCGGTTATGGAAAACATCCTCAGATTTTACATATTATTACAGTACATGATTGATAACCTACAACATTAAATCTATACAACTGACAGGCGAGTACCATAATTAAGATGTTTACACTCCCATAACAAACAAAATATAAAGCACTGTGTATGTAACAACAGTTTGGGCCTAATTCCATATGGATTTATTTTCCTTAAAATCTAAAATCTCCTTACAGAAATTACAAATATGTACATGTCATGCAAATGGAGCAAGTGAAACTAATCATATAAACTACAGAGCAGAATTTGAAGCATTATTTCATGACATAGGTCTATTAGAGCACCACATGCTTGTAAAGTCATTAAAAGCTAACCTTTTGTCTAGCCAGTCCGTGAACCTTTATAAACAAATATCTTTTTTTGTTAAAGTCATTTTGTCTCCAAGGCAGTTTTCAGGGTGACTGATTGAAATAAACATTAAACCCCCAATGCAAGCTTAAGGTGATTTAAAATTACTATGTAAAAGAACAATGAGGTGTTCATAATTATTAACGTAATCCGTGATCACATCGACGTAATACAACCATCCCTCTGATGACGATAGTAAATTAATACTGGGTATATAACAGATAAAAAACAGGATTTCACATCTCTCCATGTATTCTCTAAGGCAGCTACAACAACCCATTCCGTCTCAGTACAGGTAAGTCAATCTCAAGTATTTGCTGTTTATTTTGATAGAAATATAGATTTCAGGTAATTAACCTGCCAGTAGTCATCCTTGGTGAAAGTTGTTAGTTTTATAAAAACAGGAGTATTAATATAATACCTACACTGTCTCAAAATTCTAATAGTTACTAACAAATCAAAGTTTTCTTTACTTTTAAATCATCAAAATTTCTGTCATTTAGTGGTTCATTACATCCTTTTAATTTTAGTCACTCATAATAGGTTTCTAAAACTCAGCTGATATCTTTGTTTAATCCCGAAATAGCTTACAGCTGGAGCTGCCATTTGGGTAATACCTGGTACACATTTAGTCGAATGCTGTCATATCATAAGAGTTATTTCCAGTTAGAACAAGTGGATAAAGGCATACCCCTTTCACCCCAGAAGACGCATTTAGACTCTTCTAAATCAATGACTAGATCAGTCCATTAAAAAAATTCAGGGGTGAATGTGTAAATCAGTGTAATCTATCATCACATACTTGCCAACCCTCCCTATCTTGGAGGGAGACTCCCGATTTTGGACCCCCTTTTTAGGCCATTTAATCATGTCCAAATTCTTTAATATTCAAAATGTCAAAAATCTGACTATACCATCAGAAAGAACAGGTCAAAATATGCAAAAATCAACCTTTAATTTCTTCATAGGGGGTTACAAAGTAGACTTTCTTGAGGTCAAAAGTTTAAACACATGAAATTACCCCCATGGGAATTTCAAAAAGTTGGCAAGTATGTCATCAAATTAACACATCTCACATTATACCAGAGGGTTTTATAGTACACAGACTAACTTAATGTATTTTATCTCAGAAAGATGCTAAAATATCACACAAATTAAAATTTTAAATCACCCAAAGGTTTAGAATAATATCTTAATTTGATTAAAGGAGTAGCACAGACTATATATTAAGCAGGTGTACTGCTTTGATGAGAAAGACATTAAAAATTGTCTGATTTGGGAATTCCTGCTTGCTTTTACTGAACATATTCTATCCTCCACACACAGTAGTAACACAATTAATATTGGCTGTTCTTAGCCTTCCATAACGTCATTCTTATATAATTCAATTAACTTCTTTATTTTCCAAGCTATTTAAAAGCATCTTTCAATAATTTTCTCCGCTTCCAATAAACTACTAAATTCAGATAAAATGCTGACACTTAAAGACCATATCTTGTTCCAGTTACTGGTGGAAATATTCCTTTATATCAAATTTATGACATTTTATTTGTAATTCCACTTAAAACTCGGTTTTAGATCAAATGCTCCCAGGGGATCATTGGCCTTTTAATGACATAATTCACAGTAAAAATTGTCTAAAACAGAAACAGTATTAGAATTATTAGATAACAGAAAGGGGAGATAAAATGAAATAGTAAAAAAAAGTCATCAAAGCCTAAAGTTTCAGCCTAAAGAGAACAGGTCAGCATTATTTGTTATGACAACTCTCGAATGTTAAAAACGTCACTAAAAATTTGGCTAGATAATTTTTGTCTGTGTGACATGTCTGATTTCTAAGTTTCAAACTAGCAGAGATAATCTAATCTTGGAATTTTTATCAATAACTTAGGGCCTGGTGGCTAGTCTTTCAGCTAGAAATATCTGCTTCCTGACTCTGTATCAGTTAACTTATTTACCCCTGAAATTCCAAAATGGACCATTCCAGTCTTTGACCCTCTCAATGTCATATGATTATATACTAGACTACCACAATACACCATTTTTATCAACATCATAATACCTTTCTGCAACTCCACAGCTGTTGCCATGACAATTTGTCTGAATTGGAAATCCCTGGATAGGTAACCGACTTAAGAATTATTTCATTTTTTGTCTAAGCCACATCTACCAGCTGCTTATATCTAAATCAGTAAAAAAATTCTTATTCTAGTAGGAAACATCAAAAACCTTTATAAAAAAATATGTTTTCCATCATCACAGACTAATTTAATTTCTGTTCTCAAATTCCAATGAATGCAATACCATGACATTTTCCCCAAGGTTAAATAAATATATTCTAGTTTAACAGGGTCCTTGAAGATTATTTTCACAGGTGTTTAGAAAAACCATGTCTGGTAGATATCACCAGGTGTAATACTGATGAAATCTAGCTGCTGTAATTATATATGTAATTTACAGTACAGTTGGGGGATAAGGGAAATTAAAGTGGTGTGACTCGGGATTGACATATTTTTTGACATGGCAAAGACGTGTTATTAAGGCAAAGACGTCTTCAATATGTATAAGATTTACATGGAAATTACAAATAGAAAGATCATCTGGTGCTCACATAACTGTAGGTTTTATATGGTGTAAAGATTCCATCATGGGAGTGTTTCAGTGGTAAGATGATATATATATAACCACTACATAGTCTCCACCTCCTGGCTACAATCTCACATGGTGCAGTACTAACCATAGGTCAGTGGTTTTTCACCATGTACTATGGGTTTCCCCCACCTCCTAAACCTGTCACATTCTTAATTCATTCACCCCTGAATTTCCATAATGGACTGGTCTAGTCCTTGATTTAGAACAGCCTAAATGTGTCTAATCAGTCGTAAAGGAGTTAAACGTTTCTGGCTGTAAAGCAGATTTAAAACAATATAGGTATGATGATATTTTGTTGGCATCTTAGTTTATAATATTTACATCATTGACAAAAACTTTCATAATTCAGAATCACAAGAGTAAAAGTGAAATGAAATTCTATGAAATAAATTAAGATTCCAAAAATTGACCGAAACTTATATCTAATAATAAAAACCTTGGCTTAATTCAAGTGATGTGACAGAGAGGACTTTTTGCATTAATTTGTACTTAAGATCCCTGTTTGTTTTTATTTCGGCATTACCTTATACATCTGTATATACCCAGGTAATTGTATCATTTCTTTAAAGATGCTCAACCGCCGACAGAGCATAAATGATATTCATAATTTGAACAATAACTTGTGTTTAATCATGTATATATATGTCTGATTAACACAAAAAATAATATAAAATAATTTCCATTTTGCCTTTGGTGCATGCGCAATTAGTACTTCATTCCATATAGGACATAGTGCCACGGAATTTTTTCGGGATGCAATTAATTAGTTTTTATGTTTTCATCTTGAAGTAAAATTAGAAGGTCAAACTTTTCAATGGCAGTAATGGTGTAAAGTAAGTAACTTTTGAAACTGAAGAAAAATACTAAATCGTCTGCTCCTGTTTTTGATAGCGAAAAAATACTACCATTTGTCAGCGGTGGAGCATCTTTAACATTGGGGGATGTAAATGTAAACTTAATCATAGATTAGAGAATTAAATGAAAATAAATTGATTCTGTATGTACTGTGTAAGATTCACACATCATTAATACAGCCCATAAAAAGAACATTTTTACAACATTTATGCACCTACAGTTACATGCATCTTTAACCTCGACAACATAAATAACCCAGTACATGTACAGTATCCAATGAATCGACCATCATCGACAGCATTGAGTTGCCAACTTCGATTATTTCTATCTTTGCGTAATTCCTATCGGGTCTCTTCACCTAATACCCCTTGAAGTTAATTCGGCAGACAAACCACGTAAACATTTGAACAGGACTTTTTTCTGTAATTAAGTGTTAGGGATGGCCTCGCATGATAAAGCGTTAATACTAGTTTCGCCAAGGTTTACTGGGCATCTTTATCGCTATACACCGGGCAACCAAAACTTTAACACGTACATTATATAAAATCAAAACAAATCATTAACAAAATGATCATGGCCTGCAATTGACTGAAGACAAATTGTATGTGTAGCTTTCTTTTGATTTACATCTTTTAAAGACTAATTTTCACAGAAAGAATATCAGATTAAGCCGACAGAGCTTAAGTTAAACACAACTAAACCAGGTATTTCCGTATTGTTCATGCCTCCAGGAATCGGTTTCTGATGAACTGTAACTGATGCTGGAGGTTTTCACAGGTGTAGATAATTAACGCTCCCTAATTATGGCTCATATGGCTTTGATATATTTAATTACCCCAACAAACTTTAACACACATGTACTTCCGCATGGTCTCTCGTGTTTATGTCATGAAAGCCTAGAGGGTTATAACCACATAAAATACCCCGACGGAGCTCTCCTTCATCTTCAGATTGTTGTCAGATTTTTACTAACAAATTTACTCACATCAAAATTAAACAAAATGTCCATTTATCTTGGCGAAAAGTTCATTTTATGTTATTTTAGGAAATTACCTCACATCTTTAGTTTAACTGCACAAGTATCTGCTCTCTGTAATTGTGTTTTTGTTCCAAACAAAATCTACACATGAATTACTATAGACAAAGTGGACACTTGTGTGAACTTCCTTTTCAATTGTATTGATATTGATTGTATCTGCTAATTACCACTTCCTACACTGGTTTCCAGATGTTAATTGATCTCTAAAGTCAACAATGATCAAGGGTAAAAAATCTCTTTTGAGAATCTTTAAAAAAGAACTATGTAATATATGCACACCTGTCGCTTAGGTTGTTTTTTCATAAATACTAAAAGTCTTTGATTTTGTATTATAAGACTCTTTTATATGTGGATGTGAAGGATATTCTACCAAAGTGTAAAAAATGTAGTCCCTCAGATAGAAATATTTCTGATTCCCAGCTAATTAAGCCATATTTCAGATTTTCAAACAGACAAAGAAATCTTGTCTGATTATCATGAAACAATACATTAGTAAAGCTAGTATGGCTTCAATTTACTTTATTCTTATGCTCATAACTATATGTCAGAATCTTGACCCAACCCAAATGGAAATACAAATGATGCAATAACTTCATACATACAGTATTATTTCCTGAAAAAAAAATTACGACAGAGAGATCAATTTTCTTTTTTTCTTGTACTATAAAACATATTTCTTAATGACAAAAGAAACAAGCCTGTCATATTTTGATAACTTAACATACAAAAATGGTACACAGGTCACCTGGTGTCAATCAGGAGGCAGATGAACCAATCACTGAGCCACAAAAGGTTACTAGGGCAACCCCTTTCCTCCTAGCTTCTTCTGTTACCATAATCCTCTGCCAGACATCACCAATTCCATTCAAGAGTTATAAAATCTTACAGCATGTATTGATAAAGTTTCACTTACCTGAAAAGATAAAACATGAATAGCAATGATCAAGTTTTACAGTTTTAAGAGTTCATTAAGAATCTTCTATGAAATGTCAAAAATATTTTGCCTAAAAAATATTGAACATGTCCTAAACCATCAGCTACTGGTAAACGGGGCGTAGTTTCATGAACATTCCTTAAATTCAAGGAATCCCTTAACTTCCTTAATTCTCCATAGGAAAGCATTACAGATTTTAAGGAAGGCTCCTTAACTAAAGATTTTTTCCTTAACTTTTGTATTGGTTTTCTATGGGAAAATTTAAGTTAAGGAATTCCTAAAAGTTAAGGAATACATGGTTCATGAAGCTGGACCAAGAACAAGGAATTCTAGGTTCACTAACATCCATTTAGTCATAATGGGAGTACATTAAAGTGTGATTATAGTTCATGAAAATCCCAACAACAGATTAGTTCATGAAAATCCCAACAACAGATTACCACTAAAATTATGTATGTTATGTAACTCCCTCCTCAAAACTCAAACTCTACCTCATTGAAACAAAGGAACATAAATCTGAAAAAGTGTGGAGGTATATGGTTTTGATACAGATTACACACATCTATATATCTATACTGTAAAAGGATTAATGCCACCAAGTTTTATTTGAAATCCCACCAGCAGTTTAGGAGTAGTAGCTTTGATTTAATCATTTTGTTACAAAGGGGCAGAACTCTAAAAAAAATATGGAGGTTTTTTATTTGATATAAATTTAACACATCTATACATTGTATTAGGATTATTGCCAGCAGGTTTCATTGAAATCCCTCCAGTAGTTTATGAGGAGTAGTTGGTCGATCATTGTTTCTAGAGATGGAGTGAGACAGACAGAAAGACTGACAACTTGAACCCAGTATTATACCCCTAAACTCTGTTATAAGGGTGTGTGTATGGGGTATAATATGTAATTACAGTATGACCTTGAAAGAACATTTAAATGGAATTTTATCATTGTTATATCTAAAGATGTATCATATACACTTCCATAATTATAATGAGTGGAACTCAGTGTACCTTGGGCAGCTGTTGATAATTTTCTCTATGAAGTCTTCTCCACAGATATATCCATGTATCAAATAAAGATGTTTTGTTCAAATGGCAAATTAAAGTGGTCTCTATAATATTTGAAAACATAATATTTTGAAATCATCTACTATCTGTTGTGAGGAGAGCATCTAGTGGCCCTAGGGCTGTGTGCAATACTCGTTAAAGAAATAAAGAATTAGAACATCTGTTGTGATATACACAAAATATCACAGTGTTATATTGGACCTTGGAATGTTTGATGTTCAGTACTCAGATGTGTAGACAGGTTTTATCCTCATCAGTATCCCCTTTAACAAGTGTTCACTGTACTTATTATAAACAAATGCATTGATTGGTATACTTCTGATTGCATCATTTAACTCATTCACACCTGAAATTTCACAATGGACTGGTCTAGTCTTTGATTAACTAGTCTTTGATTAAGAAGAGCCTAAATGTGTATTCAGGGGTGAATGCTTTCAAAAATTATCCCTTTTCATACATCAGACCAAATCTTACAGAAGGTTTATAAGTTACAAACTTCTTTCTTTAAAAATCAGTCTATTTCTTTAGTTCCATATTGATTTCAGACTCCCACAACAATTAAGCTAGACTACATGTATCTAAGTGATAAATTTTGCCAATCAAGTCTTCAGTTTCAAAACATTTGTTACTGTTTGTATAAGAATCAATGATAGTATGGAAATAATTTCCTACTCCTGTTTTCCAAATCTATGAACGTGTTTATAATGTTTTCCAGTTGTGGTTTGGAAGCCTTCTATTTTACCACCAGTAGGATTAACACTTCCAATTACTACTACTGCTGTAAATCAGGGATTGTTTCCGTGGTAATCAGGACTCCATACACTGATACATACCGCAGAACTAGGTCAGTTCAAAACTGAAGGAAATAAAAAATTAAAACTATTTACAGTAACCCTGCTTCATCGACCATTTCTCTTTAAAGGCCAATTGCTTAATTGATAAGATCACTTTTAAATAACCCAATTCGATATAATTTCATCAACACGGCATATATAATGACCATTTGGCACATACCTACCATTCAACCGATTCAATTCAAAAATGCCTTCTCTATAGTTGTCTCTAAAGACCACTTCGCTATAAAGACCATTTTTCCCTTTGTCCCTTGGGTGGTCTTTATAGATAGATTTGAAAGTAATTAATTTCTAAATTCACACAGACCTAATGCCTGATCTAAACTTTAAAGGTAGGAAAACAAGAAATTGGGGGAAAATATAAAGAAGTCTCTTCTTGTATGTTTTAATTATCTTTGATTGGCCAGATTGGCACAATGGTAGCACACCTGTCTTTTACCTTGGCGGCCAGAGCTTGATTCCCTGATTGGATGTGAAAAGGTGATTTGGGATCATATATCTGACCACCTGGAATTTCGATAAGTAATCCTGTACCTCACAAATCAAGCCCTAGCTTTTCTTCCAAATCTGCATCAGCCCAAATCACGAACTAACCCTTCTAAGCCAAGAGCTATGATTGATTATAACAGGTTAAAATTACATGATTAGCAATTGTTGTAAAAGAAATAAATATTACAATTATATATATATAAACATACACCTGAACTATTGAAATATACTGTTCCATTAGACTAAGTGTGTTTACTTACAGAGAATTTAAGACAGGTGGTTTTAACCAAAGAAGGAGGAAAAGGGCTCGGACTTATTAATTGAACGAGAATGTATGATATGTGTAAGCCTCAATCACATAGCTTATTAATTGTAAAAATGGTGATCATGAAAAAATGAAAAAAAAACAAAAAGAAACTGACGTTTTCTTGTATATGTTTTGTCTTAATCAGAAGACTAAATCAGGAATTTCCTTTTTACATTTACAGCAATCCTTGTTTCAGGAGGCTTTGAGAATGCTCCCAGCATGGCACTAAATCAAACGTGTCTCTCTAAAACATTGGAATGGCAGAAACGTGTACATACAAACACATTAGGCCTTCGTGTTATGACAGGCCCATCAAAAACCCAACACAGTTAACTATATACATTTTCTTGTTGGCAGCTTAGGCAAAGAGACCATTGTCTCTTCTGGTGGCTGGCATGTCTACAAGGTTAAAGGTCAGAATCATGACAACCTTAGGTAAACTTAAACAAATGTATCTATAGTTATATAGAGCTCCTATTTCAGTAATATGGGGGAGGAGTTCTTATCTCATTTCGTTGATAAACTCGTAAGATTTGTTTAGGGAAAAAGCAACATTTACAAAATGCTTTGAATTTTCAATAATTTCAATTGGGAATGTAGCCCATATATATATATATACATATACTATATAGTACAATTTAAGCCATAGAAAAGGGCTCTCTGAAACAGTGCCCAATATACTAGCTTATTTCTTTAATGAAAGGAACCTTCGGTTGTTACTAAGTCTATGCAGTAATAATATATGAATGCAATATATTTTTGAAGCTGAAGGTTAAACCAAATTATACACACGATGTAGTTGATTTAGGTTTAATGTCCTATGAACAGCTAAGGTCAGTTAAGGACGGCCTCCTCTGTATACAATATATGTTGAAGGACAACAGCACACAGAAACACTTCTCCCCTATTCATGTTGTGGTAGGCTTATTATTTCACACCATTTCATGACTTATGTCATTTATTTCAAATTCCAACACATCATCCATATTTCACTGATGAAAACCTTCATATTCTTTGATGGATTAGATATCAGTCACACATGGGGACAACTGCATCATGATGGCACTGACCTCCCTATATAACTATAGCAATTTTTTAAAAATGTATTTTGAAAAAGCTGAAGACATATTGTCCTCTCTCTGGTGACAGCCTATTGTCTGAGAGACGAAGTAATCAGTCATATCTCGTCTCTATAGAAAGGATTTCTTTAAAATACCAGACACACTCTTGGAGAGGTCTCACTGTATCAACAGATAATTCTACCACAAAAGACCCAGAGGGCCTGTGCTGCTCAACTGTTTTACTTGGCCTGGATCCAGTTTCATGAACATTTCTTTAAAACTTAAAATTTCCCATAGAAAAGCATTACAGAATCTGTAATGCTTTTACTTTTATGGAGAATTTAAGGTAACTAATTTCTTAAATTTAAGGAATGTTTGTGAAATTGGACCCTGCTGGTCTCTCTCGAAAATAACACATAGCCTCAAAAGAAAGGTTTCTTACTTAGCAGATGGTCTCTATAAAAAGGATTATTTATAAAACAGTGTCTCAAAAAAGGAATATTCTAATTTAGAACATTATGCTTTGTTGGTTTGCTAAGAATCTCAAAGTGCAAATGACGCACCCTTGTTGAATCAGAATTCCAATCAACTTATAGGTCATCTGTCCAATTTATACGGTCAGTAATTGTCAAAGTGGTGTATCTCATCACATCTGTGATATACACAATCAGCCCCTCATGCTACAATTATAACAGCATGGTGATATTAGCTTTATTAACCCTTGTCTACATTTAATTAGCTCATTTCATCATAATTTGTCTCCATGCTGTGATCTAGCTGCCTGATTAATACAGCTGAGTTTGTTGAATTTATGATTAAGAAAATATACTCATTCAGGGGGTGCTTTAATGGAATTTATTTGTGGAAGGTTTACTGCCAACTCTATAGTGTTTTTATTTTTCAATTTTAGAACAAGGTACTCCACAAAATCATTATGATTGAACATTCCATAAGTTTCAAAATACAAGTGTTTCCTCCTCAGTTTTATGTTTTATATACTTTTCTGGGCTCAGCTGTTCCTAGCAAATTAATTCTTAATAAAAATGCACTTAACAACAAAACTTATGTAACTAAATGTTTCTTAATGAACAACAGATAATTCTACTCAAAATAATAAAACATATGATGCTTTAAAACAATTTATTTTCATTTTTGAAAAAAATTCCCATTATTGAAAAAAGTACCCAAATTCTTTGCATTCCTTATTCTAAATATATCAGAAAACTAACCGGAAATCCCTCGGAATATTCCAGCTTTATTTTCAAACATGACCACAGATCAGTGCTTATACAAATCTGATTACTGAGCAGCTTCTGGAATGTTTGTTGGTTTATGGTTGTTTCTGTGAACTTTGGCTTTTCTCCCTCTGTCCAAGCCTATAGTACAGTTGAAACTCGTTATCTCGAAATTCAACGGACCAACGAAAATAATTCGACTCATCCGGAATTCGACTCAAACGTAATGCCATTAGGTTTGGTCAGAACGTGGTTTTCATGGCCTATTATCGTGTTCAGCATATTATCGTGATTTTCCAACTCATAAGGTTTGTATTAAATGTTTTTAGTTATATGTTTTCAGAAGTTTTCGGATTTTTTTTAAATACATTTGTAAATAAAAAAATTGAATTACGATAATATGATCGTCACGATAATAGGCATGCACCCTGATTTCCCAGTGGTAAAAGTATACTGACTTCAATGGTTCATACATCAAGCATATACGGAATATAGTACCTGAACAAATAAAAAAAGCATCATTCTTATTTCAGAATTTAATGGTATTTCAAAATAGTAAAATAAACAATAGTTTTCACCTACCGTGAGCAGACTACACTCTCCGTTTCTATTGGTTAATATAATTTACGGTAAATGAAACGAAAGTAGATTTCTATTTTTCCAACGAAGAAATACATTGTATGACTAAGATACTAGTACATCTGCAACGACTAGTTAAACATTTAGCATTGTGGGTTTCTTAAATTATTTTACACTATCAACATTCCATACAAACCTTAGAAAACACTTTCGTTTCTAATGATTCCTAAACAAACACGCTTCCGGTCATGATCGAGCCATGCCGAGTGTGATTGTGTAAACACGCGTGTTTATGTACAGGTAAGTCACAATTTTAAAGTGACACTAATTAGGAAGCCAGCCTTGAGAGGATTATTAAACAATTATTAATTAGCAGTCATTGTTAATTGTTGTAGTATGTTCCCATAGGCCTGAATCTGCATATACCGATCGCGATATGTGCATGTAAACCAATCACGTGTTACGACAAACCACAGGTGAATTTCAATTGTTTGTATCCATGTTATATTTACGTAATTGTTGGGTTTTTTTATTTAAAATTTTGACTAAAATTAAATTCGAGATAGCGACTATTTTTTTCTCTGAATATCCGTTCTAGGGACCAGGAATTGACTTTGACACAACCGGAGTTTCGAGTCATCGAAATTCGAGTCATCCGATCTTAAAATACATACACAAAGAAGGACAAAAAACGGGACTTGAAAATTAATTCGACTCAACCGGAATTTCGACTCAAGCGATTTTGAGATAACGAGTTTCGACTGTATATCATTGATAAGTAGCTTCTAATCTCTTGACCAGTGGCATTTCACATAGCAACCAAAGATGGAAAGGATATAGCAGCTTTAATACAGAAATGGAAATCTAATCTTAGGATATAATCAATGTAACGAGAATATTTCTTTATTGAATTTTCATCCATTCTTGGCATTTCTGAACAATTTTCATATAGACATCAATATAGATGACTGTGTACGATGATAACAGTGATCAGACAAAAGTCCATCATCATTGTGCGAGGTCAAATGAGAAAATAAGTTTATTACAAATCTGCAAAGGAGAAAATAATTTTGTTACATCGAATCTAAAAAATGTTTCATCATTAAGTAACCTGCTTAGACAACCTAGACTTTTTGGGTCATATATTGTCAACCCAACGACTTCTGTCGAGTCATCATAATTATGAATGAAAATTGCTGCATGTCAGTAACATTTAACAATGATGAAATCTTGAAAACAAACAGCAACCCAACTTCCATATACATGTATGTCATATTATCAGTGATACCTGAACTCGATTTTGTCCAATTGTAACCACTGTTCACAAAATGTCTATTATATGGAGATATAAGCAGACATGCCAATATAGAGGTCTACCAGTAACATGTCACTATGTATATCTCAGCAGATTTACTTCCATAAAAACTTATTGTCTCCGATTCCAGGCAATTTATTTCAAATTAAGAAAATTTGTTTGGACACATGGGAACTTTGTAGAGTATACAGGACGGATATAGAGTTGTATCAAGGCTAGTAATTCCAGCAGCCATTTTTAGATAGCCATAATACGTCCATTACATGTAGGTTTATCAGACCATGGACAAACGCATATCTGTTCAATACACCGCTGCAGTGAATGTTTCATTTTGAACAACATAATCTGGAAAAGGAAACTGAGAGAACAGGCGAGAACCTACAAGTCTCTATAAATAAAAGTTACACGATTCACAAATAACTCAGAAGTAAATTATACATTTTGTATTAGACACAATAAGTGGCTCGTCCCGATAAGCACTGCTCCTCCACCTCCCCTTTTTGAGGCACCAAGTTCTCTTGCCAATTAAAATAGTTTTTTCATCAAATGCAGACTGAGATATGAATGCAACATGTTTTTTTTTTCTTTCATTTCTTTTGCAAATCGGTTGTGGTAAATTTTCTACATTAATCTTATTCCTAAATGTGATCAAATTAAGTGCCCTCTCAATGTCAAATTTAAAGCACAAATTGATGCTTATTGTGTCAATTAATTATGGTATATGTATCCATCCAGTTATGATTTGTTTGACAATATTCATCTGACATCCAAGATTTTTTTCTATTTTGCATTGGAAGCGATAATGTGATTTCTACAATATTTCAATCTTCTGCTGACATATACTTAAGGAATTCAATACTGCATGGAGATGAAATGGAAATTCTGACTTTTTTAAAAACCTATATTTTGAAAGTTCAAGGGTCAATTTCATTGAATTTACTGTGGAGACTTTCACAATTAGCTGTCAATGTCTTCTAAACAAATCATAAAGTTTTTTAAGAAATCAACAATTAAAATCAAATCTTCTAAGTTGTTTCAAAATTACACTTTTAGGTAAAGAATGAAAGAAAAAGTTACAGAAATAAAATACCATTGAATACCGATCCTGATGATTCATTCATTAATATGATATATCATAGAGGATCAAGCAGATTGTCCTCAACACCAGTGACATTTCAGACTTTTCCTGCTATGGCCTATTGCGAGTGGATACACAGAAATCTGAACCACCCTAAGGGCCTGGATGTGTAGTACGCCAGTACAGTACAGACTGTTGCTGATTCGGTTTTATGTGATATTTGTCACTGATGTAACCACAACAGTCTGGCGGATTTTTGTCAACTCTGTCGTCTTTCTGCTGATTGGCTCCTACTCATTTTCTGCGACTAATTCAACCAGATTCATGGCTAGTGAAAATGGTCACTTCTGGTGGAGACAAAGATATACTGTAATGACACATATTTGACCCCAATCTGACAATGCTGCACTGAGCAATGCTAAGCTGACCTATACTGACAAAGGTCTTGGGACACTCTGACCATTACTAGATCTGATAAATTGATCTTAATTCCTAGATATGCATATATACATGTATCTTGCATAAATATAAGTATTAGTCATACAACGCTACCATCTTAAGGCCATAATGCTCACCTGTCAGACTGACCCAAGCATTGATGGTCAAGTTTCTGGCTATATATATATATGAGCGGTCAAATATAGTGCGTTAGACATACATGTCCCAGCCTCTATATAAAATTGAAATGGAACCCAAATGGACAAAAACCTAATGAAATCTGAAGGGACTGGCATGGGTAACACTTCATGCCTTCCCCTTTAACTTAACCCATTAAAGACAGATTTAGATTCTTCTAAATCAAAGACTAGATCAGTTCATTATAAAATTTCAGGGGTGAATGTGTAAAATGAAAGGTGTACTCTGTACTGTTTGATAAGGAGGGTATCAAGACTCTGAGCCCCACAGGAATATTGGTCTTAGATAAATCACGATGACAGCTTCTTCCTGAAAAATATCTCAGAAGAGACCTTCCTGTAGATCTATATTTGTGATAATGACCTCTAACCACAAGTTAAGGTCAGTAATTGACTAGTTTTGTACACACTCTCCAACGTGAATGGCACTGTAGTATGGAAATTTCATTGATAAATCATCACTTATTATCATGAATGGAATTACAAGACTGACCTTCACTTTACTGACCATCACATTACTCAGACCAATGACCCCTGCCGACTCCAAACAGGAAATAATTTGTAGAAGTTCACCACCAAAATAGTGAATAAGGGTTCCCTTGTGGTCAGCTCTGTGTCATAATGTTATTAATCATATACGCCTAAACAATCAGTCCACTGGACATGTGAATCAACATCACGTGTGAACTTTCCAAGAACTTTAACTGAAATTTTGCTCAGCTAAATACTTAACACTACACATGTGAATATTTTATTGTCATGCTTGAAAATAAAGATTCTTGGATTATTTTTGTAATGTGCTTTAACATCAAATTGGTCATTTATGAAATATGCCTTGTTTTGATAGATAAAGAAGCAGGAGTACCTGGAGAAAAACCATAAATCTACTGACAGTACTATCCTGAGTAGCTTATTACCCATAGTTTGATTTAGGCTACTAGTATAACATTGAACTACTAATTATTCTCTTTTCTTCAAATGGTATTATAAGTCAGTTTTATAAAGCAAACAACAACATCTGAAGGTCAATTTTGAGCGGAGTCATTGTCCTGAACAATCAAGACAAATTGCTAGTATCTGAATGTGGACATTTATTCTCTAAAAAGTAAATACATTAATCATGATATGGCAAATCTATCATATTTCTTGTCTGAGATGCCAATACTGTACATGAAATGTAACAACATGCCAAAATATATCTACATTTAACAATTATGTCAATGATGCTGATTGCGTTGCTTCAATCCAAAATTGATTTTATCCACCTGTATCAAAACAATTAAAGTTAAGAAACATAACAGATAAACATATATAATTGTTTACCCAAAGTTTCAAACAGAAAGTTAATTGTTTTTGATAACATTAGAAACCCCTGAAGGATGCCCAATCAATATCAAGTAGTTCTTTCTAATCTATTCAATGGGCTGCCATCAAAGCAAATAACAGGCTATCATACAGTAAATCAAATCAAAATACTGAGAAATTTGTGTTTTAAAACCCATTATTATTGAAAATCTTTCTGCATATATACGTTTACTGTAATAAGATTCTGTACTTCTCCGTGAGGAACCTAACAATACTATACAGAGAAAGGGGATCTTGCTCTGAGATCAATAGCGGAAGTGTCCGTCTCGCTGTCCTATCTGCGTCTAATGATCAACGCTATTAGGTATAGTCATAATACGCCACTTGGTGGTAACATGAACCAGTAATATGTACTTATAATTATATCAATTTCACATTAAATGCAATGATACTCCATATAGAGATAGCTTTGGAATATTGTACTATAAGATCGTCCATTGAAATCAAGTTGTAAATTTGGCATTGTAAGGATAGCTGTGTATTATAAATATTATCAGATAGGCCCTTTGAAAAAAAGAAATTCTGTAATATGTATAATAATCATATCTATATTATCAATAGTGATACATCTCCCTCTAAACCTTTCAATGCCTACTTCAAAAGACTTCATTTAAATTTCTTCCTGTTGAGTTTAACAATTCTAAATTAAATAAGATTCTAACAAACAAATACAAAGATTTGATATAAGTTAGAATTTCAGTAAGCGGAAGAAATTTGCATTAAAGTCAAAACATAAAATTCTGAATATGAATAGACAAAAATCTAAAAATCTGTTTTGAAGGAAAAGAGCATTTGAAAGCTTATTGAAATTCTAACTTTTCAAATTTTTGTAACTCCATCGCACTTTAAGGATGTATGTATTGCAGTTACGAAGACGGTCAGCCGGGAGACATTATAAATAGACATGGAGCTCTACCGGATGTTGAATGGCATAACAGTCAGTGTAAAAGTCTATTATAGTTTAATTAAATGACAATAAAGGTCTTATCAAAAGAACTCTCCTCTTTCGTGAGGACGGAAATAGTACCAAAACTTGAATGTATGTTTTTTCTTCTAAAGAGTATAAAACATATCACAACAACAAAACTGTTTTAGTATGTACCCTTACTTATAGATTCTCACAGAAATCATGAGAATTTTGCTGTAAATTGTCTTGTTTCTTTTACCTGAAAACACCATATTGATTACAGGAGATGTTTGATGCCATTGTATAAATATATACGGAAGATTCATATATTTATATGCTGGCTATGGTAAGAATGAGAAACAATGCATCCTGCCAAAAAACATAAGTAGAGCAGCCTTTGTTTCATGTCTTCAAAACATTTTTCATATGATTTATGTGTGTTTTCTTCTGTTAACATGTCATAAAGATTAGAATTTATGTTTTCACACATTTCATCAATGCTAGGTATTCTTCTGCCTGCTAATTATAGTTTGTGTTTCTGTTAATTCAGATCTTCCCCAATGCTAATGCACTTATATCTCAAAGAATAATATTTCACAATCATCAAGAAGCTTGTGTTTGATGTATCCAGCCTACCATTATTTCCTTAATCAGAATCATGTAGCACTTCCCCTAATTCTTTAACATATTAATGAAAGGTTCTCTTTGGTTAATTCTGAAAATTTTCATAATAGGAGAAATTGCGCATATTGATAAAAGTGGGTTTTATTTTGTTTTCTAACCAATAATAGAACAAACATCACTTCTATTACTTTGTTCCTTTAGAAATATCTGGAATTTCTTTATGATTAACCTTGGAGATTCCCTATTATAGCTAACACTCAGAGCATGCATACATGCACGTATGCTACTGGCAGGGACCAAAGAGGTTTTATTTACAACACAAACATTTAAGGAATTTCCATTAGTATCTTTGAACACTTTTTGAAAGAATTTCTTTTTAATCTTTTATTACTTTTTTCATTTTTTTCTAATTTTAAATATTCTACCCTCAGACCCACTAGCTGAATAATTCTCAATTCTCTAAACAAATTCAAGTTTCTACAGTATTTAAACTATAGGCATAAAAGATTAACATGTGATTTGGTTGATTCTGGGTTAATTAATACATTTATAATGAATGGATACCGGTATACATCAATATTAAAACTTATATTTCAAGAAACATTGTTCATAAGCAAACCATGCAACTAATGGTGTCAGCTGAAGTCTCAATCATGTCAGTCATAATTCAACACAAATCTGATACAGAACATAACTTCATAATTCAAAACAAATCTGATACAGAACAAAACTGATTATATAGCATAATCAGTGAATATTATCACACATAAGTGCAGTCAGACCCATTTTACCAAAATAAGTGTTATGTCAGCTGTATAACGTACCATGCAGTCTTAGAGAGCAAATGTTGCTGTTAAAAGTTTTAGCAATTCTCCAACAAACTTTATTTCATACAAACTTAAAAGAGAAAATAACTCTTAATTATAAAAATAAAAAAATAAATATCTGAAATCCTTAAATTTTTATCTGAAATTCTTGAAATTTTCCACAAAGCAGCATTTAAGTTTTTGTGTACAGATAGAAAACTGCATGAAGACATCAGCATCAAATTAGAAATGTCTGTCAGACAAAATACTGCAATATGGGGTGCAACAGGGTAACATTATATACCTCCACTTCTCCTCATTTCAAAGCTCAGGACATAATAATTAAGCTACTTGAAATAATCCAAAAAGATTTTAATTGCATGGGAGCACTGAGTTTATATTTTGGATAGAGTGGTATGAACTCTATGAGAAGTAAATTACTAACATATTGCCAACACTCTCGCCCCTCTAAACAGTTAATAGGATTAATCATATTTATTTCATAATCCTTGTTTGTGTCTCACGTAGGCAATAAAATCTCAAATTGTATCCTCGTTTTTTGGTGGAGAAACATTTCATCCTGAAGCACTACTTAGAGATGAAATAACCAAACAGGAGTGCACTCCTCTTAAAACACAAAATCTCACTCAAATTTTAAATTCCAACCAAGAACTATTCTCAGAAATAATTACTTTTCATTTCTAGATATACACAGCAAACAAATTCATCTGAAGCGAAGAATTCATAACCACTTTGAGAGTTGACCTGTACAATTCGATCCTTTCAAAGTTTTTTTGGAAACTCAAAGAATATTGTAACAAAGTACAGTTGCGCCCTTGCTAAAGAATCATCATAAAGTGTAATGGGGATTTTTTAAAAGAAAAGTAAAAGATGCTACCCCACTCACAAATGGTTTTTTTTTTCTCTAACAAAAACAGGAGAAGACAAATTAGTATTTTTCTTCAGTTAAAAAAGTTACATATATATATTACACCATTACCACCAATGGAAAGTTTGAGTTTTATTTCAAATCAAAAATATTAAAAACAATTAATTATTTCTCCAAAAAATGCTGTGGCACTCTATCCTATATGGAATGAAGTACTGAATTGTGCATGTACCTTTATTTATTGTGTTAATTAGACATATATACACGATTAAACACCAATTACTATTCAAGCGGTGAGTATCGTTTATGCTTTGTCGGCGTTGGAGTATCTTTAAATGCCACTTGAGGCAGCTGCTTATATTTATGCATACTAACTTTTATATACCAAGGGTAGATTTCTATTTAAGGCTCAATGCTTTATATATATATACCTTAATTGCTTGACATTGAGAATAAACGATACTGTGGTGGTATATCTATGGTATTAATTTCCACAAAGACTTTGTAACTTTTAGAAAAAATAAGCTAGAGTACATGTGCTATCTAGCATACAAAGCTGAGAAAATGTCATTTATCTCTATAAACAAATTACAGAATGTGGACTTTGCAGTATATAGGAGAGGAATTCTATTCATTTCTTTACAAAAAGATTTTATAATACTGCAAAATTCTGCAAGAGCTATTTGAGAACATGTACAGCAAAGCTCATGTCTGGGCTTGCACTACAACCTAGTCTGGAAATTTTGGTCCTCTATCTCAAAATTTTCAAAATCCAGGATTTTCTTCCTTTAAGTAATTGTCCATACCAATCACAATTATAATCCAAATTTATTGTAGAAATCAATGGCAATTTTTACGGATGACAATATTTCAACACTTGCACCAAACCCTTATAAAATTAACTCTGGTTCATTGGGCCTCTTGAAATTCTCAAAATCCAGCATTTCATTCTGTTGAATGATTTTCCATAACCATCACAAAAAATTACAATATGGAATTATGTAGAAATCAATGTTAGTTGTTACATATAAAAGTATTTGAAAACTTGCACCAAAACTTTAACCTAGGCATTACCAACACCTGTGTTTCAGCAGGGTGATTCCATAACCCAGTCCCTTTCTTTGAGAGACAAGTCTTTAGGCAGTGACAAATTTACAGCTCACCAGCAGTCAATGAAACTGTATGGGTACCAGGTATTGTGTATACTAAAACATTTGCCCCAACATTGAATAGAATTGTATATGTACTAATGGTGACATATATATTACATGTAGATGCTAACCTATACAGTCATATCAAAGCAAGGTAATCAGAGAACCTTGAGACTCATCAAAACAAGCATGTCATATATCCTTCGGGACATATTGAAATCAATTAGAAAAAAAACCTCTGGTAACTTCAATAACAGTAAAGATCAGCTTCAGTTTTTGTAAGGTTAAACAGATCTTAGATTTCGGGCAGATGTGATCGACCAGAAAACTTGATCTGAATAGCTTCAGGGAAAGTCGGTTCTCTAGGCTAATGGTCTCGACCTAACTTAGTTAGGTATTTTTGGAAGCAAAGATTATGATGATAATGGTCCCCTAGCGAAGAATTACTCCTTTGAGAGATAGGGTTATAACACCATAGCATTTCTTTTTGTTATGTTTTTTTTTTTCGGAAAATATCTGTGAAAAATTTTGATGGTCAGTTACTGTTACAACTAGGACTTTTGACTAATTTGGTATAACTTGGGCACAACAGAGAACAATTTGTAGGTGAGAAACTGCAATATAATGATTTCAACTAACAGAGTTAAAGATCAATATTAAGCCGCAGTGGCCAAGTGGTTAAGATGTCTTGACATACTATATTATAAGCCCTCCACATCTAGTTCGTTGGTTTGAATCCCATGTGGGGCAGTTGCCAGGTACTGACCACTGGATGGTGGTTTTTCTCCGGGTACTCCAGCTTTCCTCCACCAACAAACCTGGCACGTCCTTACATGACTCTGGCTGTTATTAGGACATCAAACTAATAAAACCTACATTAAACAGTTACTGTAGGATCTTGTTTGTTGATTGGTTGATTAGGCTTCATCCTATTGTAGCGGGATTGGACTGGGTTGATCATCAGTGACCAGGTAGCTTATTTGATACAGCAATCGGCTAGTGTTCGGAGGGTCCCAGGTTGGAATCCTAGTCTGGCCGCTACATTTTCTCCTCTCCTGTTACACTTTTAACAACTAACAGATATTTAAAGATGGCTTACCCTTTATGAATTATGTAACATGTATGAATATCTGTATATTTTGGGAGGCTGTCGTATTTGTTCGTGTTGTGTATCTTTGCATAAGTGTGACACTTACCCTTTTTTATAGTGCTATCTCACTGAAGCATGCCACGAAAGATACCAAACAGCACACCCCACCCCGCCACATTATAGTGACATCATATCAACTTTGTGGATGGCAAACCCCACCAAGCCACATTATACTGACAACAAGCGAACCCCTCCCTTTCTGTATGATCCAATACAGTTAGAAAGTTCATGGTTATTTTAGTGATGTCTGACAGAGAATCTAGTTCATGGGCAAAATTCAAACTATGGAAAGCATTCGTTGGAAATGATTAGAAGTGTTTTAGAAAAGAAGCATTCAGTTCCAGCATTAAAATCAAGCTTATCAATCTTCACAGTTAAAACATCATTGAAGCATGGCTTTGTGCTGCCTTAATGCAAGCCTTATGCACTTTATTTACTCATAAACATTGACAAATATTTACTTTTGGTAATCTATAGCATGCAGACAAAAATATACAACAAAATGTGTCTGTTTAATCCAGGTTAACAATAAAATACACCTTTTTAACCAAATAAATAAATAAAATACACAATTTCTTGTCAAAATGCTACGGAATCTGAAACCTTTCTCAGTGTAGACATATTTTTCTCTTATGTATGTATTTAGCATACTAAGACTCTTAAATCTGTCTGAACCTGATGTGATTTAAACACATTTAAAAACGTAAAAAATAATCTGGCATCTTTTCAAAATGGAATAAAACCTACAGAAGTGGTCCTTAGCGTCAATGCCCGACATTTATAAGTATATCTATAATGGATTGGCACATCAATACATTGTTATTTCTCTGTATGGTTAAACTCGCACAGAGGACTAAGTCATGACAAAAAGCCATCACCATACCACGACGAGAGGAATCTCTATCTGGTTTGTCTGTGATGTGATATTTTGTGATTTTTATGAGCATGTGATTAGATAGATCATTCATTTTTCCCAAGCCAAAAGTGCATCTCTCTTTAAAATGCATCTACAAAGCACATAGCATTTGTCTGTAGATGTGATTACTTATATCAACAGTTAACTATTGCCCTATAATCGCCCACAAACGGTCACAGACTGTCCACAACTAACCTATCATCACATACAAATGTACATATTTCTGTTCAAAATTCGCTTAGCTTGACAAACGTATACTAATTCAAAGTTATTTTCTCATATTTCTTTCCTTTATGCATGAAGACATATTCTGTATTTGCATATTATAGAGTTATCTGCCCTTGCGGGTAGGTATCAATTGTGACATCATGTGTTTGCGAGCGTACCATCATACTTATCGAGTAAACAATGGGAATTGCGTCCACAAAATAATGACGTCACAATGGATACCTACCCACAAGGGAACTAACTCTGTAACAGATATGTAATATGAAGTTAATGGACCTATTCCTCTCTGCTGAAAAGGAGGAAAACAGTAAAATGAGCCACTCAATCCTATATTTACACCAAGACATTAAAGTGATACCATTTGTTCAAACGATTCGACTTTGTGACCTATGGTGACCTTTATCACCAACATGTTTTCATTTCGTTTTAAAGATCGCAGCTCGCAGACGTGACACATTACAAACTAAATCCATAAATAGAATGGGCTTTGATAAAATCATAAACTGCCAATGCCTCTTCCATCTGAAGCATATTATTTTGATATTCTAGAAGTTTTATAACTCTTTCATGTACATTTTACATCCAGCAAGCCGATACGTCAAAGATAAATGTTACATTTGGTATTGATTCTGTGGACATTTTCAACCTTTCTGTCAATTTCATTTTTGGAACATTCATTCAGAAGAGTTTTTGAATTTTATTTCCATAAAATCTACAAAAAGAACAACCATATTTTACTGTCAAAGTTAAAAATCATTCATTCTTTATTTTCTTTCTGTTTTCTTTTCAAATTTGAATAAAATCTTTGACACAATTGTATCAAGAAAGGATTGGGTAGGCTTAACCTTGACTACAGCTATATAACCACAATCTCATGTATGAACTTCAAGGGAGATAATTTACAGATATGTGCATATCCAAATTATATTCTTAATTAATTACACTAAGATGATATTAAATTAACTACAACACAGTTCAAAAAAGTATTCCAGAGTTAACTTGTGGAAACAAAAATTGATTGAATAGATAGCAAGAGACCAGGAAAGACTGCTTACCAATTACCTGAAGCAAGCACTCAATATTTAATAATAAGCCAATAAATGATAATACTTCAACGTCTTCTTCAAGCTGACAACAAAATATTGCTGAATGTTGAATTACTGGTAAATTAATTCTGGTTAATTCAAAGTCAAATTCACACTTTTTATACAAGAAGTAATTGAAATGCATAAATCTCAATTTTTTAAATACAGTCAAACATCAGTCTATAAAGATCACCCCAAGGAAAGGTCCGTATACACAGGTCAAATTGTGACCTAAGAAAGTGGTCTTGTTAAGCAGGTGGTCTTTATACAGAGGTGGTCGCTAAGGCAGGTTTCACTGTACATGACTGCAAGACAACAAACTCCGAAGAACCATTATAAAAACAAAGTCTAAAGTCCTCGAGAAATTCTTGATAAATCCTTACACAAATGCATTCATCATACACCCAACCCTCTTAACAGACACCAGAGGGGCTATCCATCACTTCCTTTTTTAATACTTTAAAAATGTCATACCAGACAGAACCTGTCAAAAAGATAGGAATTTAAGAACACGCTTTAAACTTTTGAAAGTGATCATCATGAAACTGAAAGGTTCAGCTGCTTGTGTGAATTGCATGTTCATATAGATCTATCATATAACACAAACTTTTTATCGACCATGATCTCAATAGTTTGAGCTTTAAATTAACAGAGGCATCGGCAGTAAAGGGGTGTTATAATGGAACATACCACCAAACCATTTGACAGAAATATCACCCTCATTGAGCTTGTTAACTCTTCAACTACAACTTGAAAATGTCCTTCGCTGCTTTTGAAGATTCTGTTTTTTCTGGAGAGAGATGGGGGAGGGGAGGTGTATGTTTCTTGATCTGTATTACTTCCAAGAAGTAACTTGGATTACTTATAAAAATAAGAGCATTGCTTGGTATTTCCTCATCTTTAAAATTAGTCAAATTCTCTACGTTGAATGACAAAATTTTTGACCAAAAACAAATTCAACTCTCAGGGTATCATACAAACATTGCAGCTGTTCATTAACAATTTGTTTTACACATTGTGATTGGCAACACAGTGACTGCTGACCAAACTACTTTTTTCCTCATGAGTGCCACACCACCATTTGTCAGCGTCATCAATAATTGAGTGATGTCATGTTGTGATCACAACTGAATGTCCGAACTGATGATGAAAAGCAGATGTGTTGTGGTCGTGTTAAAATATGCTACATTTTTATGAGTGATGTAAAATCATCCTGAAATACTGATAATCAGTGAAAAGCATTTTGCTGGAAGAGTTTTTAACTGACAAATTTTGCAGATTTATTGAGTCTGAAATAGACTTGAACTTTATTACAATGGTTTGATAATTATTTGGTGCGTGGTAGATAGCACCGTGCAATGGGCATGATTTTATACAGTTCAATAATGAATATAATCTCTATTGTATACCTGTAATTTATAAGCAAAAATTAAATAAGAACATAATAGAAAAAATATCATAATTCAATTAATACTTTAAAAACACTAACAACATATACAGAACTTCATAATAATATACATGTCAAACCAAATTGTAGAGTGGGCCACAAATTGAACCATTTAAATTTCAATAAAGAACTTCCAAAATTTATAGACGATTTAACCATCTAACTATTTAAGACAGTCCTCTCCTGAGGACCTTTGTTTCTCATACCATGATAGAGATACAGGACATTACAGAGACTTCAGTCACAGAAACACCTCAGTGAAGCAATCCGAATTAATGACTATTAACGTTTATGTCTTTTTAGAAAGGTCACAATGATATCAAAATTTTGTTGAAACTAAATTCAAAATGTCAGCACTATCATCAGGAGAAACATAGTTTTCTAGCTCCAGCGAGATATTGTACCTTTGAAGCTCAGTGATTATTTACACTTACAGGGAAAGATTTTACCATGGAGTTTCCATAGCAACATGCAGCTTACTAACTAAAATTAATGACACATTGATTTCTAAATAGCCGAAATTTGCTGATACCCAGTCTTTTGTGAATCTCGCTGGTAATTTGAGATAGACATGAATATTTGAAGTGTGAGCAGTTGTCATTGCCATCGTTTTTCATTTCATAATCCTGATATTCCTATAGCTAAGCCTTTTATGTCATTTCAGTAACTAACTGTAAACCAGCTGTATCTTTCGCCACTACAAAACATCTTGATTTGTATATCAAAAAGTGTTCCTGGAGATTAACTTTCATCAATTGATTTGCAAATTCAATTAAAATACCTTCTAATTTAGTGGAGTTTAGATTTTTTATTTTGCAGACAAAACTTTTACCAATTTATTTGCACACCAGAGACACATGGTTTATAGTACCTTTTCTAAAGTAGTTTGAACCTTTCTGAAATTTTAAAGAGTACATTGTTCACAACATTCAACATTAGTCTACAAACCATAATTAATCTTTTTACCAAAATTTATTGCAGTCACTATGGTGAAACAAAACTTTATGAACATGCATATATTTTGTGAAAACTTCTCCTGATTTTATAACTTATACCAATCAATAATCCTACATGTAAGCACTTTCATTGTAGTTATAAGAACACTTCCATGACAGGCTGCAGGTTCATAATTCCAGACCTCTATACTGCACCAGGTCAGTACGTGTAAGTGCCATAGCCCAGGCCTACACTAAAGTTGGTTGTCCAGGTGTTGCTGGGTCCAGGTGTTGCTGGGTCTATCATACCAGAACCTGAGCTCAGTCCAGAAATTATCCAATCCTAACCTAGTATACCATCTAGGATAGTATACTTAAAGTTTAAATTCTGCTTAGTCTATTGCAAAGCCCAAACTCTATTCATAGATTAACAAACCTCAACCTAGACCAAATAAAATTCTGTTTAGCCACTTGAAGTCCAGAGGTTGCATAGCCTAAACCTAGACCTATTGGTTGCCCAGTCTAAACACAGCCTAAACCTAGACCTAGACCTATTGGTTGCCCAGTCTAAACACAGACCTAGTGGATACCTAGCCTAAACCTAGTCCTATTGGTTGCCTAGCCTAAACCTAGACCTATTAGTTGCCTAGCCTAAACCTTGACCTATTGGTTGCCTAGCCTAAACCAAGGCCTATTGTTTGCCTAGCCTAAACCTAGACCTATTGGTTGCCCTACCTAAACCTTGACTTATTGGTTACCTAGCCTAAACCAAGAACAATTGTTTGCCTAGCTTAAACACAGGCCTATTGGATACCTTGCCCAAACCAAGAACAATTGTTTGCCTAGCCTAAACACAGGCCTATTGGATACCTAGCCTAAACCAAGAACAATTGTGTGCCTAGCCTAAACACAGGCCTATTGGTTGCCCTGTCTAAACCTGGATCTATTGGTTGCCTAGCCTAAACCTAGACCTGTCCTACTGCAGCTACATGAAGTCCAGAGATTGTGTAGACTAAGCGTAGACCTATTTTATATTAGCCACTTGAAACCAAGAGGCTGTCCAGCCTAACCCAAACCTATCCTACTGTTTACTACTTGAAGTCCAGACGGGTCTAGTCTAAACACAGACCTATTGGTTGCCTAACCTAAACCCAGACCTCCCCCGCTGTTGCAGTTTGCAGTCCAGATTCTGCCTGTCTGAGTGCATCACTTTATACCACAGCTAGCAGCAGGAATCAATTGGCTCCAATAAAAAGTTTTGCTTAACCATGTGGAATAATAACTATCGCCTCACAAGTAATACATCTTTAGAACAATACATCATACACACTATTGGTTAGAGATTCCTTCCCACTATAAGCTGACTGTCTACCAACAACTAAGGGAGGGGCACAGGAGTGTCAGCCAGAACCTCCCAGCAGTCACAGAACCAACTTCCTGGTTAGTCCTTGGAGGAAGCCTTCTTATACTGTTCAGGATGTACATATCAATTAGCCCTAACATAAAAATGTATCACTCGTTGTGAGCTTTCTGTACCACACAGTATGTCAGTGTTCTCTGGCATCATATTCTACCAGTGTGCCTTGTCCAGCCATTTCTACCTGGGCTTATATTAGCCATAAGTGCTCCCTACAAATGGCTTACTGACAGACCAAAGTGCTCAATGGTGCTTAGATGTTACAAAGATCTTTTCTTGGGAGCTTATACAGCGGCTTATTACTGCTGACCAGTGTTATAATCGTGCTCTGTTAATTGAATTGAAGTGATTCATTGGAGACAAAACTGACCATTAGTAATAATTTGTTATCACCTTGGTTTTGTCAAAGGTCAAAGGAGCTTACTGGTAAAGCTTAATTCATAAGGACTAAATATATAGCATTATCATGGACGATGAATGACATATGATCTAATGAAATTTCAAAAGGATACATACATATGTAATGTTGTTTACTACAAATTGTGATAAATATGTATTGAATACTTAAAACAGCAGTATATAAAAAAATATATATATATATATTACAAAGGAATGATCACAAAAACTTCGCAATGCACCAAAGAGAAAATTTTTTTTAAGATTGACTTGTATAAAAAGTGTTTTTATTTGATAAATAAGGATTCGGTTAATTTGAATCCTTTCATCTATTTATCAAGATCTTAATCTAAAAAAAAAAAATACTACTTATCTATTTAAAGATCTTTACACATTTGGGACTGCATCAGGGTACTCCATAAACTTTTTTGATGAGAAAGAAACATTTCTCATATCCTTCTCAAAAAAACAAAATGACATAAAACACTATCAAATTTATAAAGGAATTGATTAATATTTGAGTAAGAATAAAAAAACAAAATTTATTTGCAATTGATGTGGAAACAGGATCTCGACAAAGTTATAAGCAAACAATCTTTTGAAGGCTACTAACTTTGATTTTATCAACATTTCAAAAGAAAAGACAAAATAGGCAATGTGATCAGTATATGGCTATACAGAAGGGATCTATGGTATCTATGTACACAGCAAATTCCAGTGTGCCCTTTGAAAGCTACCCATGTGATACTGAGATGCTGTGTGGGATATAGCAGCATTTATCTGCTGTTTAAAGCAGTGGTCATTTGGATCAATAAATGACCAATTGACCAGAGGAGTTGTACCTGACACCCATGAGTGGTCTTTCCATGTAACAGATAGACACCAGGGAATACGTAACCATCTGGCTATGGACAGGAAGTGTGGGCACGGGAGTCGGAATCTGTCCAAAGGAGTACGGATAAGTCTGTTACATTACTTACAACATACTATTCTACAATTAGTGCTTACTATTTTCCGCTGGATTTTACCTGTGATTGATATTTTCATATTGATATTTTCTATTCCAGGTAAGAAACCAATATACACATTTAAAATGGTTCTTTTCCCATTTTTTTCCTCCATTATCATATATGCAGACTATTACATTTCATTTTTTTCTCAAAAAGTCAGAAAAAATATTTCTAGTGTATGAGAAAATGAATACATAATAGAAGATAACTTTTCCGTTTTAATTATTTATATAAAGATTGAACATTCTACCCTAATAGGTTTTTTTTAATTGTGAAGTCTTACTAAATTTTCCTTTTCTCTGATATTATCCTTGAACATTTCACCAGTGAGGTTATGTTAATTGTTACAACAATTAATTATAATTACTGTTATTTACTCCATTCAGTGAGCTTATAAATAGCCATAGGATTATGTAAGAGGGGAAACATACTATACAAATGGAATTAATGGAGGGGGTTGCTGCAAATGTTAATATGTTGTCATTAAATACATTTCAAGCTAATTATTGTAATTTGAACAGAAATTATATTTTCTGTGCATACATTACATAAAAGTCTCCGATAGTTTGAAGTATGATTCGAACTCAGCCATTTTAATCCAAATTTTTGGCTGTGTGTAGGTGTGTGCATTTGGAAAAATCAATAACCATTGTGTATGTTAAGTGACTTTAAAATCAGTCAAATATGCTGCAACTTTATAAATACATTTCAAAACACAACAAAGCAATTACAAGTTTTGTTAATGAATCAAGAGATGTCACGTTCTGGGTTAAAAAATATAAAACATCTCTAACCTTTTCCTAAAGATTTTTTTTCCTTGTTTAGTTTTCTTTTCTTGTTTTTCTTCCTTTCAAATAATTGCTTTTTTACAATGGAATTACAAGTCATTTGTATTTGACAAACTGATGCTTATATCATTTATATGTAAAATTTAAAATTAATATCAACTTAAATGAAATTCAATATATCTCTTGCTCTGCTGATAAGCCAATTATGTCATTCAAGTGTTGAGGAAGCACAGAACTTCTGTGAGATAATACCCCTGAAGTCTGTATAAATATAAGCTTGGAACACAACACTAGAAACGGACAACACACTCTCCCCCCTCCCCACCTCCCCTCAACTCCCTCCCACTCCATGTCTTTCCTCTCCATCGTCAATCAATTCACGGCAGACCTGATGCCTAAATACATCTATACTACAATTAAAGCTTTGATGGATACATTACAATCTTTCTCTCAAATTCAAATCTGACAGAAAAGTAAAAAGTTAAATGAAATCTTTGGTGAAACTTGATGGATGTTTTCAAAATAATTAAATTCAGACACAGAATTCTGCAGATTGCATGTAAGTGTGGCTATTTCGGGATGAACAAGTAGAAAAAGATTGGGTTTCATTGTGTATTCAATAAATACAACTGTTAACTAATTGTACTCAATCAGACACTGAACTTACAGGTTTGCCTACATGTATACATAATATACCTCTTCTGGTTTCTCTCATAGCTCTGAGCTTCACAGTAGAAGGTAATCCTACCGATATATTCCCATGGGCTGACGTTAGCCATGATTTACTCTGCGTTATATCAACCTAACAGTTGACTTAGCATTTTTGCCATTTTAACCAAGCTTTAGAGAGCAACAATTGCCTTTGTTCTAGTGTAATATTCTTTCAGTGTAATAAATTTTGTGGATCTCAGAATTACAACAAAGTATGCATAGTCCCTGAGCAGGATTGTGAAGCTAATTCTCATAATGCATTAATGATTCTTCATATGCTTCATTAGACGTGTCTGCAATATCTTCTACCTGGACATCAAAGTTCTATATCATTATAATGGGAGAAAGTAATTAACAATATCCTGGCCTTTTCCTGGGGTCAGAAACAACTACCTTGTGTTTTTTGAGCAAATAAGATTGATGCACAAGGTATATATAGCCTTCTTGGCCTATGCTAATGCTTGGACCAGCTAAGAGACACATACTTGATGAGTGAGGCTCAGCTTGGTTCCTTCATATACCAATTCTTTGTATCAAACATCTTTATCTTGGTTCCTATGTCGCGAGGCGTATATACTTGGGCTTGAACCATGAAAGGTTCCTCTTGGTTCCTGAGTGTACATATGCTTGGGGTTGAAGCAGCTTCTCCTTGGTTACTAAGTTCGCTCATGCTTGGGCTTGAACCAGCTTCGAGACTCCTTGATTTATTTTTAAGTTCACTCATGCAAACATGAGATGTGCCACAAATTTCCCATTAAACTTCATATGTTTCACACTTCTTAATGTAAATGTATTTACTTCTCACAAGAACATAACTTCTATTAGCTATGCATGTAAATAGAAATGTCATTGGTCTAAATACATAATTTCGTTCTGCCTTAGCCATATATAGAATGAATAACTGAAACTTCCATCATTTTTGATAAGCTAAGTGAAAAATAAATAAAATATTGTTTAGCAATCGGTAAATCCTGGAGCGCATTACTATCTACCATTGACAAAGTTGGAGGAATTGATTTTTTTTTTTCAATTTAAAAGTCTAGACTGCAGGTCTTATTTTCTGACAAACCAAGTCTCCAGGTTTTTCTTACTGGCCGTGACTTGCATGTATTTTCTTATGGGTGTACAAAAACTGCAAAAAATCGTAAGAAAGGCCTTAGCATCTTATACTCCATTGTAACTGAATTCTAAAATGAAATAACATCATTGGTCACTTCTTTAGTATTGTCCTAATTGACCATGTCCTTAACAGGTAATAACTTTGACCTAAAGTTGTACTATTGACCTTGGGACATATGGGCATTGATACCAGAGAATGTGTGAAGTTTTACCACGGAGTCAGTATTCTGATGTCTTACAATAGAAACTGCTCCAGGGATCAGGAAACATGATATGATGCTACTCATTACACTGTATATAAACGGTGATTGTGACCAGAAAGAAAATCAATAAGTTTGAATGTACTTTAAATATCTATCAACCTTGGCCGAGTGGGCCACTACTTAAGTGTTGTTTTTTTGTTTTGTTTTTTGTTAAAATGAAAATGAAGCAAATAAATCTCGTTTTAATAAACTCAGAAAATTCAACTTAATTGAAAAACTGTAAGATTTTCTAAAAAAATATTCAACCCTATGGAATCACCATTTCCCTGGTGTCTGGTTGTGTACAATACTAATAACGTTACAAAAATTGTTTAAAGTTTTCAGCAAAAACTGTAGCATTGTACTAAAATAAACCCTAAGGCATTTAACTTGGAATGTTTTCGGAGTATAAACCCACACAGATAACCTCCTTAATGAGAGAGTTCAACAAAATACAGGAAGCTAATGTGGTTTTGATGAACATACGCAGACACTCAATCAAATGTTTACCCAATTAATTTGACATGTAATTCTAAGCACCCACGCTGTGTACAGGTCAACTTTTTGGCCTATCAAATCACACACAAAAATTCAAAGGAACATCTCCCCTGTGATGCCATGTTTTACATTACAAAATTGGTTCCATACATTATTTCAGTGGGTTGTACATGATTTGCTATACAACACATATCTCAATCTCTTACTTACAAAACATACCTCTCACTCTTAATTACAAGGGTCAGGAATGACGAGTAATGATACATTACTCTATATGCAGCTAAACAATAAGTATAAATACATATACTGTATTGTGACTAGAACAAATCCATTAGAAACTGTTCTTTCAAATTCAGATCATATCAAGTATGTACAAAACCTCGGCCAGATAGAGATTTGTAGTTTAATCAGTGACACAAATGGTGATTTGTGTTTCTGAGAAACCTGAAACTTGACTGGTTTGTGCTGATGTGGTTACAAAGACATATTGCTGTGGATATGGTAAGCAATTACATCCAACAAACAAACAACAAAGTTATTGAGTTGCTGAGATAGATCAGTGTAAATAACAGTTTGGCTGAGGGAAGTGTAATCAATAATAATGGCTCTTTCAAATCTAATTAATTAATATTTACTTTCCACTGATTATCTGTTGTTTTTGTCTATAAATACAAAACCCGAACATTTTCGACCTAGCTATGTTGCTATATAGCAACAGAAGAATTGTGTTTGTCAATCTGATTTATTATTGGGAAGTCAGAGACAGATGTAACTTGTGTAGGTGTGTTACACCAGTTTGGGATGGGGATCTGGAGATAGGATCTATCCCCCTTAATCTCAGCATTCCATCAATACAAGAACATAGTCATCCTCGTGTTATATTGATAGGGATACATGGTTACTACATGTATATTGTCCATCCCGAGCTAGTTAACCAGTCTTTACCACTCTCTTCCAATGATGAACCACACCATAATTTGATCTCCTAGCTTTGACTGTGTTATTGTATAATTTTATCATAATTCATTCAAACTAACCTACCATCTGAAACCAGACTTTCATTTTTTGTTAAAGGTTTACGCAAATGAAATAAATATTCATTTTTATAATTGTTTTACAACAGAAAAACAATTCTAAAAGTCCACATTTCAAAAAAAAATCATGAACTTTATAGAGTACTGCTTGTCAAAAGTAGGCATTGAACTTTTTTTCTTGCATTATGACAAAGTTTGCTTCTCTTGTACTTTCCGAAGGTTCACTTAATAGAACATCTACTCAATCCTCTTTCATATGAATGGATGTTATAGGACAATTAGTGAGAAACAGTATGAAGGAGGTAATTATTTCATAAGTGAATGGTTGAGTATAGATAAAGACGCTTTACAATTAGCATCAAGTAAGACTCAATTGTTCGAAAATGTTTCTGCACGAATCTTGAGTTAATATTGGGCCAATCCTGTTAGGGTACTCCAGTCATGTTATGGTTGTCAGAGTACATCTTGTGTCAGTAAGGCACCTCCTCAGATTCCTCCTGTATCTGTAGCTATGTATGTAAACATGACACAGGGGACCATACAATTATCACTAATTGACCACTAATTAAGATAGAAAGATATAGGGGGCACCTTACTGTGAGGTCCATCTACAGATAACTATACACTCCTGACCACTACTAATATATACCCTAAATACCAACAGGGGCCAGGCCTGTTGGACATGAAGATCAATATCTCCCAACATCACAATGGTTATTCTTTTAAGAGGGAGACTGTGTACTTTAAATATCAATAGATTTATATCATAAATATTTTTTGTTTCATCTGACTTTAAAAATATGGTCTTTTGCATTTTAAGTTAAATTTACAGTTATGTTCAACTAAGTGGTGACTGAGTGGTTAAGATGTCCCAACATATTACCACAAGCCCTCCACTTCTGGGTTGTATGTGAGTTGAATCCCATATGGGGCAGCTGCTAGGTACTGTCTGTTGGTCAGTGGTTTTTTCTCAGGGTACTCCAGTTTTCTTCCACCATAAAACCTGGCACATCAATACATGACACTTGCTCTTAATAGGACATAACACTAAACACATCAAAAATCATCAAAGTCATTCTAGGTTTTTGCTAAAAAAAGAAAACCATAATAAAGACATTTAAAATGTCTGAAAGATACCATTTGAAATATAGGGATATATATGTATACCATATGGAATAGGGATACCATATGCTACGTGACATGATGTAACACATGAGGACCAGACAAGCGAGGCAGATATGAGTAACACTATATCATTTGCCCCTAATTTCACAACGCCGACATAAAATAGCTAATTATTATACCTTTTCAAGGTCTTAAGTGAAAATCTTTATTATCTGTTTCCTTTGGCAGATTTATGAATGTGTTTCATTGAGCAGTTTGTTTTCATTCTACATCAAACTACATCACACATAAATTTGAGCTAAAAAAGACACAGTTTATGAAAATTGATGAGACATATATTGCATCTTTAAATCATACAACACGAAACATACATGCATCAATATCTCAAATACCCAAATATCTCAAATTGTTACAAGCATTGCAGTTTAACGATCAACATTACGATTGCTACAGCTTTATTATCAAGTGATTTCTCCGTATACAACTCCAGCATCAACGTCCCTAAATCACCATAACTCTACACCTAATCTTCGAAGCATCAATCACACAAAAGCTTGTAACAAGGATCAGATACACTGAGACTCTTTATATCTGTGAACATACTAAACTTTCTGAAGAACGTAAAAGCTTCAACAATTTCTGGGTTTTTTTCAACTTTTTCTTTTAATTTTCGATACTCTAAAGATTTCGCTCAAATGGGACTTATTTTCTAAGCTTCAGGAATATTGGTGAAGATTGATTTGATGGAAAAGAATTTTGGTTTTAAATTCTGTAGTTTTTCTCAGTCTTTAAAAAAAGACGATTTAGTGACACAGTTTTCAGAACAGCACAGGGATAATTGTGTTTTACATTTTTCTCTTGGTTTTCCTCCATCTTTCCCTTTTTCTGTCTTGATGAAAAGATGAACTTTGATTAGTTACATGAACTTGGATGAATAAGTACAAATTAAGTTTTTGAAGACTTTAAAACATCTGGGGATTAAAACTGATTACCATGCACTTCCGTCAATAGAGATTCTGTAAAATGTTACAAATTCCAAGATGGATGATTGTGTATAAATCAATGAATACTTCCATTGTCTTTCGAAGTTGTTAACAGTATGAATAGTTAGTTTCATGTCATTAGTAAATGGCCACGCATCATTTGTATATACAGTCAAACCTGCTCTAACGACCGCCTGAATATAATGACCGCCTCTCTATAACGACCTGTTTTTAGACTCCTCGTGCATTTTAACTATATAGTGGCACTCTGCATAACGACCACCTGTCTAATACAGCTAGCGACCAGTCATTTTAGCCCCGTCAAAGTTGTCTAACGACCGGTCGCTGAGATCGACTTTTCGAGTACCGAGTACAGTGTGTGTGTAGTAAGCGTTCCTTTGACCTTCTTCGGTAATCAACTCCCTTAGTAAGCAAATGGCAGCCATTATTGAAGTCCAAGCTATGAATTGTTTATACAGGACTGTATGGTTTATAACCTAGCAGTCGTAACATTTGAGGTACAAATATGTTTGCCGACTTGAAGATGGAAGTTTTAACGACCGTTTATGCCTATCAAAGACTGAAATTATGTTTGGTCGCGAACGCCATGTGCATGAAAAGATCACTCGTAAAGCGTGATTTTGAAGCCATAACTCGGATGACACGGTAGGCAAAATAAAACATGCCGATTTATTCAATGTGTTCCGTTATTCATTGTCGATATTTAGCATTGTAATAATACTAAGAAATGACCAGTACTTAACCTTTTTCAAATTGGGCCTATAAATTTACGTTCGATTTCTTCACGATTATAGAGTCAGTCGGATTATCGCCCGATGTAACCCGGGTATTCTCGATGTGTTTATCAATAAAATACGGTCCCATTACTTGGTAGAAATGCTACTGAAAGTTAATATGTGTACCTGCATTGTGATTTTAATAGTTTTGAAGCTATATATTGTGAGAAAACGCCTCCAAATCTATCTTTCATGTCCCGAGATTAATCTGTCAAAACTGGTTACACGGCAACATTACATACGACTTGCCAGCGAGAAAGTGTTGTACAAAATATTACACGCATACGTTGTCGGAAATTAATCTTGCACAGATAATTCCGGGCCATGTCAAGTCAGTAATTAGGTAATTGTTATATTTATAGCTGAAAAAATCTACAACTAGTGTGTATCAAAACGAGTTGATTTTGTTATGATCGAAATTCCGATTGCATTTGAAGGCCTCATCCAAACAATAAAAAATAAAATGAACACAAATTACAGAAAAATATTGATACAATTAGTTCTTAAATAATTCATGGTAATATATATATAAATATCCAATAGCAGGTCTGTTTTGCATTTTAAAAAAATCTGTTTTATTTACTGGCTCGCTGGTTGGCAGAAAGCCCCAACCTGTCTATAAAGGCAACCTGTCTATAGTGACCGTTTTTCTGTCTCCCCTTCAGTGGTCGTTATAGACAGGTTTGACTGTACTCCTACACACACAGAGTAACTAATCCACATAAAACATACAACAGTTGTACAAAACACCAGTACATCAGATCAGTTTTATCTGCTTATAATGACAAATCATGAAAAATCCAAAGTTACAGTGTTTAAAACAAGAGATTTGTACTTCTATAGTACAAATGATGATCAACGCCAAAAATCCCTTCCCACATAAAATGGATAGAAATCTTAAGAAATCTAGCGCAGAAAAAAAGAAAGAAAAAACTAAAACAACTAAAGAGAAAGTACAAATAGATATCATAATAAAGATCAAAGATCTGATGCCTAAATAAAAGAAAACAGAAATAGAGTTTATGTGGGGAATTCCATAAACCAGATATTTCCAATACTCCAGCCCAAATCTAACAAGTCAGTAAATGTTGCCCATGTGGACTCTATAGAATTCTGTCAGATAAAGGCTGAGAATTTCTTTTACAAGGAAAATAAAACCCAAATTAAACATATTCCCCTTGGTTGATATGGTGAAAGCTATTTAATTGTGATTTATTGACATCCCGATTCCTTTTGATAATCATCACATCACAACTACCGGATGGCCCAGTGCTGATAGGCCTATAGATTCTCTGCCTGCATGCTGTCTTTAATCCACACAAGAATCAAAGTAAGGCACTGTATAGTACAGGCAGACAGACTGGTTATGTTGTGAGACCCACTGCTCTATAACACTAACACTTCCATGGCTCTGTAGTGAGGAATGGTAATTCATTCTAAAACGAAGTTAGATGCTTTATTTAGACAGTGTATTGACAAATATTTTGATATACACTTCAACAATTGTGCAAATGTTTTGTTTTTATTTTTTTTTATTTATTATTTTACATTTTTTTTCGTTTAGACAGTGAATTGAAAAATATTTTCATGCAAATCCCCACATTTGTGTAAATAGCTTGTGTTTAATTTTCTTCTTAATATTTTTTTTTCCATTATATTTACTTTTTTACTTCAGAAAAAGATAGACAAATATTTTGATGCTAATCTCAACAAAACGTGTATATATATATTGTGAGTTGTTTTTTATTTTTCATTTTTTACTATTATTATGATTATGGTTTTTTTTCTTTTCTTTTTGCATATTATACTTTCAAACTTGCATTCAATGCAGCTATAGTCTTCATTTCATAACAAACTTGTATTCAGGAAAAAAGTTTTTATCATCTTTAAAATATTCTGATTTTGCTTTCATAATCATCACAAACAATTTTTTCATGGTCATTTGTCTTAATTTTTATTAATTACAGACATCATTTTTCAAATAACAAGTCTCAGATGGCTATTTATCACAAAACTCATTATAATTCATGACAATATGGTAGCATGATCACATTGTTCACCATTTTAACTGGTATCCATGGTGATCAGTCTAAGGTCTCATTATCATGACTGATGTTTATAAAATCTAAAATAAAAAAAGATCTGGTAATCTTACACAACTATTTGTCCAAGACACCAGACAATGTTAAATTTATGGCCCCTTTCTGAGTTTGTTTTGAATTAAGGCATATTCCTTGATGCAAATTTGTGTGAAGTGGGTTGTCAAATATCTGTGTTTTTTGGTTGTTTTTGTTGTTGTTTTGTTATTTGTATTAATAAGTTTTCGGCTTTCCTAACAAGAGTTCTAAGCATGACATCAACAACAAAATATTCAAGAAATATTTTTCCCTTTAATTTGTGTCATTTTGTCAAATAAGGACAAAGAGTACCGGTACGTTGTTTATGATAGTGCAGTATAATTATGTATTCTGTATACAGTTCTTTGTTTCACTTTTTTTGTTAATATGCCTCTATGTCAATTCTTAAAGTTGACCAAAATGCTAATACAATGCCAATCAAATATTCAGATTTTATTTTTCTTTCAAATTGTATCGTAAAAGCATAGCAATCATTTCTTTTGACTTCTTTGTGATTTTTTCCCTAATTACCTAGTATCTTGCAATAATACTACAAAATACAGGTATTACATAGACAATCAAATATTTAGATTTAGCTCTTCTTTCAAGTTATACCTGTTTTACATGCTTATCAAACCATAGCACTCATTCATTTGGTTTCTTTGCGAACTTTTAAGTGATTATTACATTGACAATAAAATATTGTCTCTTCCTTCAATTTGTCCCTGTTCATCAATTCGACATTAGGGATAAATATTAGATCTGTATGTTATCCAAGAATTAATGCCTGCATGTCCATTAATCTGAGCCTACTGACTACTGCTGATGATCAGACCAGTCCGATTGCCATATGGTTGATTTGTTACAGATAATTCTGGTATTATCCATCAGAGCGAAAAACAAATCATAAAAAACGGGGCCTTGCTGAAAAAGTATATTCACCTAAGTCATTCACATATATAAAAGATTCAGATACAAAAACTCATGGTCGACAGATCACGTGCTACACAAGCCGTTCTCTTGACACCTAAAGAGCTTAGAGATTCTCCAAGAGCTTTTTTCTCAGCTCTATGATATATTTTCTTTTCTTGAGGATGTAATTTCTGGAAGGAAGAAGTTGTTTTCTAATTAGGTTTCCTTTATCTATAGGTACTTATAATTAGTACGTAGATTCTGTAGCAAGTCTCACTGCCTAATTTGTGACAACAGTGACGCACCCGGTAATTGTAATACATTTTTATTCAAGTCCTCATGGCAGTCTGCCTACAAGGTAATTGCCCAGCTTTTTCCAGAAAGGGGTCAAGACATTTCGCCATGTACTATATTTCTTAAGGACTTGGCAAGACAATTTCCTGTGTATTTTCTTAATAGCAGTGGAAGACATTTGATTGTTCTAGAAATACAACAAAACAAAGCTATACGGTCATACTATATACCTCGTAGGTATGATGAAATTTTTAACCTGTTTGAGTCCATAGGCAATACATTATTTTATTCTCATACACTACCTGCACTTCTCTGGCAAAGTTCAATCTATTGGCACAAAGATCTTGTTCGAAATTTGAAACATTTACCACAAACTTGTCCATTGTAATGTAGATATGCACAGAATCAATACATTATGGTTTACTTTTGTCTCCCATATTCTCTGCTCTTTGTTCCTGCATTCATTTTTTATTCTGTAGTTTTCTGTTTGACTCCCAGTTGCATCTGATGGACCTACTACAAACATGACTGTACTAGTATCAGGCATGCAACTGATGCAACATTAAACTTTAGAACATCAGCACAGCTAAAATACAACAGTGATTTCATAGACACCACTTTAGAACATCAGCAAAGCTAAAATATAACAGTTTTTTCATAGGCACCAATTTAGAACATCAGCACAGCTAAAATATAACAGTAATTTCATCGGCACCACTTTAGAACATCAGCACAGCTAAAATATAACAGTAATTTCAAAGGCACCAATTTAGAACATCAGCACAGCTAAAATACAACAGCAATTTCATCGGCTCAGCACAGCTAAAATACAACAGTAATTTCATAGGCACCACTTTAGAACATCAGCACAGCTAAAATATAACAGTAATTTCATAGGCACCACTTTAGAACATCAGCACAGCTAAAATACAACAGCAATTTCATTTCATAGGCACCACTTTAGAACATCAGCACAGCTAAAATATAACAGTAATTTCATAGGCACACACTTTAGAACATCAGCACAGCTGAAATACAACAGTAATTTCATCGGCACCACTTTAGAACATCAGCACAGCTAAAATACAACAGTAATTTCATCGGCACCACTTTAGAACATCAGCACAGCTAAAATACAACAGTAATTTCATAGGCACCACTTAAGAACATCAGCAAAGCTAAAATACAACAGTAATTTCATAGAGACCATTTTAGAAAACCAGCATAGCTAAAAACATATCTCAACATATATACATGACTGCCAGTCTGTTGTTATTTTTCAAACAAACATATCAATTTGTTAAATTTTACTCAAAGAAACGATTCATTTTTGCCTAACTATTTCAACAAAATGTATGTATGATAAACTCTGTATAGTAAAACCAGTTTTGAAATCAGCCACATGTTTTGCAGTCTTCAATTTCCAAAATTGTTATTTTACAATAAAATTGACCATTTATCATGGAATGTAGTATAAACAATCCTGAGATTAAAATGAAAGGAAATTTCAATTTTGATTAATTTTTCAAAATAAATCTTAATACCAGTGCTGGTAATATCCATTATTGTAAATGCGGTAATTGTGAATCTGCAGTTTTTCTTTCACACTGGAGATGATTTAGCGGTACTAAGCCATGTGATTCTAGATCTGGATGGAGCAAAACCGCCACATGCCAGACACCCTGTCAGCACTGCCAACTTTCATTATCACACATGTACAGTAGACACTGTCTCACAAATTACTGTTGGGTAACTCTTCCTTAGAGGTTCTCAACAACACAGCTTTACTTTATTCAACCTACAAATACATTTTGACACTGCAGGCTCAGCCCAGTTTTTCGCTGACCTTTGAACCCCTTTTCCTATGGTTTCACTGTCTATTTACAACTCCTTCATCATTTTGATGTGCTTCTAACCCTCCTGAAGGCTTCCATCACCCCTTAAATCCCATTCCAAAATATTATCTCTTCTTAAAACCTCTTAAAAATAACTCCCTCTTATAAATTTCATTTCCTTTTCCCTTCTTGTCTTTGATTTAGAGGAGTCTAAATGTGCCTTAAGGGGGAAATGAGTTCATTCCCTTTTTACAAGTCATCCTTCAAGGCTTTTTGGGCTTTTCCACATTTACTGTCCAATATCCATTTTCAGCTGACCTATATAGACTGACAACCACTACAATATCATGAGTCACTAGCTTTGATTAACCTCAAACTCAGCTTTTTCTTCACACATCATCAACCCCCAGCTCTCTCTTATTTCCAATTTTCTTTGCCCTCCAAACTGAATTTCGGCAATAAGCTCGAACATCTAGCTCTTTTGAACAAACCTTTTAGAATTAGGACTACTACTCTTAAGGAATTAAGGTGTCTCATTGAAAAACAATCTCACAATGTCTGTTTCTTTAATCATCAGTAACAAGTTTTATAATTCATACAAAGAAAGGTCCCCGGTATTCTTAAAAAAAGAAGTTCCCATATCATTTTACAATAATTCATGAGAGTTTCCTATTATTACTGCAGCTATAGTAAATTGTAACCTAATACAAAGAAATAAATAACTAATTGATTCTTATATCTATCTTTCATTTTCCTAAATAGCGATATATATTACCAAACTGTCATCTAGTTTTGTCACTACGACAACCAGCACTAACAGAAATAAGTCGAAAGTATAATGCTCTGTATGACCATTTACGACCTTATATCTATGACAACCCTTGAAACGATAAAGCAAAATGATTAAAAGCTAGCAACTTAATCTTATATGTGAACATCCAATCTAAAAGATGATCCATTAACTAAATTGAACAGTAAGACTCAATGCCAGATATCTATATAAATTTTAATGAATATTATAAATGACACAATGATAATCTGGTACAACGACGGCACTGCGTACCACTTGACAGAAGACGATCCCTTATATATGTATTTATAGGCAGCTCAACATCTAGGGAAATCATTCCAATAAAATCGGATGGAGTTTTGTTAAAGTTTCTTCACTCCAATTATATACATTAGGATTGAGCATAAAGGTGTATATCATTGTTTGGTCTGACTACCAATGAGGAGATGGAAAAAGGAATATCTGGATAATACACAAGGAATACAATACATCATTCAAAAGGAAACTGGTTTCTTATTCAGTGTGAATACATTGGTTTCCTGTCCTTAACAATATCATATACATATATATGTTTTTCAATGGTTAATAACTAACATCCACAATAAAATGATCACTAATATTTGTAGATTATTAACATTTAAATCAAGTTTAATTGTGTTTAGAAAAAAGATATTAAACCATAAGCAATTATATATAACAGATGTAAATCAACTGTTGACAGTTCTAAAGTAATTGTAAGATAGTTAAAATACTTACTGGAGCTGCTCTAAAAACAAAAAAACCTTTCTTAAATCATCCATATAGTCAGACAAAGACCACCTAACGAACAAGACAAACAATGTCTTTATAGCCAAGAGGTTATATAATGGTCGAATTGTGTTGTAATTGGTCATTTTGAATTCAAAAGTGGTCTCATAAAACAGTTGGTCTTTATACAGAGGTGGGCACTAGAAGAAATCCATTTCCAGCTCATTCCAAACTACATCAGTCAATATGCCTCTATATATGTATTGATGTTAGTAGGGTCTTTTTAGATGTGAAAATAATAAATCATTCATCATAAGAAGAAGACTGCGATTTTAGCTGTAACAGGAGAAGAAAATGAGCTTATTTTCTATAAATAACAAGTAATGTGATAGTATAATGAAAAGGTTTCCATGAATGTCGACTTAAATGTGATATGATACCTGAGAACAAAATTACCCCTATGTATTAATTTGTTTGCAACCTGAATATTATTTGTCATGTAAATTAGCCAATCAAATTCAATGATCCATCACCAATTAATCTTTATTTGTTATATATATATTTAACCAATCAAGTACTCTGACTTCGGCACATATCCTTAAATGACCTTGGATGTTTGGATGTTCAACCAATCAAGCAAAATGTTAAGATCGTATGATAATTTCCACAAGGGTGATATCTTTTTGTAAGTTCACATGACATTGTTGGGTCATGAACATTTCATCTACAAAATAACAAGTAAATCATATTTTATGTACAAACCCTTAGAAAAATATCATAGAATCTGAATTTAAGTCAAAATTCAAAAACTTTGGCTGGTGATACAAGCACGTAGTGAATGCCTCTCTAGCCAGTAACACAATCTTTCTCTTTTATTACCTTTTGTAATACCGTATTTGACCCAGTAAGCGTCCATGTCCCTATAAGCGTCCCTTCCTCTTTTTGAGGCTTCAATTTCAATTGTCCACGCATAAAAAAAGACCAAAACTACACAAAACTGTCTAAATTTGCAATAATTTCGTCTTATTAGCACCTATTCATGTTTTCTTCAATTTTTTAAACACCCTGGGCGCTTATTGGGTCGAAGTAACTTTGTGTGTACCTGATCTATATGACTGTTAAGACATACTCACTGCATGTTATAAGGCTTTAATACTTTTTATTTCTTTATCAAATTTTATTTTTTGTCATTTCAGGGGCACTAAGCCAGAGCCTATGAAGTTTTCAGCGTTTGGAAAGCTTGGAAGATTCCAGGATCAACTTAGAATGGTGAACCACTCGGGACGCCGGAAAAACAACAGTGCACTGGCTATAATTGCAGAACTCGGATCTGAAAGCAACGCTCATGGGCTTGCAAAAATAGCAACATCTACGAAGACAAAGAGAAAAGTGATGTGGGCTTTGTTAGTTATTGTGGGCTTTACGGCCGCAACTCTTCAACTGTCATTACTTGTGCGTAAATATCTTTTATTCCATGTCGTGGAAGTATCTGAAATGAAGGATGGTATGCCTGTGGAGTTTCCATCTGTGACAATATGTAACACTCATGCCATGTCTTTGACAAAAGTGAAGGAAAGGTTCGGTCAGAATCCAGATTATGGTCAGTGGTTTGATTTTTTAAACAGAGTATCATTTGGTGAACAGCAAACACGCGTAGAATCAACACAAGGATTTTACGAGAACATGATGTCCGAAGCAACGATGGTCGGTCATGACATCAATGAAATTCTTGTCCATTGTCAATTCAACCAACAAAACTGTTCAGCAACAAATTTTACAAAACATTTCGATGGAAAAAATTATTTCAACTGTTATACATTTAATAGTGCTCAAGACCAGAACCCTAACAACAAAATACTTATGCATGCAACTGGACCTCAAAATGGTCTTTCAATGATTATCTCCCTTGATAATGATGACCCGCCGCTAGGTGCCTTCGGTCTGTACAATATCCATGACAACATAGCACACAGTGCTGGCATACGGGTTCAAGTCCATGCCCCGAACACAATGCCAAGTCCAGTTGACCACGGATTTGACGTCCCGCCCGGGTTTTCATCGTCTGTAGGACTTAAAGCCGTCATGCACACACGCCTTTCATCCCCACATGGAAACTGTACAACTGACATGCTAAAAGGGATAAAAACTTACAGAAACACAATATTCTCATGTCTTTTATTGTGTAAACAAAAGATGGTGATAAAAAATTGCACCTGCAAATCTTCCGGGTTGCCCGATACAGAGGATGCACAAAACTATACATACTGTGGTACAATACATAACTGGCAGGGTCGATTCAGGAACCTGTCTCAGCTGCCAGATAACGAAAAGGTGAACTATAATTTGAACCAGCTGAAATGTGAAGAAAAAATCTTACATGAGCTGGCAAATGATAGGTCATATGAAAGGTCATGCAAGTGTTTTCAACCGTGTTCAGAGACATCTTATCAAAAGTCATTGTCCCTTTCATATTGGCCTCTCGAGTTTTATCAGTTTGATGCATTGAAGAAATTCTATCATGGGAGAATGAACAGGACATTCATGTACGAGGCATATGGATATCTGGAAGAACACATTGAGAAATATTCTGTTCTGAGGCAAAGTATGAGTGAAGAAGACCAAATGAAAATGTTAACTTCAAATATTCCGCTGGAGGAGCGTCAGAAACTCCTGAGGGCTACTGGACTGATACATCAGAATCTTTTACGACTAAACATCTACCTTGAAGATCTTAGTGTAGTCGAGTTCAAACAAATGCCAGCATATGAACTTGCAGATTTATTTGCAGACATTGGTGGAACTTTAGGATTGTGGATGGGAATTTCTGTACTGACTATTATGGAGCTAATGGAACTTGTGGTAAGACTTATTATGCTCTTATTCAATGCTGAGAATAAGATGCCCGATCACATGGACCCAGTTACCAACGGGATGTTAGACCACACAGATAATTATCCTGATGCCTATCAAAAGACAGACTTTGATGGATTCGACAGAAATGAATATGGACAGTCAGAAGGGTTTGAAAGAGGTGATTTTCGAAATCGATCTGAAGGATTTGAGCGGAATGATTACGGTAGACCAATGCGCGACAATCCACATGATCTACCTATATGATGGTTATCAGGATTATTTTGTGCGGTAATTTAATCTCAACCAGTATTGAGATCACCACAAGCTGATTGGTCAGTCAGGTGGCAGCACCTCATCCAATCACGATTGATTGTGCTGATAGCGGTGTCGGACCAAACACTGGCAATGTCTGTGATAATGCGTTGAACCAAACATGGCATTTTAGCCATTCACCGGAATGCACGTCTGCCAGTCCAACATGTCTGCCTGTGTCACCGAGTTTAGAGCAGAATTCACCTGAAGTTTACTGGCAGTACTGACCTTCGATGGTCAATACTGTCCAAAGGAAAGCCTTAATATCTTGTTGTTCTGTCAAACAAAATCAACGAAACAGAAGTGATTCTTCCGTGGCAATAATTACAGAACAGCTTCCTGGATGTAGTAAACAAGTGTATAGCCTATATAGATGTACCTATAACCATACCATTCATTATAGCCATGGATTTATTTACATTTCTTCCATATTCACATTGTTATGCTTCATTGGCTTTATCAAGGAAATGGTTCAGATAACATTAAAGTGTCATCTTATGATAAAAATTATGAATCTTACATCATAGAATTTTCATCCTGGGAACAATTTGAAAAATACCAAGGCAACTTAGTCACTATATAATGTGTGGATTTATAGTTAGTTTCCATGGCAACAAAGCCAAATGTTTCACCTTGGATATACTATTAACTATGGCAACAACAAAGTTACAAGATTTTACAAGGAATTTATCACTATCACTTTGGATATTTATAGTTACCATGACAACATATAGTCTGCATTTTACACCTGCTATATCTGTTACCATGGCAACAGCAACATAATTATATTACTGTCATCTTGGATACTGCTTAATTGTTTACATGGCAACCATAACTTTTCACCTTGGATATATAAATAGTTTCTATGACAACAGTGCTATAGTGAATATTTGAAATTAAAAAGATCAGCTAAAAGTTAATCAGACTGGAAACTGAAATTATTTCAAAAGTTCATTAAGGAATTTAACAACATTTGATATTGTTGAAACAACCATTAAACTTGCCATCACCTATCATATTGTGCATTTGCTGACAGGTTTCATTTTGTGTGTGATACTGGTGTGAGTTTTTTTCTGTCATCAATATGGTATTATGCTGTAGATAAAGTTGAAAACCATGACCTTTTTTGGGGTGTACCCACTTCAAAATGAATTCATATTGAGACTGAAACACATTATTTACTTATATTCTAAATATTACATAAGAGTTATACATGTACCGTCCTCATTGTAAATCTGATTAGGTTTGTAAATTAAACAATGGTATTGAGGTTTAAATGTTAATGAGTGCTACATTTGTGAGGTGTTGAATAATTAAAATAGATCAAAGACTTATGCTTCTTCTGTCTATCTAACATTAAATATATATGTGTTACAATTCTAACTGATAGCCAAACCTTATCTATTAGACAACAATTCTAACTGATGATAGCCAAACCTTATCTATTAGACAACATAATGGAAAAGCAACAAAGACTTCTGCTAACATAATAAGAAAGTCATAACCAAGACTTCAACTGATCAAGTACAAACAAAATATCAAATCAAAACTCAGAGTTTCCTAAATTCAGTATAACATAAAATATTTGTGTTTACTTTCTGTCATGGGTTGGTTTAGAGATTTGATACATTTCATGGCAAAAATATTTCTGGTAACTGTAATTCAACTTTCTTTTGTGCATGATTAAATTCTGTGTATTTCGCCAGAGAAAAGAAATCACGATAATTAATAACAGCAAAAATGTTCTTAGCATAGATAAAATAGAACCACATAACTTTTCTGCTACATAAATCATGAAATTAAATAGACTTGACTGCAAGGTCTTTAACATGAATATGCCAAATTCAGTTGCAGCGAAAATAATTAAGGTTTACAGAAGTCAAAATTTGTTGTTTATATTTGTGATTCCATAGAAACCATGTAAACACCAAAAGGCTAATGTTATACTGTAATATAAGGGAACCAGGAGTTCCTGCTGAGTAAGTGTACATTGCTCAAATGACACTCACAATACAATTCTAGGTCAAACCCCCAAGTCAAGTTAGGATCTCAAAGTAGAACTAGGAGCTGGGGTGAATTTATGGTCTCAAAAGAGAGCCAGGACATAAAGTCAAGTTAGGATTTTAAAGTATGGATCAATATTTCATTGATACTTTTAATACGATTCCAGGTCAAACCCCTGTCAAGTTTGGACTTCCAATAAGAACAAAGACCTAGAGTCAATTTAGGGTCCCAAAGTAGAAGCAATTCTGGGTCAACCCACTGGGTTAATATAGAAATTACAAGTAGAACCCGGACTTAGGGAAGAGTAAGCATTTTCAGTTTCAACAACCACATACACACCTACCATACAAATCTATATGTGAAATCAAAGATTAAGTCACAATCTTACATGAGATATTTTGAAATAAATTGACTTATTCGTAAAAAAGAGCTTTAAGGCAATTTTGCATCACACATGCACTATATGTGTCATCTTCATAATATTCTTCATAAACTTCAAATACATGTAACAGAATCTTCTTTTGTCTTTGTAATAACAAAATAATTTCGGCAAAAGACACAGCATATAAAAGCTCTTTTTCTTATGAATCAAAAGAAATACTTGAGGTTCAATGGTTGATATTTTTTCTTTACTTCTGTGATTCAAAAACAAGTTCTGTTTATGTTGATTTAATAATCCCTTTTCTTCCAAAAAAACTAAATATCAAAAACAAATTTTTCTCAGCCATTCAAAATATTTAAAAGTGAAGAATCATGAATATAATTACTGGCAGGCACACACAAGATCTAACCCTAGGACAATGATTGAAGTCAAATAAACATTGATAAACTGACTCCTTAGGGATCTGTAATGTATCCTTTCTCGCACCAACACACTTCAAGAATCTCTGCACTGATTAAAAACTTTCTTTAGGAGTTTATTTCAATGGAATGTTCAGACAAGAAATGCTGTATAGACAGAATACACACACATTAGACTAGCAGTAAGGAAAGTTAAAACTAAAGAAAAATCAATACTGTTTAAATTAATATGGTAGGGTAAAAGTGTGTCATCATTTTTAATCTACATTTACATTGATAAAGTTTTCGTCAGAGACAAACCTCATTTAAACCATACAAAACATTTTTTAAATTATTTCAAATCAACCAGATAACTTGGGTGTGATTTCATGTCAAAGTAACCAATTTTAGTCATAGCAACCCATTTTAGTCATAGCAACCTATCTTATAGTCAATATAAAAAGCAACCCATTTTATGCTTTAAAGATTAAGAATCAGAGTTGGTTAGGGCTTTTTTGCCCAATTAAATTCTTTCTTTTTTAAAAATGTCTATTTGGCCAATAGCTACATTATTATATAGGTTCGCAGTTTATGTATTGATCGTATACATTTTGTGTGCATTTTCTTGGTTTGTATCCCTCCCTCGGGCTGAAACTCATCCAAGACTCTCAATGACGTTGACATTGATGAGCTCCGAATGTGGACATTGAATCGTAATGTTTACAGATCACGCAAAAAGCAGGACAATCTATGGAGTCATTGGAAGCATAACAAACACTACTATATACCATAGTTCTGTAATCATTCATCCACGCATGATTAAGCACTGCATCACGACAAAGAGACACTGATTCTTTACTCACATAATTAGAAGATCAGCTCCCATTTTCGACATAAAATGTATAATCAAGCATGTTTTATGAATGTTAAATACACCATGTTCTTACCATTTAATAAAATAATGGTCCAGTATCAATATCAGGGATAGGTGAACATACTTTGTTGTAAAATAACATTACTATTAACATAGAAAGTAGTCAACATGCACAAAGTACTATAGACATGTATGTACCAGATATACATGTCTCAGTCTTAAGATTCATTTGAAATTAGGGTGCATTTTTATGAACATTCCTAACTTCAATGAATTCCTTAACTTAAAATCCCCCATAGGAAAGCATTACAGAAAATATGGAAAACATCTGAAGTTAAGGAGCCTTCCTTCAAATCTGGGCCCAGTTTCAAAAACATTCTTTATATTAAGGTATCCCATAACTTAAAATTCTTAATAGGAAAGCTTTACAGATTTTAAAGAGACTCCTTACGATTTTTTCCTTAACTTCTGTAATGTTTTTCTATGAGGAAATTTAAACTAATGCATACCTTAGAGTAAAGGAATGGTCATGGGCCCTGTATTGCTTTCCTATTTAGATTTTTAACTTTAGGAATTCCTTAAATTTAAGGAATGTTTTTGAAACTAGGCCCTGGATACGACATGACAGGATATAACAGGCAATAACAAAATCAGACACAACATGGTGGAACAGACATAGACAACATTATAATGACCCCACCCTGTGTCATAGTAGGGTAGGATAAAATGTCCTAAAACTATGCACATATACTTTATACGTAGCTATATGTTGGTAAAACAAGTATGGCTGCGAGGATTCAATAATGGGAATAGCATACTAATGGTGACGATTGGTCAAACAGACGTCAACTGTATCGTGGGGGACAACCATATTAGTGGTGATTGGTTAGTGGAAAGACAACCAGATTAGTGTTGATTGGTTAATAGGTCAACCAGATTAGTGGTGATTGGTTAATAGGTCAACCAGATTAGTGGTGACTGAATAGTGGGTCAACCAGATTAGTGGTGATTGGTTAGTGGGACAACCAGATTTGTAGTGACTGAATAGTGGAATGACAACCGGATTAGTGGCTATTCAGTCACCACTAATCTGGGTATTCCACTATCCAATCACCACTAATCTGGTTGTCCCACTAAGCAATCAACACTAATCTGGTTGTCCCACTAAGCAATCAACACTAATCTAGTTGTCCCACTAACCCATCACCAAGTATCTGGTTGTTCCACTATCCAGACACAACTAATCTGGTTGTCTTTCCACTAACCGATCACCATTAATAGGGTTGTCACCCATTATGCATAGACTGGATAGTGGGACAACTAGATTAGTGGTGACTGGATAGTGGGACAACCAAATTAGTGGTGACTGGATAGTGGGACAACCAGATTAGTGGGGACTGAATATTGGGACAAACCAGATTAGTGGGACTGGAAATTGGGACAACCAGATTAGAGGGGACTGGATATTGGGACAACCAGATTAGTGGGGACTGGATAATGGGACACCAGAAGTGACTAGATAGTGGATGACCAGATTAGTGGTGACTGGATAGTGGGGATGACCAGATTAGTGGTGACTGGATAGTGGGACAACCAGATTAGTGGTCAACTGTATGGTAGAACAACCAGATTAGTGGTGACTAGATAGTGGGATGACCAGATTAGTGGTGACTGGATAGTGGGGATGACCAGATTAGTGGTGACTGGATAGTGGGATGACCAGATTAGTGGTGACTAGATAGTGGGATGACCAGATTAGTGGTGACTGGATAGTGGGACAACCAGATTAGTGGTCGACTGTATGGTAGAACAACCAGATTAGTGGTGACTGGATAGTGGGACAACCAGATTAGTGGTGACTGGATAGTGGGACAACCAAATTAGTGGTGACTGGATAGTGGGGCAAATAGATTAGTGGGCACTGAATATTGGGACAACCAGATAAGTGATGACTGGATAGTGGAACAACCAGATTAGTGGTGACTGGAGATAGTGGACCACCAGATAAGTTGTGACTTGATAGTGGGACAACCAAATTAGTGGTGACTGTATACTGGAATGAACAGATTGGTGGGGGAATGGATAGTGAGACCACCAGATTAGTGGTCGACTGTATGGTAGAACAACCAGATTAGTGGTGACTGGATAGTGGAACAACCAGATTAGTGGTGACTGGATAGTGGGACAACCAGATTAGTGGTGACTAGATAGTGGGATGACCAGATTAGTGGTGACTAGATAGTGGGATGACCAGATTAGTGGTGACTGGATAGTGGGACAACCAGATTAGTGGTCGACTGTATGGTAGAACAACCAGATTAGTGGTGACTGGATAGTGGGACCACCAGATTAGTGGTGACTGGATAGTGGGACAACCAAATTAGTGGTGACTGGATAGTGGGGCAACTAGATTAGTGGGCACTGAATATTGGGACAACCAGATAAGTGATGACTGGATAGTGGAACAACCAGATTAGTGGTGACTAGATAGTTTGACCACCAGATAAGTGGTGACTTGATAGTGGGACACCCAAATTAGTGGTGACTGTAGTGGATAGTTGGACCACCAGATTAGTGGTCAACTGTATGGTAGAACAACCAGATTAGTGGTGACTGGATAGTGGGACAACCAGATTAGTGGTGATTAGATAGTGGGATAACCAGAATGAGATTAGTGGTAACTGGATAGTTGGACCACCAGATTAGTGGTCGACTGTATGGTAGAACAACCAGATTAGTGGTGACTGGATAGTGGGACAACAAGATTAGTGGTGACTAGATAGTGGGATAACCAGATTAGTGGTGACTGGATAGTTGGACCACCAGATTAGTGGTCGACTGTATGGTAGAACAACCAGATTAGTGGTGACTGGATAGTTGGACCACCAGATAAGTGGTCGACTGTATGGTAGAACAACCAGATTAGTGGTGACTGGATAGTGGGACAACCAGATTAGTGGTGACTGGATAGTGGGACAACCAGATTAGTGGTGACTGGATAGTGGGACAACCAGATTAGTGGTGACTGTATGGTGGAACAACCAGATTAGTGGTGACTGTATGGTGGAACAACCAGATTAGTGGTGACTAGATAGTGGGCAACCAGATTAGTGGTGACTGGATCATGGGATGACCAGATTAGTGGTGACTGAATAGTGGGACAATCAGATAAGTGGTGAATATCTGAAATAATAACTAGAACTTACAGCAGACCATAATTTGCACACCCAACTTTCTCTAGCTTACCTGTTTGTTACCATCATAATTGACTTCTAAAATTTTGGTGAAAGTCAATAAGTCTGTGATATTGGCCTTTTCCAATGGTACTGCAAACAGGCAGCTCAAAACTTGATATGTACAGGAATTGTGTACCATAAGGAGTTTATTTCTTTTATCTATTTTTACAAGTTATGTAACATAAAGGATAAATAAGAAACTTTCCATAGTCCAACTCTGGTTGTGTTATGACAAGACTTTACTTTACAAAGTCACCATTGGTTTTTCATGAAGCTTTATAAACATGTGAATCAACCAAACAGTGGTGTAGAACCATTATACTATTAAGATAGGTTTTCAGTGAACATGCCACAATAATGACACCCAATTCTGTCTGATGTACTATAGTACCGCGGGTACAATGTACAACATCGATCACAAGCAAATGAATCATTTGTATATAAAGCAATGTAATGACACTTATTATTATATTCTGTAGGAGTCTTTACAAGTCATTCGTCATATAAATACTGAATCAAGTGTGTATGTATTGATTTCTCCAGGTTAGAAGGGATACTGAAATTTGTCATATTCATCATTTAGGTTGATCAGAAATAGACAATGTTCAATCATGTTCGTATGTCATCTCTACATAAAACTAATGCAACATCAAAATCATGTGTCTGTTTTTGTTCTTTCTTTTTTAACTATTTTTTTCTTAGCCAGTTAACATTTGAAAAAGATTCGAATGAAGACTGCTAGGTAAACAATGAAAATGGAAAAGCATGAAAATATAGTATTTGTTTAAAACAACCTTCATTTCGCTGTTTTGCCATCTGGAATAGTGACTGCCAGGTAAATAGGACAACAACAACAAAAGATGGCCCACTTTATTTACAAGGTCTAGACCCTAGAGGTGGTGGCTAGTGTAAGGATTGACAGAAACCTAGGGACTTTTGGGACAATAAAAAAATTATCAAAGTCATTTTTTTAATTAAAAGTCATTTTGGTTAAAGGGACATCAACCTAAATAATAAACCATGTAAATTTGAGTAAAATACATATTTAAGACATGTCAGATACCTTACTAAGTAAAATGTATCAGTTATTGTGCAAATGTGTCAAATAAAATAATTATAATGGAAATTCCATCTTTCTGTATTTTGAACCGGCCCGGTCAAATTTTGTAGACTGCAGCGTGATAAAAATAGTAGTGTTGATCTTTAGTGACCTCCCACAATGCACTGCACAAATTGAATGAACGTAAAATGGTGGGTCAAAAACGTGGGTGAAGCTAAAACAAACAAATTCCGATAGGAAATGGATTATGACAAGAGTCAGTAACGTGCGCGATTGGGAAAGAAGGTAAATATAGATAATCTTTGCAATACAGTAGATTGGATCAACTTCCAATTTCATATATGCGTGATGTACATATGTGCGATTAAGACAAGAACTTCCCTTCGCGGTGCCCCGTCGAATGAAAAGTCTCGTTTGATTTTTGACCTATCATTCAAGTACGCTAAACACAAATTGTTTTATTACAACATTAACAAATATGGCTTATACTTCATATGTCAACAATCGTAAATTAGAAAATCATCTTAAAATATGGAAAACTAATATTCCTTGTCGTGTCAGCAAGTTTGTTGTTCATTATAACCTCGCTTTCGACCAGCTTTCATTTTGTGTTCCCAAAATAGAATATGACAGTCTATTGGTATCATTTTTGGGGTAGGTATTCCTATTTCCTGTTGTTTTAGATAACCATTCATTGTAATAAAATATTCAATAAACATCTGAAAACCAAATCTAAGCATACAGAACAACTTATTTTAGGTTCATGTCACTTAATGAAAACACCTGATGCCACCTTCACTGTTATAACTTATGAAAATGATTTCACAGTCTACTGTACAGGTTTAAATTGTTTTAAATCAATGTAAAACGATATATAATTCTTGTAATGGAAGTTCCAAGCCTCGTTCCATGTAAATATAATGATGAACCAAGAAAGACAACTCTAACAGAAACAGAGAGGTTCAATGGAAAGAGACTTGGTGCCACCTACAGACAGTGTACAGTAACACACTTTATAGTCAAACTTTAAGCCGTAAGAGGATACTATATTTTTAATGATTTTCACCAATCGCATTGAACAATAGAACAAAGGAATGTAGCTTCAAATACGATACAAAGGAATCAGGTATCATGTGGAAGACAAAATCCTTATTATAGTAAAACGTCTTTCTTTGGTGATTTCATCTGTTATCAGGCCGACAGCATTACAGTGTATCATGTTACATTAGAATGTTGCAAAAGTAAAATACATAGCTCAATAACTTTTGTTAACCACCTTTCTTTGGCTAGACAATTTTGAGATTCCCATTTCAAAGCATTTTCGCTAACAGTAAGTTTAAAAGATTTAAAATTGAATGGAAATACCATTCAATTTAATTGTGCCTGAAGTATAGATAAAATGTTTACGACATTGTAAGATTTCTCCGAAATGAACTTTCAAAAAATTACTTTAATCATGTAATTCGCAAAAATAAATAACACACAAAAGAAAATTAGTTTATGCACAGTACCTTGTGCGAAAACAACAAAAATCATAAGACTTCAAAAACGGTCAGAAAAGTATCAACTCCATCTGTATGACCTGGACCCTCTGTATTCTATCTTTGCATATGAAAGAGTGGTCTCCCTTGCGGATAGATATCAATATTGTGGTATCATTATTTTGTGCGCTAGACTTATGGTGTTTTCTCTTAAATGTATGACATTACGCTTGTAAACTGATGACGTCACAATTAAAACCTTCCCAATAGGGCAGATAACTCTGTAATATGCAAATACAGAATAGTCACTAAACATAACTGTAGGCAGAAATAGACCTTACCTGTCTGAAGCTGCAGCCAACTTGTTGTGCTGGTTCATGGCGTCTTGTACACATTCTTCTAACATCCTTATTTGTGCATCACTAAAGAAAATAGAAAGAAAGCTTTGTTTCAGGATGGGGCCATAAAAATTCATTCATTTTTCAGATGGTAGATCAATTACATACTCTTATAGAAGCTATTTTTATTCCCAATGATCATGAAATAACCAATCACAAGAACATATCTATTAAATTTAAAAAAAAAAAGTAAATTTAAAATTATTGAATAAGAAATTTAGGATAGAATTAGAAATGCATGGGCAAAAAATAACTAAGTATCCAATAAATTCTACATATGATTAAAGGGACAATTCACTTAGGCTAATTCTTTTACATAACCAAGAAGCAAACTAAAGCATAAATGTATTGTTCTACATTTCTTATGAAACATATAACGTAAAACATTGACAAATTCCACGACATTGATGAGTATTTTAATTAATATTGTTGTAATATCAAATCGTTGATCAATTCGATTAAGCAGGTACAATATTGGCACTGTACCCATACCAGAGCCAAAGTCACGCACGTTAAACAAATAAACTACATAACCACTGAGAAGGTGATAAAATGATTTTTAGACAAGATAATTTACCTAATAAGGTAAACACACTACTGTCAGAGCGATTTGAGCGGTTCTAGACAACAGTTGCATTACTCTACAAGCAATGGACAGGGTTCGGCATACAAGAAGTTCGACCAAAATGTGTAATGGCGGACAGCGAGCGAGTTTGAACATCTACACACATGTCACCACCATGGGCTTTTCAGGCATATCACAGTAAAACCGACTGATCTTATTTCCATTATAACCAGGTTTTTTCCGATATATGTACAAATTTTAACGTTCTTTTAGACTGAATTGTCCCTTTAACCAGTACTTAATAAAATCAAAATTAGTAAAAATGACCCAGTTACCAATAAATTATGTTTACCTGTAATCAAAACTCTTTTCTGATTTCCAAGATCTATAGAAAATCTAGAAATAAAATCTATTCAAGAGATATTCACACTTTTACAAGAGTACTATCATTAACACAAAAGTACTTTAATCTCACAGTTTGTCAATATTTCACACCTTAGGTTTGGTTTAACTAGTTTGATGTCCTATTAATGTCCAGTTAATATCATTTTATAATTAATGCATAAGGGGACAAATTCACTAAAATGATGATAAAAAATAATTACAAGCTAACCTTTTCACTGATGTCAGACAGATGATGCGCCCCTTGTTGTGGATGGTATCCATGTCCTCTGCCTGGATCTCCGTCGGTTCACATAGGATCTCAATCGCATGTGACAGACCATGCATCATACTATAGTCATCATCTTTATTCCTGGGGCTAGGTGGCCCAATTTGACCCAGGCCCAACATTACCTACAGGAAAAATGTCTATCCTTTATCCCTACGCATGAATTACAGCCACACACAGTTCATACACTTCATAAAATTATAAAAACAGATTGAAATAAAGTTTGAAGCTCCTATGAAAAAATAATCAACATTCCTTGCCACTGTGAATTAAATCCAATCCCCTAATATGATAATATATATATCTATAAGATTTCCTCAGCGGAATTGTAATACTTGATTATCTCCCCTAGTTTGATACTAGATATTATTCTTATTAGAATTTATTAGGAAAATCAATGAATGCAGGCTGAAAGCCTCTATATCCATATTTTCAATATACATAAAAATAAATAAATGATGTAGAGACAAAAACCATCAGGCCTAAGTTCACTGATAATTTCAATATTCTAGAGGTTGATGGAGAGTTAACTGAGTTCCACATTCTTAGTCAGGCAGTCATGATGACAGAGGTAAAATGAAGCTACACAGACCACAGTGACCCAACCTAGGACAATTCTCCAAGATATTTGTTTTTTAATTTCAATTATTCTGAATATTGTTGAACTTTTTTTTATGAATTCCCGAATAAAATGTTCACTATACACGTATATATATATTGAAATAAAGTAAAAACAAAAAGATATTCTGTATTTAGGTTTTTTTTCAGACAGAAACTGAGATTGATGCTTTTCAACATCTATATTATATTAACAGATTATTGTTGACAAATCAAATAGTACTACATCCATTTGTACTATTTGACTTAGCAAAACTTTACTTACTATATAATTGTCTGAATTGGTAAAACAAAGTTAATATGTTTAGCTCAGCAAGCCTACTGACGAATATCACTTTAAATGTTGAGTTGATGCAATAGTGACTTGTCACTTTAAAATAATACCTACATGTTGGATATTCTGGTCCTTCTGTGTCCAACCGTTCAGTGACTGTGATCCAGTCACAACTCGTATCTATAAACAAAAGAAAACAAAACTTGATTAAATTCAAACAAAGAAAATGTAGGTTCCTCAGTAGTATAAATTGAAGAAGTTAACTGTGTTTAAGTTGTTCCTTTATATAGGCTATATAATTATATCATCTTTAACTCATAGCCCTAAAAACACATTAAGGTCCTTCTTAATCAAACACTAGAACAGTCCATTACGGGTATGAAATTTCTGAGGTAAATGAATAATATAGTAAATGTGTAGAAACAAGAAAAGTTATTTTTTATCTACCTGTAAATGAAGAGAAGTTACATGTATCAGCAAATTACCATTTAGATGAAGTGAGCAGTGAGATATATTAAGGAAAGAGTACTGAAAATTGTAATGCCAATATGCTAATCCTGAGTCCCAAACATGACCACCTCAGTCAAAAAGTACTAAATACATCAACCCTTATTTTTTATACAACTACTGATGTATTTTTCTTATGAGATACATTGTACATGTAATGTAAATGTCATTTAAGTGTATAACTAGAAGTCTTGTATTAACAATATTTGAATATCTGAATTCATTTATTTTAGCCTTTAGACAATTCATAAAAATCCATAACCTTATCAATATAAAACTGCATCCACACGAACTTCTGTTTACAAGATTGTCTGAAAGTTCCATTTGAACATCATTCGTAAGTACAAATGCATCATGCTCTTTGGAGCTGTTATCATAGGGAAAATTTGCATCACAATATCATCATTTGCCAATATTGTGGCAATAAGGTATTGATGGAAATACAAGTCAAATCATTTTTTTTCGTTTATAGGACCTTTCATGAAAGTACAATATATCATCAGGGAACACGCTACCCATTCACACTTTCATAATTATTAATGAATCTATCTGGCTTATTGCAAAAATAATTACATCAAAATTTTTGTAAATGTTTTTCTTCATTGCCCGATATCAAATCACGCTGACACAAACTACAAACATCAATGACATTTTTATGCAGGACTTAATCTCAATCCACTATCCCTCCTGTCGCTTATCAACTACCTTTTCCTTATATACTTTCGCTTTATATAACTCACGTTGCTTTCATAGTCTTATTTTATAAGTTTATCAGTTATGGTACCATATATATTTTAGTGTTGAAGTATAACAATACACACAATGGAGTATGGCACACATGGTGACATGACCACTCTATATATTGTATAAATGTGTTCCTATTTAGTATCATAAACACTAACTGATTTGACCTACATGCATATTCTCCAATATGCTTTTAAACATTGTTGAACTATGTTGTCAACTTGTAATCTGACAGTGGCTAGCGCAAAGTCAGTTTCCTTTCCATTTAACACTACACATGATGGGTTAGGCCATTGGCAATATCGTAAATATGATTATGAAATATCGTTGTCTCCTCTATACAATCATAATATATCGCGATGCAGATATACATTTGTATATATGTATGATAGCAGCTCTACTGCTCTTACCAGTTTTTTAGAAGGAAAAATATCATAGACGATCCTCATGTATTCTGCCATAACTTCCACATTACATGTCCATAGAGACTTCATTATCGGAGCGGCAGGTATAATTCCTGGGGTTCTTGTTTTGGACATAACATCATACTCTATGCTTTGGTTGCAAGATACTGCAAACAATTGACTCCGGTCCAAAACAAACACCGTTTTGTGATCCACTGGGTAAGTCATTGTTCAAATCAATGATTAGAAGAGACTGTGTCAGTAAAAGTAAACTTCTCTATAAACATCAATCTTCAAATCGAAAGCATATATCTCCTTTTTGACTTCTACCATAAAAATTCGTCTGCTAACGTTAAATTGCCGGTGTAAATAAAAGTAAACATCATAAAGAAATATCAAATAAAGTATCAATCTTCATTAAAGTATTTCTAGGAACATGTCTGGATAAAATTAAGACTATCCTACGATATTTACTATGCCACACTATAGTTATACAGTTAATGAATAAACAATATTTTCACAATGTAGTTTCGCGCACTTGTTTCATGGAAGCAGCCATATTGAAAATGCCCGGATACAACAATAAACCTTTTAACATTAAAATAAACTTTCTTAAGTCGTATTTCTTTTATTATTAGTAGTGTGTATATTTAGAGTAAATAAATGGAGAAATTATGAACAAAAATATTTTTGAACATTAAATAAGAAAATAATAATATAAACTTCCGGTTAGTATCCACAGCAACAGTAAAAGCCAAGATGTCTACCGCAGGAGATGCAAATACGAGAGATGGAGAAGCTAGGCAATATCTTGAAGACCACCGGGTATTGGAGCTATTTAACAACATGACATCACAACTCATTTACAATAGACCAGGTAATACTATAATGTTGTCGCGTTTCTCGCTCGATGAACATTTTTGAAATTTAATTTTCGACAATGTGGTACGTAGTCATTTCGTCCATATTGAAATCTTATGGTCCAAAATGGCTTTCAAAAATAAACACATTAAAACAAACCGACTCTTCCAACCGATATATTTCTTTGTACCATTGGTTATTTTTTACCGTTCATTCCATAACACTGTTAAATATGATATGCAAAATCATATTCATAATGCTCCACTCAAACAGGGATTTAAAAAGAAAACTACACAGACAAAAAATCTGTGACAACTGACAAGTATTTATACCATCTAACATGTTAATGAAAAAGTTCAAGCATAGCCATATAGCTATCTTTTCAAAAATAATAGTTATTTCAGAAGTTTATGTTCAGGAGTTTCAGAATAATTTATATCACAAGTTACTGTCGCAATACTGTCTTCATCCATTAAGTGATTTCATTAGCTAAATTTTAACTGAATGTACATGTATACTAAATGTAATCCAAATTTTCTGATGATCTTGATATCACATACAATGTATATACATACATCACCAGCATTAACATCAGAAATCTTTCGATTAATGTTACTTAAATGGTGAGAATTGCACATTTTATACTGGATCAACACATACAATATACATGTAGATGAAATTACGTAGTCATTATTTGTGCCAAATCACTTACGTACATGATAACTTGTGCACTAGATGAATAGGATGACGCCTTTTCTCTATAATTTATCTTTACCAGTTACTTCTTCTTATACGCCATAAGTAAATTAGCTGATTACCGCTATGTTTAATAGAAGTGCATCTTGTTCTTGTAAATGCATGGTTGATATCCAGTTGTGTCATATAAAAACTATGATAAAACTTAGAGTGCACCTTTTGCCAGTGGATATTAAGGTGACTTATAAGTATTTGTTATTGAGCTGAAAGCCAAAGTTACACTGCGTCACCTCACCATGACCCCTGGCCTAAAATGGAACATCTCAGGGCATACATAGCTAGTAGCCTTTGCACTATTTAACATGCTGAATGGCTAACCATAGGGGTTATGCTGAGGTGACCCTGAACGAGGAGTTGTTAATTTAATTTTAATTTTATTTTAATTAGATTGTGTTTTCATCCTTAATACTGGCATCATCTGAGACTGCTATAGGATATACTACAACATATTATTTTAGAACATGGAAATTTTTCAATCATACATAACCAGCTTAATGTAGGATTTGTATATCTGATCCAATAATGTGTATGATTTCATGATGATGATGATAATAAAAACCAGCTGTAATTTTGGAAATGTAAATAATAAGAGACTCAATTTTTGATGTTTTGTTTGCCAAGCATCCAATCTGTTTCCAAGCTGGTTTTAATCAGATTGGCCAAGTATCCTAGTTTCTGCATTAACACACTTAAGACAGCAGATTTTATACCTCTTTATGATATTAATAATACCATATTTATTCTTTTATGTTTTGAACAGATGAACCCAAAAAGTTTATGATAGATGTTTTAGAAAAGCTTCAGAAGTCCAAAATAACAAAAATGGACTATCCCTGCCTTTTCGATGACACCAACATTCAGTCAGTGTTTGGCATGTTAGACCCAACCAATCGAGGATGTATCACATTTCAGCAATATTCAGAAGGTAATTTTCTGTTTTGAGTTAATGTTATTTAGTTAATCGTTGTAATTTGTTCAACTTTAGTATAAGGTAATATAGCATGCTATGTTTACATCATGTCAAACATTTCCATGACCACCATCCCATTCCTTGCAATTTATCTTTTAGAAGATTCTTCCAAGACACTAAGCCAGAATAATTCATTTGTTTATTAAAAATGCTCCACCGCCGATAGAGCATAAATGATATTCATCATTTGAACAATAATTGGTGTCTAATCGTGTACATGTACGTCTAATTAACACAATAAATCATATAAAATTATTCATTTTGCCTTTGGTGCATGTGCAATCAGTGCATCATATTCCATATAGGATATAGTGACAAGGAATTTTTTCATGATGCAATTAATTATTTTTCATATTTTTAACTTGAAGTAAAATTAGAAGCTCAAACTTTTCAATGGTGGTAATGGTGTAAACTACGTAACTTTTGTAACAAAAGAAAAATACTAAATTGTCTGCTCCTGTTTTTGATAGTTAAAAAATACCATTTGTCAGCGGTGGAGCATCTTTAATTGTTCTAATAATATATTTGATATGTTAAATTTTGTTTGAAGAGAAACAATGTGTAAATAATTGTAAACTATAGTTTGAAAATCATAAGTATTTTGAAGCTAGTTAGGCATAATTAGCTGTGAACAACAATGATCATGAAAGCAAATAAAAAAGTGTTTTGTATTTATAGCTCTGAAAACGCTTGGTGTAAAGAATTTTGACCAAACTCCTGATGGACATGCAGAAGATAGAGTATCTTTTGATGTCTTCCTTAAGGAAGCGTATGTATTCTTTATCTCTATGTGGTAAAATGATAAGAAAATTTTAAGTTCTTTTGATATTGTTAGAATAATAAAAAAAAAATTTTTAATATATGTATGTGTTTTCAATTTTAACTGATAGATATTTCAAATTTTCTGATTCCTGAAAACAAAAGTGCAAACTTAAAGTCAAAAGTGAAGTTTTTCTTCTGTTGAAACTGAGGTGAAAAAATTGACTTAACAGCGAGTGAACAGAAAGCGTGTACGCGCCATGTACTTCAACTGCAGTCTATCATTTATGACTCACTGTATACAGATCCAGCCAGGGAGCTATTTATAGCACAACGCAGACCACCGTTAATACGGGTAGTCACATTTCTGATAAATTGCCGATATAATATTGAAATAATACAAGACAAAAATAATATTGCTGCGATATTTCAATTTTTATATGAAAATGTATCTTAATACATCTTCTTTCAGTCATTAAAAAAAATAAAGGTGATAGACCTACAGATTTCAAGTAAATCAAAACTAGAGCACACATTTTCTTATTAACAAAATTTCAATCAGTTAACCTAGAAAGTTAAGTCTTTGATTACACATAATCCACACAAGTTGTAATAATGCTGTAGATGGTGCGTTGGAATGTCCATTAACGCTTGTCCCCGACGGGGGCATGGCTGTATTTACGATTTCCCGACGTCGTTTTCACTGATGCTTCGTCAATGAAGTGCATTTGTTCAGGTTTAAATGCTATCATAGTTGCTATAAAATTTGTGACGATATCTTCATAGCCTGTTCGCAGTCTTTTTGCGGGAACAGAATAAAGTTTTTTATATGTCATATCCAATTCATGTTTCACTGTATGACTTATGAAACGCTTCGTCAGCCACATCTTTTTCGGAAGTGTGACATTCTCCATCCCACGATATGGTCCAGCGATCCTAAGTAGGTGATGTCACCACAGTGTATGAACGGAAATGTATAGTATTTTTTAAATTTCGTAGTTGCAAGTCTGTATAGCGGTGCTCGATCACTTGCTAAGACAAATGCAACAATGGATAGTGGATAATTTTTGCCAATTTCATTTAGTCTATACATTTTTGTTGTAATCTTCAGTTATAAACGGCATTATGGATAGGAAATTTAACTACCAGCGACTAATGAAATGTTGAGCAGTATTTTAAGGTATTCTGTCTGGCTTTCATTATTTCAAGCACCATCACATGTTTATAAATGAATCGAACAATATAAAACTCATAAATACATATCAATGGACACAATATTTTTTACTTAATCATATTTTGAAGTTTTATGATGATCAGTTGATTTGTATTGTCACTTGCATTGTTTTGCAACTGGTGATGTGTAGTTGCTTGCGAGGACACTGTATAGTCGCTTGTTATAAAGAGGAAATATATTCAGTGATAAAAGGCTCCAAAGCTAACAAAATAAACAAATCAGTCTAACAGAGTTATCAAATACACATCAATTGACACGTTTAGTCAACTTTGTTGCACATATCATATATAGCCATTTACAATTTAGATGGAGTAAATGCAACAAAAATGCAATAGAATGCACCACGTTGATACCTCAGGTATAACTTTGATTTCCATGGACCAGTCATTACTTTAAAAAATGTCAGAATTACGGAGAAAACAAATTGTTCTAGAATTATAAACGAAAATTACTTACGTCATTTCCATATTTCTTACACTGGAAATGGCTATTCACTTACAAAATTATTTTTCAAATTTTCGTGTCTAAAGTTATTCCACGGGGGATTCAATTTCGCGATTTAAACTTTTGTTTTTACTGTAATGCTATTGTTGCGGTGATCGATTTCAGGCATGGGGTAATCGTATTCGAGTAATTTCTTATCACCAGCGAAATAAGTAAAATCTTATCGAACGTGTAAATATATGTTGGTTTCAAATATACCTTATAGGGAAAAGAATGATTCCATTAGTAATATGTACAAAAATAATGTCAAATTTTTAAGGCGATCTGTCCCATTATCAAGACACAAAAGTGATGAGCAACTAATCCACCCTTGTGCGTCTGTATCGATTGGTATGTACATATTTGATGTCGTTGTCGCCCGGGAATCACGTGAAAAAAAAGTGAGCTTTCCATGAATTAAATCATAAAAAAAAAAATTGATTTACGCAACTTTACACTTTTTGTTTGGCCTAAACGATACCATATGTAAGTTCATTTTGTTTGAAAATTACAGAAAATTAGAAATATGAGCGATTTGTAATGAGATTTTTGCTCAAGTGACTATACAGTAACTTTTTTAATTAAAACAAGCGACTATACAGTAAAGTAACAAGCAACTATACAAAACTATTTCGTGTATGCATATTTTAAGATATATTTTAGCCGCTTTCTAATAACGAATAATGTAGAATAAAGAAATTGTAAATAAAAAAATAATCACATTACTCATATAAGTTACAATTATAACATATATTTCAGGAAAAACGGTGGAAAACACAATTTCCTTCGAAAACACATCGCAGTTTTGATCATAATTCAGTGGTTACACTTTGATTCTTATCTATTGCTAACATAATTTTCAAAATCATGTTCATGAATTAGTTAATATACATGTTATGAGGACATCTATAATGTTAAACATATTTGTAGTTCTGAATAATGCCGATATTTGGTGTTTTACCGACCTCAGCCGGTATACCATGCCTGTTTTCATTCATCCCGCTTCGATACTCACAAGTGACAATACAAAAAGCAACTAATGATTATACTATACACTTCCGTTCAAACACTGTGGTAACCTTGCGCTATAAATAGATGTTTGCACACTGCCTTGTGTCGATACTCAGTACACCTGTACAAGCTAGTGAACCGTAGATGGTAGGCAGTTTAAGTAAACGGCGCGTACACGCTTTCGGTAAATCAGTTTTTGACGTAAATTTGTCTCAAGAGATCTTGACAGAGAAAACATTAGTACATGTATTTATTCAATTATGGAGCATTTTAATCTTATCTTTTTATCTTTAATTTTTCAGACGGAAAGGATTATCGGATGCCTCAGCTACCTTTGCAGAGAGTTAAAATTGGACAGTTATAAAATCATTGTAAATATTCACTGTGACATTTCATTGAAGACAGTTCATTTATATATATATTGATGACATGTTATAGATATTAAATATAACTTCAATCAAATACATTGTTTCTTGTTTTTGAGAGATGATTTTGGAAATGTCTCAAATAAACACATATGCATAGACTTCAAAATATTTTTGATTTTGTTAAATCTTTTGATGACAACAAATGTGTTTTTTGGACAAAACTGGTGCAAAGTTCATATAATAATTCTATTTCTTGTAAAATATTTCTGTCATGATAAGGTTCTCTGAATTATCTGAGATATAAGTTTTGCAGACAGCATTGCAACCATCTTCATCCTAAGCCAAAACTTAGGACATAATACTAAATCAGAAACCTTGACTAACTAAGTTGCATTGCTAAATACATGTATCTTCTACGGCAAAGCAACCAAAAGAATTCTTGAAGACTCCTCAAGAATCGGTAATTGTTGTCCAATGACTAATATATATGTATATGTGCGAATGCTGTTAAAAATCAATTGAACAGCTATACTAATATATGGCAAAGACATTAACCTAACAAAATAATTTGAAGCTGTTTAAATCGACTATACATTCAGTGTTCTTTTATATAAGCGAGACAGAAAACATTAACTTACAGGTATACTTAAATAACTTTGTTAAATAAGGAAAATATAAGGTCCCTCTGGTACTGGTTTCTTGAGATGTAAAATATGGAAAGTATAAGGTCCTTATAGTACTGGTTTGTTGAGATGTTAAATAAGGAAAGAATAACGTCCTCCTGGTACTGGTTTGTTGAGATGTGAAATAAGGAAAGTATAAGGTCCTTTCTGGTACTGGTTTGTTGAGATGTTAAATAAGGAAAAGTATAAGGTCCTCCTGGTACTGGTTTGTTGAGATGTTAAATAAGGAAAGTATAAGGTCCTTTCTGGTACTGGTTTGTTGAGATGTTAAATAAGGAAAGTATAAAGGTCCTGGTACTGGTTTGTTGAGATGTTAAATAAGGAAAGTATAAAGGTCCTGGTACTGGTTTGTTGAGATGTTAAATAAGGAAAGTATAAAGGTCCTTCTGGTACTGGTTTGTTGAGATGTTAAATAAGGAAAGTATAAGGTCCTTATAGTACTGGTTTGTTGAGATGTTAAATAAGGAAAGTATAAAGGTCCTTCTGGTACTGGTTTGTTGAGATGTTAAATAAGGAAAGTATAAGGTCCTTCTAGTACTGGTTTGTTGAGATGTTAAATATGGAAAGTATAAAGGTCCTTTCTGGTACCGGTTTGTTGAGATGTTAAATAAGGAAAGTATAAGGTCCTTATAGTACTGGTTTGTTGAGATGTTAAATAAGGAAAGTATAAGGTCCTTCTGGTACTGGTACCGGTTTGTTGAGATGTTAAATAAGGAAAGTATAAGGTCCTTATAGTACTGGTTTGTTGATTGTTGAGATGTTAAATATGGAAAGTATAAAGGTCCTTTCTGGTACCGGTTTGTTGAGATGTTAAATATGGAAAGTATAAAGGTCCTTTCTGGTACTGGTTTGTTGAGATGTTAAATAAGGAAAGTATAAGGTCCTTCTAGTACTGGTTTGTTGAGATGTTAAATATGGAAAGTATAAAGGTCCTTTCTGGTACCGGTTTGTTGAGATGTTAAATAAGGAAAGTATAAGGTCCTTATAGTACTGGTTTGTTGAGATGTTAAATAAGGAAAGTATAAGGTCCTTTCTGGTACTGGTTTGTTGAGATGTTAAATAAGGAAAGTATCAAGGTTCTTCTGGTACTGGTTTGTTGAGATGTTAAATAAGGAAAGTATAAGGTCCTTATAGTACCGGTTTGTTGAGATGTTAAATATGGAAAGTATAAGGTCCTGGTACTGGTTTGTTGAGATGTTAAATATGGAAAGTATAAAGGTCCTTTCTGGTAATGGTTTGTTGAGATGTTAAATAAGGAAAGTATAAGGTCCTTTCTGGTACTGGTTTGTTGAGATGTTAAATAAGGAAAGTATAAGGTCCTTTCATATTCTGGAACTGGTTTGTTGAGATGTTAAATATGGAAAGTATGAAGGTCCTTTCTGGTACTGGTTTGTTGAGATGTTAAATAAGGAAAGTATAAGGTCCTTTCTGGTACTGGTTTGTTGAGATGTTAAATAAGGAAAGTATAAGGTCCTTTCTGGTACTGGTTTGTTGAGATGTTAAATAAGGAAAGTATAAGGTCCTTTCTGGTACTGGTTTGTTGAGATGTTAAATAAGGAAAGTATAAGGTCCTTTCTGGTAATGGTTTGTTGAGATGTTAAATAAGGAAAGTATAAGGTCCTTTGTAATGGTGTAAGTTAAATAAGGAAAGTATAAGGTCCTTTCTGGTATGGTTTGTTGAGATGTTAAATAAGGAAAGTATAAGGTCCTTTCTGGTAATGGTTTGTTGAGATGTTAAATATAAAGGAAAGTAGGTAAAAGGTATAAGTCCTTTCTGGTACTGGTTTGTTGAGATGTTAAATAAGGAAAGTATAAGGTCCTTTCTGGTACTGGTTTGTTGAGATGTTAAATAAGGAAAGTATAAGGTCCTTTCTGGTATGGTTTGTTGAGATGTTAAATAAGGAAAGTATAAGGTCCTTTCTGGTACTGGTTTGTTGAGATGTTAAATAAGGAAAGTATAAGGTCCTTTCTGGTACTGGTTTGTTGAGATGTTAAATAAGGAAAGTATAAGGTCCTTTCTGGTACTGGTTTGTTGAGATGTTAAATAAGGAAAGTATAAGGTCCTTTCTGGTACTGGTTTGTTGAGATGTTAAATAAGGAAAGTATAAGGTCCTTTCTGGTACTGGTTTGTTGAGATGTTAAATAAGGAAAGTATAAGGGTCCTTCTGGTACTGGTTTGTTGAGATGTTAAATAAGGAAAGTATAAGGTCCTTTCTGGTACTGGTTTGTTGAGATGTTAAATAAGGAAAGTATAAGGTCCTTCTGGTACTGGTTTGTTGAGATGTTAAATAAGGAAAGTATAAGGTACCTTTGTTGAGATGTAAATAAGGAAAGTATAAGGTCCTTTTACTGGTTTGTTGAGATGTTAAATAAGGAAAGTATAAGGTCCTTATGGTAATGGTTTGTTGAGATGTTAAATAAGGAAAGTATAAGGTCCTTTCTGGTAATGGTTTGTTGAGATGTTAAATAAGGAAAGTATAAAGGTCCTTTCTGGTAATGGTTTGTTGAGATGTTAAATAAGGAAAGTATAAAGGTCCTTTCTGGTACTGGTTTGTTGAGATGTTAAATAAGGAAAGTATAAGGTCCTCCTGGTACTGGTTTGTTGAGATGTTAAATAAGGAAAGTATAAAGGTCCTTTCTGGTACTGGTTTGTTGAGATGTTAAATAAGGAAAGTATAAGGTCCTTTCTGGTACTGGTTTGTTGAGATGTTAAATAAGGAAAGTATAAGGTCCTTTCTGGTACTGGTTTGTTGAGATGTTAAATAAGGAAAGTATAAGGTCCTTCTGGTACTGGTTTGTTGAGATGTTAAAATAAGGAAAGTATAAGGTCCTTTCTGGTACTGGTTTGTTGAGATGTTAAATAAGGAAAGTATAAGGTCCTTTCTGGTACTGGTTTGTTGAGATGTTAAATAAGGAAAGTATAAGGTCCTTTCATATTCTGGAACTGGTTTGTTGAGATGTTAAATATGGAAAGTATCAAGGTCCTTCTGGTACCGGTTTGTTGAGATGTTAAATATGGAAAGTATAAAGGTCCTTTCTGGTACTGGTTTGTTGAGATGTTAAATAAGGAAAGTATAAGGTCCTTTCTGGTACTGGTTTGTTGAGATGTTAAATAAGGAAAGTATAAGGTCCTTCTGGTACTGGTTTGTTGAGATGTTAAATAAGGAAAGTATAAGGTCCTTTGGTACTGGTTTGTTGAGATGTTAAATAAGGAAAGTATAAGGTCCTTTGTACTGGTTTGTTGAGATGTTAAATAAGGAAAGTATAAAGTCCTTCTGGTACTGGTTTGTTGAGATGTTAAATAAGGAAAGTATAAAGGTCCTTTCTGGTACTGGTTTGTTGAGATGTTAAATAAGGAAAGTATAAGGTCCTTTCTGGTACTGGTTTGTTGAGATGTTAAATAAGGAAAGTATAAGGTCCTTTCATATTCTGGAACTGGTTTGTTGAGATGTTAAATAAGGAAAGTATAAAGGTCCTTCTGGTACTGGTTTGTTGAGATGTTAAATAAGGAAAGTATAAAGGTCCTTTCTGGTACTGGTTTGTTGAGATGTTAAATAAGGAAAGTATAAGGTCCTTATAGTACTGGTTTGTTGAGATGTTAAATAAGGAAAGTATAAGGTCCTTCTGGTACTGGTTTGTTGAGATGTTAAATAAGGAAAGTATAAGGTCCTTTCTGGTACTGGTTTGTTGAGATGTTAAATAAGGAAAGTATAAGGTCCTTTCTGGTACTGGTTTGTTGAGATGTTAAATAAGGAAAGTATAAAGGTCCTTTCTGGTACCGGTTTGTTGAGATGTTAAATATGGAAAGTATAAAGGTCCTTTCTGGTACCGGTTTGTTGAGATGTTAAATAAGGAAAGTATAAAGGTCCTTTCTGGTACTGGTTTGTTGAGATGTTAAATAAGGAAAGTATAAGGTCCTTATGGTACTGGTTTGTTGAGATGTTAAATAAGGAAAGTATAAGGTCCTTTCTGGTACTGGTTTGTTGAGATGTTAAATAAGGAAAGTATAAGGTCCTTTCATATTCTGGAACTGGTTTGTTGAGATGTTAAATATGGAAAGTATGAAGGTCCTTCTGGTACTGGTTTGTTGAGATGTTAAATAAGGAAAGTATAAGGTCCTTCTGGTACTGGTTTGTTGAGATGTTAAATAAGGAAAGTATAAAGGTCCTTCTGGTACTGGTTTGTTGAGATGTTAAATAAGGAAAGTATAAAGGTCCTTTCTGGTACTGGTTTGTTGAGATGTTAAATAAGGAAAGTATAAGGTCCTTCTGGTACTGGTTTGTTGAGATGTTAAATAAGGAAAGTATAAAGGTCCTTCTGGTACTGGTTTGTTGAGATGTTAAATAAGGAAAGTATAAGGTCCTTTCTGGTACTGGTTTGTTGAGATGTTAAATAAGGAAAGTATAAGGTCCTTATGGTACTGGTTTGTTGAGATGTTAAATAAGGAAAGTATAAGGTCCTTTCTGGTACTGGTTTGTTGAGATGTTAAATATGGAAAGTATAAGGTCCTTTAGGTACTGGTTTGTTGAGATGTTAAATATGGAAAGTATAAAGGTCCTTCTGGTACCTGGTTTGTTGAGATGTTAAATATGGAAAGTATAAAGGTCCTTTCTGGTAATGGTTTGTTGAGATGTTAAATAAGGAAAGTATAAGGTCCTTTCTGGTACTGGTTTGTTGAGATGTTAAATAAGGAAAGTATAAGGTCCTTTCATATTCTGGAACTGGTTTGTTGAGATGTTAAATATGGAAAGTATGAAGGTCCTGGTACTGGTTTGTTGAGATGTTAAATAAGGAAAGTATAAGGTCCTTTCTGGTACTGGTTTGTTGAGATGTTAAATAAGGAAAGTATAAGGTCCTTTCTGGTACTGGTTTGTTGAGATGTTAAATAAGGAAAGTATAAGGTCCTTTCTGGTACTGGTTTGTTGAGATGTTAAATAAGGAAAGTATAAGGTCCTTTCTGGTACTGGTTTGTTGAGATGTTAAATAAGGAAAGTATAAGGTCCTTTCTGGTACTGGTTTGTTGAGATGTTAAATAAGGAAAGTATAAGGTCCTTTCTGGTACTGGTTTGTTGAGATGTTAAATAAGGAAACTATAAAGGTCCTTTCTGGTAATGGTTTGTTGAGATGTTAAATAAGGAAAGTATAAAGGTCCTTCTGGTACTGGTTTGTTGAGATGTTAAATAAGGAAAGTATAAGGTCCTTTACTGGTTTGTTGAGATGTTAAATAAGGAAAGTATAAGGTCCTTCTTACTGGTTTGTTGAGATGTTAAATAGGAAAGTATAAGGTCCTTTGGTTTGTTGAGATGTTAAATAAGGAAAGTATAAGGTCCTTTCTGGTACTGGTTTGTTGAGATGTTAAATAAGGAAAGTATAAGGTCCTTTCTGGTAATGGTTTGTTGAGATGTTAAATAAGGAAAGTATAAGGTCCTTTCTGGTACTGGTTTGTTGAGATGTTAAATAAGGAAAGTATAAGGTCCTTTCATATTCTGGAACTGGTTTGTTGAGATGTTAAATATGGAAAGTATGAAGGTCCTGGTACTGGTTTGTTGAGATGTTAAATAAGGAAAGTATAAGGTCCTTTCTGGTACTGGTTTGTTGAGATGTTAAATAAGGAAAGTATAAGGTCCTTTCTGGTACTGGTTTGTTGAGATGTTAAATAAGGAAAGTATAAGGTCCTTTCTGGTACTGGTTTGTTGAGATGTTAAATAAGGAAAGTATATAAGGTCCTTTCTGGTACTGGTTTGTTGAGATGTTAAATAAGGAAAGTATAAGGTCCTTTCTGGTACTGGTTTGTTGAGATGTTAAATAAGGAAAGTATAAGGTCCTTTCTGGTACTGGTTTGTTGAGATGTTAAATAAGGAAAGTATAAGGTCCTTTCTGGTACTGGTTTGTTGAGATGTTAAATAAGGAAAGTATAAGGTCCTTCTGGTACTGGTTTGTTGAGATGTTAAATAAGGAAAGTATAAGGTCCTTTCTGGTACTGGTTTGTTGAGATGTTAAATAAGGAAAGTATAAAGGTCCTTTCTGGTACTGGTTTGTTGAGATGTTAAATAAGGAAAGTATAAGGTCCTTATAGTACCGGTTTGTTGAGATGTTAAATAAGGAAAGTATAAAGGTCCTTTCTGGTACTGGTTTGTTGAGATGTTAAATAAGGAAAGTATAAGGTCCTTTCTGGTACTGGTTTGTTGAGATGTTAAAAATGGAAAGTATAAGGTCCTTCTGGTACTGGTTTGTTGAGATGTTAAATAAGGAAAGTATAAAGGTCCTTTCTGGTACTGGTTTGTTGAGATGTTAAATAAGGAAAGTATAAGGTCCTTTCTGGTACTGGTTTGTTGAGATGTTAAATAGGAAGTATAAGGTCCTTTGGTATGGTTTGTTGAGATGTTAAATAAGGAAAGTATAAGGTCCTTTCTGGTACTGGTTTGTTGAGATGTTAAATAAGGAAAGTATAAGGTCCTTTCTGGTAATGGTTTGTTGAGATGTTAAATAAGGAAAGTATAAGGTCCTTCTGGTACTGGTTTGTTGAGATGTTAAATAGGAAAGTATAAGGTCCTTTCTGGTACTGGTTTGTTGAGATGTTAAATAAGGAAAGTATAAGGTCCTTTCTGGTACTGGTTTGTTGAGATGTTAAATAAGGAAAGTATAAAGGTCCTTATGGTACCGGTTTGTTGAGATGTTAAATAAGGAAAGTATCAAGGTCCTTTCTGGTACTGGTTTGTTGAGATGTTAAATAAGGAAAGTATAAGGTCCTTTCTGGTACTGGTTTGTTGAGATGTTAAATAAGGAAAGTATAAGGTCCTTTCTGGTACTGGTTTGTTGAGATGTTAAATAAGGAAAGTATAAGGTCCTTTCTGGTACTGGTTTGTTGAGATGTTAAATAAGGAAAGTATAAGGTCCTTTCTGGTACTGGTTTGTTGAGATGTTAAATAAGGAAAGTATAAGGTCCTTTCTGGTACTGGTTTGTTGAGATGTTAAATAAGGAAAGTATAAGGTCCTTTCTGGTACTGGTTTGTTGAGATGTTAAATAAGGAAAGTATAAAGGTCCTTTCTGGTACTGGTTTGTTGAGATGTTAAATAAGGAAAGTATAAGGTCCTTTCTGGTACTGGTTTGTTGAGATGTTAAATAAGGAAAGTATAAAGGTCCTTTCTGGTACTGGTTTGTTGAGATGTTAAATAAGGAAAGTATAAGGTCCTTTCTGGTACTGGTTTGTTGAGATGTTAAATAAGGAAAGTATAAGGTCCTTTCTGGTACTGGTTTGTTGAGATGTTAAATAAGGAAAGTATAAGGTCCTTATAGTACCGGTTTGTTGAGATGTTAAATAAGGAAAGTATCAAGGTCCTTCTGGTACTGGTTTGTTGAGATGTTAAATAAGGAAAGTATAAGGTCCTTTCTGGTACTGGTTTGTTGAGATGTTAAATAAGGAAAGTATAAGGTCCTTATAGTACTGGTTTGTTGAGATGTTAAATAAGGAAAGTATAAGGTCCTTCTGGTACTGGTTTGTTGAGATGTTAAATAAGGAAAGTATAAGGTCCTTTCTGGTACTGGTTTGTTGAGATGTTAAATAAGGAAAGTATAAGGTCCTGGTACTGGTTTGTTGAGATGTTAAATAAGGAAAGTATAAGGTCCTTTCTGGTACTGGTTTGTTGAGATGTTAAATAAGGAAAGTATAAAGGTCCTGGTACTGGTTTGTTGAGATGTTAAATAAGGAAAGTATAAGGTCCTGGTACTGGTTTGTTGTTGAGATGTTAAATAAGGAAAGTATAAAGGTCCTTTGTACTGGTTTGTTGAGATGTTAAATAAGGAAAGTATAAAGGTCCTTCTGGTACTGGTTTGTTGAGATGTTAAATAAGGAAAGTATAAAGGTTTTATATAGGTACTGGTTTGTTGAGATGTTAAATAAGGAAAGTATAAGGTCCTTCTGGTACTGGTTTGTTGAGATGTTAAATAAGGAAAGTATAAGGTCCTTCTGGTACTGGTTTGTTGAGATGTTAAATAAGGAAAGTATAAAGGTCCTTTCTGGTACTGGTTTGTTGAGATGTTAAATAAGGAAAGTATAAGGTCCTTTAGTACTGGTTTGTTGAGATGTTAAATAAGGAAAGTATAAAGGTCCTTTCTGGTACTGGTTTGTTGAGATGTTAAATAAGGAAAGTATAAGGTCCTTCTGGTACTGGTTTGTTGAGATGTTAAATAAGGAAAGTATAAGGTCCTTTCATATTCTGGAACTGGTTTGTTGAGATGTTAAATATGGAAAGTATCAAGGTCCTTCTGGTACTGGTTTGTTGAGATGTTAAATAAGGAAAGTATAAAGGTCCTTCTGGTACTGGTTTGTTGAGATGTTAAATAAGGAAAGTATAAAGGTCCTTTCTGGTACTGGTTTGTTGAGATGTTAAATAAGGAAAGTATAAGGTCCTTTCTGGTACTGGTTTGTTGAGATGTTAAATAAGGAAAGTATAAAGGTCCTTTCTGGTACTGGTTTGTTGAGATGTTAAATAAGGAAAGTATAAGGTCCTTTCTGGTACTGGTTTGTTGAGATGTTAAATAAGGAAAGTATAAGGTCCTTTCTGGTACTGGTTTGTTGAGATGTTAAATAAGGAAAGTATAAAGGTCCTTTCTGGTACTGGTTTGTTGAGATGTTAAATAAGGAAAGTATAAGGTCCTTTCTGGTACTGGTTTGTTGAGATGTGTTAAATAAGGAAAGTATAAGGTCCTTTCTGGTACTGGTTTGTTGAGATGTTAAATAAGGAAAGTATAAAGGTCCTTCTGGTACTGGTTTGTTGAGATGTTAAATAAGGAAAGTATAAGGTCCTTTCTGGTACTGGTTTGTTGAGATGTTAAATAAGGAAAGTATAAGGTCCTTTCTGGTACTGGTTTGTTGAGATGTTAAATAAGGAAAGTATAAGGTCCTTTCATATTCTGGAACTGGTTTGTTGAGATGTTAAATAAGGAAAGTATAAGGTCCTTTCTGGTACTGGTTTGTTGAGATGTTAAATAAGGAAAGTATAAGGTCCTTTCTGGTACTGGTTTGTTGAGATGTTAAATAAGGAAAGTATAAGGTCCTTTCTGGTACTGGTTTGTTGAGATGTTAAATAAGGAAAGTATAAGGTCCTTTCTGGTACTGGTTTGTTGAGATGTTAAATAAGGAAAGTATAAGGTCCTTTCTGGTACTGGTTTGTTGAGATGTTAAATAAGGAAAGTATAAGGTCCTTTCATATTCTGGAACTGGTTTGTTGAGATGTTAAATATGGAAAGTATCAAGGTCCTTTCTGGTACTGGTTTGTTGAGATGTTAAATAAGGAAAGTATAAGGTCCTTTCTGGTACTGGTTTGTTGAGATGTTAAATAAGGAAAGTATAAGGTCCTTTCTGGTACTGGTTTGTTGAGATGTTAAATAAGGAAAAGTATAAGGTCCTCCTGGTACTGGTTTGTTGAGATGTTAAATAAGGAAAGTATAAGGTCCTTCTGGTACTGGTTTGTTGAGATGTTAAATAAGGAAAGTATAAGGTCCTTCTGGTACTGGTTTGTTGAGATGTTAAATAAGGAAAAGTATAAGGTCCTCCTGGTACTGGTTTGTTGAGATGTTAAATAAGGAAAGTATAAGGTCCTTTCTGGTACTGGTTTGTTGAGATGTTAAATAAGGAAAGTATAAGGTCCTTTCTGGTACTGGTTTGTTGAGATGTTAAATAAGGAAAAGTATAAGGTCCTCCTGGTACTGGTTTGTTGAGATGTTAAATATGGAAAGTATAAAGGTCCTTTCTGGTACCGGTTTGTTGAGATGTTAAATATGGAAAGTATAAAGGTCCTTTCTGGTACCGGTTTGTTGAGATGTTAAATAAGGAAAGTATAAAGGTCCTTTCTGGTACTGGTTTGTTGAGATGTTAAATAAGGAAAGTATAAGGTCCTTATAGTACTGGTTTGTTGAGATGTTAAATAAGGAAAGTATAAGGTCCTTCTGGTACTGGTTTGTTGAGATGTTAAATAAGGAAAGTATAAGGTCCTTATAGTACTGGTTTGTTGAGATGTTAAATAAGGAAAGTATAAGGTCCTTCTGGTACTGGTTTGTTGAGATGTTAAATAAGGAAAGTATAAAGGTCCTTCTGGTACTGGTTTGTTGAGATGTTAAATAAGGAAAGTATAAAGGTCCTTCTGGTACTGGTTTGTTGAGATGTTAAATAAGGAAAGTATAAGGTCCTTATAGTACCGGTTTGTTGAGATGTTAAATAAGGAAAAGTATAAGGTCCTCCTGGTACTGGTTTGTTGAGATGTTAAATATGGAAAGTATAAAGGTCCTTTCTGGTACTGGTTTGTTGAGATGTTAAATAAGGAAAGTATAAGGTCCTTATAGTACCGGTTTGTTGAGATGTTAAATAAGGAAAAGTATAAGGTCCTCCTGGTACTGGTTTGTTGAGATGTTAAATATGGAAGGTATAAAGGTCCTTTCTGGTACTGGTTTGTTGATATATAAAAATGGAAAGTATCAAGGTTCTTCTGGTACTGGTTTGTTGAGATGTTAAATAAGGAAAGTATAAGGTCCTTATAGTACCGGTTTGTTGAGATGTTAAATAAGGAAAGTATAAAGGTCCTTCTGGTATTGGTTTGTTGTGATGTTAAATAAGGAAAAATATAAGGTCCTCTGAGATGTTTATAAATTTCGCCAAAATGTGTAGTTACGAGAGAAAGACAATTCTAGTTACTTCCGATCGCATTTCGTGCAACAAATAACCATTCTTTTATTACTAGCATCTGTAGCAGGTACAACCACCAATTGTTTGACAATATAAAACTGATAAAATTATTAACATCGATTACGCGTTTTACTTTTAAAATAAAAACGAGGGCATTGGAACATTTATTTAGTACTACTGTTAAGACATGTAGTAAGTCAAAATGTTAAACTTTAAAACGTACTAGCGGAATTACGTTGCTGTATTCCTCTCAAAACAATCGTATTTTCGTGTTTCTTAAAGTTTGCAATAAGGTAATGTACATTTCTCTATGCCTTTACAGCGTAAGACGTCATTTTTATTCCGTGGTAAAAAAAGTGGCTATATCATATAAAGTCAAAGGTCAAACAAACGATACCAATACCAGCTATATAAAGTCAAAGTTCACACAAACGATACCAATACCTGTTATATAAAGTCAAAGGTCAAACAAACGATACCAATACCTGTTATATAAAGTCAAAGGCCAAACAAACGATCGATACCAATACCTGCTATATAAAGTAAAAGGTCAAACAAACGATATCAATACCTGCTTTATAAAGTCAAAGGTCAAACAAACGATACCAATACCTGTTTATAGACAGACAGTTTCTTTATTTCCTCAACATTGAGATTACATGTCTTACATGAATGAAATGTTATAACGTTAACTCGATTGAATCACAGATAACATGGTAACTGGTGAATAAATTACATATTTTGGGATAAACAATGCTGGCTATGTACATAGTCAATTGGTCAGTTTAGCTGACATTTCAGATACATTTGTAAAGTGTCACTTTGTAAGAAGAAAATTTACTTCAGAGAGCATAAGCTCTACGTATCGGGGACTCCGATGATGCAGCTTTCCCACTCGTCATTTTCTATTTCCATGCAAAGTCTATTACCCAGAAGAAACAAATATTGATCATCATCTTCGAGTAAGTCAAATTTCACTTAGTCACTAACTTTTAAAGTATTTACACCGTGTTCTAACAATGCATCCTTGGATTCGTATAAGGATGGGCACTGTATAAGGAAGTGCTTAGCAATGTTATCCGTTTCTTTCCGACACAATTTACATATGACACTATTCGTTTCTGATCTGTATGAAAGTTTTACTAATTCCGCAATAGCCCATGTCTGTTTCGGATACTTCAAACTTACTTCCCATAGAGGATTTGGGCCAATGTTCGGATGTATACACTTGAAATGCCTCAGTAGTACACTATGATCACATTCACGGCACCACTTATTAAAATAAAAATGTTCTGTAATGTTTTTAACAAAAGTCTTCCATTGTCTAGCACTACATTTCACCGATGATAAGACAAATTCGAGGAGAAACGAATGTATTTCAAATTTCAGCATTGTCTCTGATATATCCTTAATGAAGCTGGTATTGCAAACATTGTATTCTCCAAATATAAAGTCACAAAGCCGAATTAAAAATAGTGATTTCCACACGAAGCCTACACTTGCATTGCAAAGTTTATTCCAAAAGAATAACTTGCGCTTTTCAACTTCGCAGCAAATATCCGTAAGTCCAAGGGCTCTTGTCGTTATCGGTGAAGATAATGTTTTTTCGAAACCCTGACATCGTTTATCCGCATATCTTTGTGTTCGCTGTAGCTTGGTTTGAGATGACTTTGGTGGATTCGCCCATAGCTCGCATCCATAGAGTATAACAGGAAGGACAGCTGATTTAATTATGCGCACGCTTTTTAATGGGTTAATTCCATTTTGGTGTATACCAACACTAATAAGACTGTTTAAAGCTTTACGCCCTTTCACGCAAGAACTTACGATGTGCATATCCGGTTTCAGATTGTGGCATAACGTTATCCCTGCGTACACTTTTGATGCTGTCCAAGCAATCGGTGTATTTCCAAGAGAAACAGGTATTCAATTCGTTCTGTGATCGTTTACGGTTTGTAAATTGCATTAACGATGATTTTGCAGAGTTATAGTTAAGTCTACATAGCTTTGCATAGTTGTTGACAAAGTATCATCTGCGAGGAACACACAAGGTATGTGGAGGTCTCGGATGACTAAACCTTAGCCTGCTTTGTCCAATTCCACCGCCAAGTCGTCAATCATGACCAAAAATAACCAAGCTGAGATACCAGTTATAGACAGACAGACAGAGACCGACAGATTCTTTATTTCCTCAATATTGAGATTACATGTCTTACATGAATGAAATGTTATAACATTAACTCGATTGAATCACAGATAACATGGTAACTGGTGCATAAATTACATATTTTGGGATAAGCAATGCAGGCTATGTACATAGTCAATTGGTCAGTTTAGCTGACATTTCAGATAAAGTGTCACTTTGTAAGAAGAAAATTTACTTCAGAGAGCATAAGCTCTCTGAAATTTGTAAGCCACTCAGTATTTTTTGTCTCAACTGTAATCTAACAATTGCACAAGAGAATAGCAATTCAAATGATCACTACATTTACCATGACAATGGACCAATTATACAATGTCATGTATATGTCATAACTGGGCAAACATTTTGACATGCTATTTTTTCTTCAGTAATCTATTGAAAAATCATAAAGTTTTGATGAATTAAGCTGTGAAAATCATTCAAAGGCCCTGACGAACAAGTATGATATTTTATAAGCATTTGCAGCAGCACAGAATTTGTGCACTTTTATACTTCTATTTTCATGCTGTATGTATGTTTCAATGAAAACACATCTGAGGAAGTCAGTTAGTTATAATTACTAACATTGCCGTGAAAATGGGAAATGATATTGTCAACCACAGCTTGGCTCCGTAGTTTGACCGTGTGTACTCATGTCACTGCACACACATATAACATGGTGTTTGACAGTACTACCAAAATTGAGCTCTTATTTAAAATTAAAACCTGTAGTGGCGTCCTCGTGGAAATATTTGAAACTGCTACTCATGTTTCACAACGTCTACGTTGTTATCTTCTTTACTCACCTGTTTTCTTCTTCCCGCGTTGACGAAAGTTGTTTTTTCTAGGACACCAAAGGTAGGTTTCTTTTTTCATCCGTGGAATAATTATTGATAACACTTGTGATTACATTCACTCATCTAGGTGCAAAAACATAACTTGGGGAAACAAACTGTTCTGTTTAATCCAGCACAAAACGGCGGTTAGTGCCTTGGGTGTGTTGGTTGTGTTTGGTTTGTATTCGACATAGTTTCCCAATATGACACGGTACAAAAACTGTTAAATGTACACGAAAAGTAAATTTTAAAGGGAATACTTTCATTTGAATATACAGAAAACTCTGAAATTGGCGATGTCGTAGGCTTTGCGGTAATTATTGGTGGATCGAATCATTGATTTTTAGAACTTTACGTTACCATTTAGCAGATAATGCGTTTCAGTGAAAGTACATATTCTCTATCTTACGGCAAGCCAAGTTACTTTTTATTCCGAATTTTCGATATCGGAAATTCTAATTCTGATATAGGTAATTATATTTCCTGATATCGGAAATTGAAATTCCCATATCGGAAATTCTATTTCTGATATCGGATATTACTTTTAATTTCTGATATCGGAAATTCTAATTCGTTATCGGAAATTCTATTTTTGATATCAGGAATTAGAGAACAATTTTCCATATCTGAAATTCTAATTCTGATATCGAAAATTCAATTTCTTTTATCAGCAATTACTAAGATTTTCCGATATCGGGAATAGAATTCCCCATATCGGAAATATCATTCCCCATATCGGAAATAGAATTCCCCATATCGGAAATAGAATTCCTGATATCGGAAATAGAATTTCCCATATCAGAATTAGAATTTCTGTTATGGAAAATTGTTTTCTAATTCCAGAATTTCCGATAACGGAATTAGAATTTCCGATAACGGAATTAGAATTTCCGATATCGGAATTAGAATTTCCAGTAACGGAATTAGGATTTCCTATATTGGAAATTAAAGAAATTTAATTCTGATATCAAAAATTTCCATACCGATATCGGAAATTTCCATTCCGATATCGGAATTAATAGAATAAAAAGTAACTTGGCTTGCCATACTATCTGGTTTTATTTCGACACAGTTTCGAACGAAGTAATGTAGATACCTGTATATCTGTATTAAATTCTAATCGTTAATTTGAGCACTGCTGTTTGACAAGAGTCAGTTCAATTCAGAATAACTGTTACAATGTGTGTCGACAGAATATTTGGAATCTTAATTAATTAATTTTTTTTTTAATTTTTTCTTCTGCATTTACTTTTCGGTGGAGGGGGGGGGGGGGGTTCTCTCGCTTTATTCCTACCTCACTCATGCGATATATCTTTTTATAGTACATGTACATGTGTTTACACAAGGGTTAGTGCAATTCGAAATGACTGGTATAAGGTGTTTTGTCCATCAGTTTGTTTTACTTGTGATGAAAGTTATTACATTTATCGATTTTTTAGGGAAAAAAGCTGAAAATTTCATTGTTTTCCCGTCATTTCAAAAAAATGAAAAGACGTAATGTCATTATTATGATTTAATCGTATTTAGCATGTTTCAATCATATTTAAAATATGTTTATTTTCCTCTGATTGTTGTCTGGTTCTCTATCTATGCGCGTATATACGAATGTGTCATTTTGGCCATTTTTTATAAATGTTTTAGGGGGGAGGGGTCCCTCTCTTTTTCCGACCCCATTTATGCGATTTATCTTTTTATAGTACACATATGTTTACACAAGGGTTAGTGCAATTCAAAATGACTGTTACAAGGTGATTTGTCCATCATTTTTTTTTTTTTTTTACTTCTGATAAAAATTATGACATTTATCGAATTTTTAGGGAAAAAAGCTGAAAATTGCATTGTTTTCTCGTCATTTCACAAAAATAAGAAGACGTAACGTCATTTTTATGATTTAATCGTACTCAGCATGTTTCAATCATATTAAAAAAATTGTTTATTCGCCTCTGATTGTTGTCTGGTTCTCTATTTATGCGCATATATATGCGAATGTGTCATTTTGGCCATTTTTGGTACCTGAAATCCAAAATGGCCGTCATATGACCCCCATGGGACATAAGTTGTCAATGGCAACAAATGCAAGCATAAAATGAAACTAGACATCATACCGGTCCTAAAAACCATATTTCGAAAAACTGGCAGAGGGGTACATGGGAACATATTTCTCCCACTATTCACCCGCTGCTTTATATAGAATGTAGTGGTCGTTGAGTCGTCGGAATGCAAAATAAAAATCTGTCAACCGGGGAATGTTTCATAAACGATTCTTTAAATTTGAGTATACTGATTTAAAAAAACAACATTTTAATAATTTTAACTTGCATTGTCAGCTTTAACAACTTCTTTAACTCGGCAATTCGCTTAATCTTTCTAAAATGTTATTGTTCTTTTCATAATTTTGATTTCTTACTACAATAATGAGGCTGACAGTGTAGAGATGTACAGCAGCAGACTGAAGCTTTATTTTGTGTGACAAACTCAATACTACTACAAAACCCACGTACGTCTCGATGGGAAAAAAACCCAACGATATTTAAGGATACTTAAATTACTTTTGTTATTTAGATACATTGTAAAAATATAGCAACAACTAATAGGTATATATTGTACAAAAGTCTTATAATAACATTATAAACATATCTAACATTTTATCGTCAATGCATTTACGTAGAATAACAATTAATGATTTAATGTCGTTTTATTGTGAATGCAAATAGTACTCGCCATCATTTAGCTATTTTACCTCATCCATGAGATTCGAGATAAAATTATTTACAAATAACTGTAATAGAACAAAAATAAGTGATTAAGATTTTACTTTATATATCAAAATAGCACTTACAACTCATTCACTCCTGAAAACTCTTCCAAGTTCTTATGTTGGAGTAACACCTTTCGCCACCCTAATGATGGCACAGGGGTAAATAACATAAAAATGAATTCTCCCTTCAAATAAAAATGACAAGTACGGAATAACGTAAAAATGAATTCTCCCTTCAAATATAAATGACAAGTACAGAATAACGTAAAAACGAATTCTCCCTTCGAATATAAATTACAAGTACGGAATAACGAAAAAATGAATTCTCCCTTCAAATATAAATTACAAGTACAGTAAATGCCAATCGGAAACCTTTGGCACTTTAATTAAATCAGAAAATATAACGCGGATTCACAGAGTTTTCAAACAAAATAATTTCTTTCATACTCCGATGAAATTATAAACGATTGTGACATAAAGGCTTAAATGAGTTGTACAAAATGTACTTCAGTATAAAATACATACAATGTAGTATGCAAATATTGTTCTACTCGTGTTGCATGCTACTATTATAAAGGAAATCATCATGGATGGATATAAAATTACAAAATGCAATCCAATCCAATGGCAAAGTTTACACTGCGAATATGTTGTTCATTAGCCGATGATAATACTATTTACTGAAATATATTCTCGGTTTGAGGTTGAATTACGTCATTTGCTGGTATGGTCTAGAGGATTGTGTGAGTTCAGCTCTCTCAGAAGTCCGTTTGAACAAAACTCCATCAAACACACTACCCTTTCTTGTGTATGTACCACCTGCAATTAAATGTAAAGATGTTCATCAATTTGTACATAGAACCTTACATTGACCCAAATATATGTGTTGAACTGATAAAACCAGTTAATGGTTTTTAGAAATGTGTTAAGTAAATGTTCTCTCATGTATTACCAATTACGACTTTAAAGAAACCTAAAATAATTTCGCTTCCTACCCTGTGTATGCAGCTATAGTTCGTAAACTCGTAATCGAATCACTTACTTGCTCGACTCTTCATTCCCTTCCTGACTTTGTAAATGACAAATCCAGCAATGAGTAATACAACGATAGCAGCAATGATTAGTCCTACCACCAAACCAGTCTTATCGTCTGTGTTCTCACTGTGATAAACAACGTTATTATCTAAAATCACTAAAGGCAACACAATATGTAAATAATTCATCATATAATACAAAGTATCAAACTAGTGAATCCATTTTCTTCTGAACAAAAACCAGGTATGTATGACTTAAGTATTTAGTATTAATGTAAAATATTACACTTTTTGCTTTTAAAAAATCAATCCAAAGTCTAAGAGCCTTTTTTTCTTTAATATATATATTAGTTCTTTAATATATACAATGTATTCATTAGGACAAACCAACCAATGTCACCGCCGTATAATCTGTTTTTTAATCAATGTCCTTATTTTCAAGTAATTTTCCGAAAACTTCTTCGTTTTCCTAAAAATAGTCTTTTGATCAAATCAAGTTATGCGCTAATATTTCACATGGCATAGGGAAACGCCATATCTAAACGTCCAAAATTTAACCACCCTGTTTTGATACAAAAACGCCAAATTTTTCCGACGTCAAAATATCCAAATTTACGGTACATGATCGACATGTAATCTTGCTTGATACTACTATCTGATTTATTTAAAACCAAATTATCCCATTGACCCATTAAAAACACAATTTCGTTATTATGGAAAATTTGAGTGATTTTTATGCATTTTGTCAACTAAGCTTACTATCATTTGAAACTTGAAACTTTCAATGAAATAAAATCATATACATGTACATGTACCCACAAGATATTATTTAAGTCTGTTAGGAATTAATGAATCACAAGGATGATAGTACCTGAATTACCGACGAAAAATTTAAGACTTATTCGCCATTTTCGTAATTTTACGCTTACGTTTTACGATGGTTCTGACGCACGGTTTCATGTGTTGACTTGTGAACTGGAGCGATTGCTGATGTTGTCGGTGACTGACCACTAGTGACGTGTTGGGTCAATGTTGACGAGTGGGGGACATTGGTCAGTGTGGACATTGTAGAACTTTCAGTAGATGTGATATCTGTTGTCTGTGTCAGATCACCAGTAGGGCTCGCCATCGTTTTAGGTGTCTCTGACGGCATTTCAGTCAGAGCAGTACTCATTGGCTGCGGTGTTGGATTAGGAGAGGTCTTCTTAGGTGGTGGGATATTGGCGGGTGCAGTTTGAGGAAGGATTGTTGATGTTCGTTTTTGAGGAACAGCTGGTCCTACAATTCCAGGACCTGGGGGAGACAAGGGTGTCTGCTTTGTCGGTGGTTTTAATGGCGGGGTCGGTATTCCCAGTGTGGTTCCAGGTGAGGTGGAAGGTATAGTGTCGGATTCATTTCTCCAGCTACAGGTAGGGAAGGGAGGGTAATCATCTCCCCACTGACAGTGTGGTAAACCGAGACAATCGTCCTCATCCTCTCTATAGCAAAACAGTTATAAACATGTCACCATGTATAGGGATGAATTGTGTAAAGTCTTCATTAAATTAAAGAAATCTGAATGAAATCTAGAATTTATTCACAAAATCAAAGAGTAAATGCTTCTAGTGAATGAAATCAGCAAAGCATTAATGAAGATATAATTAACGTACATCGTCATATCATTGATTGTTCTTCTACGAGCTACAATGTACGTCTTTTAAAGCATAATCTCAATTTGTTTTATCAATTACCAAATTAATATTATTACTTCGTTTCCTTGCTTTTCCCCCCAATAAGATTAAAGTTCATAGGGAGTCAAATTTAATGGGATATTTAATAGAGCATTACTAGCACGTGTCAGCTTACCTTGTGTCGCATTTTACTCCTTATATAATAGCAAAAGCAAACACAAAAACTACAATTCCACCGCACCCTAAATACGATGCCATTTGGCATTATTTACTGAAAAATTAAGCAAAATGATGGTAGTAAGTGAACAATACAATTTTTGACCATATTCAGACATAGTGTATTCATTTACATGTGAAATATTTCGACATGATACATACACAACAACACAAGGCAACGAACAACTTCTGACAGCATTTCCGGGTGACTTCGGTTGGAAAGTTGATGGCACGTTTTTGTATTCAGGCGGGTCATCTGTAATTGAAACGGAGCGTTGAGTGTTAAATACATGTTGTGTGTAATTCTGTATCATATAAAGACACATTTCAATATAAAACATCATTCTGGAGAACTATCAGTGTAAGAATTACTTCCTGAAATCAAAAGAAGTTGAGGTGGCGGAATGTAAGAAAAAATGATATTCAGTTTTAATCCATGAGAATGGAGAAAAGAGGTAAACAATAAAACTCGTGTTATGAAAATTCGAAATAGTTGAATGTATCTCCTCAAAGGAAGAAAGAAAACAATATTTTCAAAATAAATCTGAAAATCATGTGGTACAAGATTTCTTTAACAGTGCTTCTACTGAAATATTATATCATTTCATTAGATGGAAATAAATACACATTTTATATATAGTCTCCTCACAAGATATAGAAATCTGACGGAAAAAACACGTTTGTTTTTAAAGTTTTCGATATGATACGAATCGCAAAGATACAGAATACGCAAATATACAGAATACGCAAAGGTACAGAATACGCAACGATATAGAATAAATACCATAACAGGAGGAGGTGTGCATATCATTGATGTCGTAATGACTGGAACACTGGTCAAAGTCGGCTGGACACTGACATGGAATCTGACATGACTGGTCAGTGGTCAGACACTTGTTACACTGACCATTTGTCCCCACAGTACAGTTCTGTTATAGAAAATATATACTGGATATTCATGTTGTATAAAATACAGAAACGTGCAAAAAATATTATTACTGAGTTTTCACAAGAAGTGTGTTTTACATTGATGTCCCCACCATTCACATTTGCAACTATCGAGGACCTGACTGTACAGCGGCTGTGTCTGATAAAAAACATTTCCCCTTCCGACACGCATTGTTCTCCGCATACGTTTTCTTTAATTTCCGAATAGTAACTTATTTTGTTTACATTTCCCCCTGTTTCAGTGATTTTATTCGAAATTCGTTACGTTTTTTTCCGAAAACAAGTTTTGACAAGCCTTGAATAGTGCCTTGAATAGGAATTTCATCCACATATTCATAGGTAAAGATTAAAACTAAATAGCAACTTCCTTGAAATACTGTAAACGTATTAATTTTGGCGTATACAATAGGTTATAGCGCAGGGATGGATTAATGGCGCAGTTCTATCATAAAGACTATATAACAATATACACAAAACACAATATACACAAACATGTTTTAGCGGAAGAATGCTTGTGTGAAAAGTGCTAAAGTAAGAATAGAGCTAAATATACATGTACTGTAAACTTCTCTAGATGTAATGTGGCTTATGGTCACATTATTAGAATGTAGCCTTTAGACATTGCAGACAAAGATGTTCAAAAATATCAAATAACTGCGTAGTATTTATATTCCATACGCCTATGCGAATGTATTAATTTTATGTAGCTACGAAATGTTTGGGTTTAAAACGAAAATACATCGATATATGTTTTCCATAAAACAACTGTTATATGGGCAGTACTCCGTGTTCGTCTGTTTTCTTACTTACACTAGTATCGTTATCGCTATGGCAACTCGTTTTAGTCCTGTTGTAGAGGACTAACAGGAACAAGTTGGTACCCGGTACTTTCCCTATGACGTAACTTTCACAATTGTTTGGCGTTGTTCTCTGGTCAAAGGTCAAGGTCAAGGAGTACGATAATCTGTGCTGACCCTCCGATAGACTAGTGCACCAAAACGGCTGCGTGGTAAAATAGAAAACAGAAACAATAAAACGAAAATGCAGAATAATAATAGGTGTGATTTTCTTGTCAATGTTAAGGCCTTTAAGGAAATATTTTTTATTATTATTTAAATAGAGATTATATGTAACTTTAAGAAAACCCAATAATAATTTCGAAAAGATGTGCTTTCGACATCTACATTATTCCATTGTTAAAATTTAATTATATTGTACACGTTCGAAAACAAATATCAACATATTTTTGTGTCCTTTTGGCGAATTCATAATAATAATAATAATTTTAATGATACCTCTGTAATTACAAATCGTTGATCAATACGATTAAGCATGTACAATATATGTACGCTGTACCCATACCCGAGCCAAAGTCACGCATGTTAAACAAATGAACTACATAACCACTGAGGAGGTGATAAAATGATTTTCAGGCAAGACAATTCATCTAATAAGGTAAACACACTACTGTTTGAGCGATTTCAGCAGTTCTAGACAAAAGTTGCATTACTCTACGAGCAAGGGACATATTTCCGCATAAAAGATGTTCGATCACAATGTGTAATGGCGGACAGCGAGCGAGTTTGATCATTTCACACGCATTTCACCACCATGGGGTTTTCTGGCATATCACAGTAAAACCGACAAGTCAAATTTCCATTAGAACTGGTTTTGTTCCGATATATGTACAAATTTTAATGTCCTATTTGACTGAATTGTCCCTTTAAAGAGTTTCAAAACATATTGTGATATTAATGTTCAAATTAGCGACATCCATTACCTCCATTTTCTGGGTTTGTATGAGATGACTGGCCAGCCATGGATACAGCTGAGTAAGATGAGATGAGGCGGTGATCTGGCCACCAGAGGTCAGTAAATACCTGTCGACAGAAGTATAGTTTGTATCCTTATTATTTGATATAATAAAAAATGGTGATGTTTTTATAAGATGTTAGTTCGAAAAATTGCCCGTTTATACCAACAGGGTTTTTTAAAATGTCACATCATTGCACAGGTATCGTTATATGACAAGCCAAGTTACTATTTATTCTATCAATTCCGATATCGGAATTAAATTTCTGATATCGGAAATTCTATTTTTGATATCATGAATTAGAAAACATTTTCATATCAAAAATTCTAATTCTGATTTGGGAAATTCTATTTCCGATATCAGAAATTCCAGAAACCCCAGAAAATGCAGGTAATGGATATTTGAAATACAATTTTATTGTTTGCATGTGGTAGAATAACTTAAATTTCCGATATAGGAAATTGAATTCCCGATATCGGAAATACAATTTCTGATATTGAAATTTGTTTCTAATTTCTAATATGAGAAATATAATTTTCGATATCAGAATTAGAATATCCGATATCATCCGATATCAGAAATTAAAAGTTATTTACCACATCAGAAATAGAATATCCGATATGGGAATATTGACAATAGAAAAATACACACTTTTTACACATCTACGCATATGTACAATAGACTATTGCCATGTGCAATCTTAAAACAATCTGCCATAGAGGTTTACGGAAACCAATTTTGGATAGACATATGAGTGGCTAATATATAAGATATCAGAGACATGCAATGAATCAACTTTACCAAATGTATGCCATAATGTATGTAATAGTCAATGTTACGATACCACGCTATTGTAATGGACAGAAAAAAGATTTACAAACCCATTGTTGTCCAGTAAATGGCAATTTATGTCGTCTCCTCCACAATTGGACAACTGTAAGTATTGAATTCATTTATATAGATAATGAGATGTTTATTTCTAATGATGCACAATACTTTATTTAAAAGACGCTTTGAATCATTTGAATAAATCACTTCAACGCAAATCAATGAATCAATGCAACTTAATGTTGGACCTGTTCATTTGTTCACTAAATACATTTGTATGTCATATGCATTCTTGTCACCTCTAGTTGCTCATTTGAAATGATTATTTTTGTTAGTTCACATTGTATTATGCATTGGGTTTCATATATATTTAGATCTTCGATTTCAGTTAAAAATTATGACGTATTCATCGTTTATATGTATATATATATAAAATTGTACTTATTTCAGCAATAATTCTTTCTCGCGATGTCTTTAAACGCTAATTCATTCAAAGCGCTAAATTTCGTAAAAGATTTTTTTCCCGGTATCAAACCACCGAATTTCGCTAATTTACATCCATGCTTAATAATTTACATTTTTACGCATTTTCGCTAAAAATTGTCTATACTGGAAAAGTACCTTTACAGTTTTTATCGATATGTTACCTGATACATCATGGCGGTAACCTGTCTGTGTGATACCACCACCCCCGCCACACCCTGTAGCTGTCTGACCATGGGCAGACCTTCAGAATCAGCCGCTCTAGAAAAAGGTATTGACATACAAGGCTATATATATGTGTAGTCCGATAAGGAAGTGATGTAATCTTAAAGTTTATAATCATTTTACCATTTAAGTGATCAAGCTAATTTACCCTTTAACGTCATGAAGAATTGAAAAAAACATCCCAGTGGAAATTAATTGCTAAACGATATCTTCTTCATTACATTTCTATACTGTTTACAGGATAAATTGCTATTTCAAAATAATAAATTAGCATTAAGCACATCGAAACTGACTAAGACTCAGTAGAGATGATTGAGCACCAAGGATCATTGAGTTTACACTAACACGATTATAAAAGTGCGAAACATATTACATATTACAGTGATTTATAATAGTCAAAAGCATTGATAATAGGACTGAAATACAATTTTGTAATTAATATAATCAACGATATATCGCAACTGTGGTTTGATAGCTATATACATATTGTATATAGGACATTCATAGAAATTAATATTTAAAAAAAACACTGCTAGTACCCTCTACAAACATTCGAAAGGGAACTAAAACTAACATTGCAATACATTTTAATCCTAATACATCATACTCACACGTTTTCCGATATAGCCTTACTTATCAGAACAACATTTCTGTGCGTGAAGCGACTAAATTGTCCAGTTGAAAACACGAACTCGTGGGGTAGAGCCACACTTCTCCTAAACCTGTTTATACAACAAGGATGATACATAATATAACATACTGTAAAACTATTAATTTTTGAGGATGATACATCATATAACACACTGTAAAACTATTAATTTTCGCAATGAATTAATTTCGCGTTTTCATGCTTAACTATTTTTTCATGGCATTAAAAAGGATTTGAAGAAAACATTGTACATTGATAATGCCTTCTCCAAGAATATAAATGAAACAGGCATTGATTTATATAAAAAAGTATCGATATTCTTTCGAACATTTCCATTTAAGTCATACACTAATCACAGTAATGAAAATGATGCTTCCATAATTACAAAATGATTACTGCTAATAGAAAACAGTGTTCCTTGCATTTTTTTTTTATTTTAGGCTCATTAAACTTACCATATCTGATTGAGGTGGTTGAAGGTATTCCGAAACGGCATCCCAGGAAAGACCCTTAACACTCCAGTAGGCGTACCAAAATATCTAAAGATTAGAAAGAGACGAGCTTTCCGGTGAGTAAGAATCTTCTACACACGTTGTACACTATGATAAATGGTTTATTGATTGTTATAGGTGCATGAACATTCATATCCAAAAGTATAAATCTGCGGCAACATGCTTAAGTGTTATAGCACTATAGCAGGAAATCCGAGGGCCTTAACGGTCATCTGACTACTTTGGCAATAGTCGAATATGATGTTAATTAGATATGGTGTCATGGTAGCCATCTTCGATTTGGGATCAACCAGTGATGAAACAACACTTTGTCGAGATCATGTGATGATCCTTTCACATTATTTTCAGCCAAATCGCATGGTAGAACTTAAGAAGAAATACAAAATGTGATTCAAGATGGTGGCTGTGGTGACCATCTTGGATTTCAAATCGATCCGAAAATAACAATCCTTTGTCGGGACCATGTCGGGATCATTTCAGGCAAATTTCAGCCAAATCGCATCAGTAAAACTTGAGAAAAAGTTCAAAATTTATTTTCAAGATGGCGGCTGTGGCAGCCATCTTGGACTTCAAATCGACCCATGTCATGATTATTTCAGGCAAGTTTCAGCCAATCGCATCGGAAGAACTTGAGAAGAAGTTCAAAATGTGTTTTCAAGACGGAGCATGATGACTTTAGGGCAAGGGTTCCTCTATACAGTAGGACACAACATGACTATACCACCGTCTCCCAAAATACACACCCGCACATCATACATGTAACACACCGTATACATGGGTACATGGGGGGGGGGGGGCTGTCCTTACATGACCATGGCCTTTATAAGGACATTACTTAATATAATCAAGCAAACCATAACAGTAGATACCAGTTACTCATTTCCCCCTCTTTAGAACCTCTTAATGCTCAAGCATATGTACATTTGTAAAAAGAAAAGACAAAAATAAATAGGTCTATTCATTGTAATGAGTCAACAATATAACAGTTTTCGTGACATGGTAAGGGTTACTGTACCTTTCTATGACCTGTTTGGTAGTAGGTCTCCACAGGTTATCAATTTCATCAGTTGACCTCAAAATATGTTCGATCTCCTCTTTTACTTCTGAAAATATAACAGAATGTAATATGGAATAACAGGATTTGATATTGATACTTTAATAAAATGGTATGATAGATATCTTCAGGTTTATGTTTAGTGTAAATCTAGTGTTATTTTGCACGATCATACATTACTACACTAGTTTAATTAACAGAAGTAACTTCACTTGTTAATCTATACACTCTACATGATCATTATAAGAATGATATACGGTTACTATTACTGTCGTAATACAAACCCACGGATAAGTCCTAGTAAAACTGAATGTATGACGACATATGAGAAAGTTAAAGGAAGTCCCGGCCTATGATCATGATTGATCAGGGTTTTTTTCTCGTGAAATGCCGTCAGGTTTGCTATGATATATTCAAGGGAGGTATAGTGTAACCCCCGAAATATCGAAGATAATCTAGGTGTAATACGTCACCAATCTGACCTCGCGGTGGTGATGAAATGACAGAATCACTTTGTTACATACCAAGTCTTATTAGCGGCGTATCTTTGGAATGTTCCAGGAAACTATTTATTTCTAACACGTGGTTTACATCCTCGTCAGAGTATTTGTATTGTTCGGGATCCACAAACACTGAAGGGGACAGCTGGGGATTGAATAGATTACAATGGAATAAACCATGTAGTATATTTCAGCATTTGAATATTATAATGAAAGTCAAAATATACCAAAACACTTTATGTACGCAACATTTATGTAGTCGATTCATGTAAAAATGGAAATTTCCATAGACACTCACTATGTGTGTTATATAGAGCAATCTCTGTATAGAGTGATACCAAATATAATGTTTCCATCAAAATCATTTTACACTACTGTATGTAAATAAAATATTTGTAAAGAAAAATAAAGATAGTTTAACCTTGATACGAACTGACACAATGTTATGGGACAAATATTCATGACGTTGAGGATCACACACATGTAATAAACACCATGAAGTTGATAAAGTTGACATTATTTAGCATGAATTTGGAAGACGTTACGAATATATGTAGTTACCTTGATAACAGATTCTTCCGTAGCTATAAAACTGTCATTGTAGGCACAGACACCAGCATCGTTTGGTTTGTTACTGAGTGGGGACTGGAAAATTTCGTCCAGACGGTGGTAAGGTGCGTGTAGCTTTACGTCCTTTAAACAAAGAGATATGTATTTGCTTACAGTTAACTCATTAGACTAGATCTTATAAACGCATCTTCATCAAAATGAAAAGGTGCAACACATTACAATGAGAATACATCATTAGTTTCAATCATGTTATGCAGTCAGACCTGTTTATAAAGAACACCCAAGGGACAAAGGGAAACGGTCTTTTAGCCAGGTGAGCTTTATATTACAGAGGCAGTAGCTAAAACAGGTTTTGCTGTAGTCGTGTTTCCTCATGAAATTTCCCATTTCAACTAACTAGCGAAAGTCAGTTTGGTCCTGATATAGACAAATGGTACTGACCTAAAGAAAAAATCCCTATTAGAGATCATGGGTAAAGATGTACCGACCTGTGCTAGATTCCGGGGTATGAGAATGTCCAAATCCAAATCAAACTTGACAAGGACGAGTACAAATTGTGTTGCAGGTAATTTGGAGTATATCATTGTGGCATTCTGAGGCAATGATTTTTCCGGAGATATACCGGACTTGTACGAGTTCCTTCCAGTCCTCACCTATAGAGAGCAATGAGTGCCAATAAATCAGTGGACCAAGTACAATAAAACTCAAGTGTGTTGAACACACTTGAATCAAATACGTCGGATGAGTTAAATGTTTTCTTAATCCCCATTTTTTCTCCTCTTTTTTCGTCGGTATTCTATCAAAGCCAAATTTAAGGAGCCTAGATAAATCCGAAACTATATATATTTGAACTCGAATCAATCGAGTCGAATCAATGATAAAGTTTTAATATCAGATAGCTTAAGTGTTTGAACAGAAACAAAAACAAACATATGCTGGAGTTGTATGGGTGAGTGGGTTGGGGAAGGAGATAAATAGGAACATCTTCGTACTCAAAATATCGGGAAACACTGATGATTTTAAGAACATATTATCCTACCTTTCCTTACTATATGCTTTAATACGTTATTTTTTGTTTACCAAGTTTTATACATTTTAAATAAGAATCATATGTTTAGATGAACTAATATAATTTACCCTGTCCTTAAAGGAATCCGCTTTTCTTCAAAGCAGTACACTTTTCTCAGTATGCATTGCACAGAATGCTTAAATCGCGTTGATTTACTGCTTCGAGGGAGAAGATGCAATTCAAATAATGTAAAAAACGCCCAATACCTCGACTCTGATTTGTTGTGTTTCCCGTCCCGCGTGTGTGACGTTATATATCTGGTCCTCGGTCAGTGTGGGTTCGATCACAGACAGGTGTGGGAATACTGGATTCTCATGTAGTATGTCACCTGGAGGACGGAGCTTGGGATGCAGTATCACTTTACCTTAAAGAAATCGCAAAATCAAATAAAACACAGATCAAAAAATACTAAGAATAAAAGCAGAATTAGTCTCACCACTAAAAAGAATTAAAATTGTGACATTCAACCAAGAGATAAAGGAAAGACAAATAACAATATTTTAATTTTCACTGCAGTCCTACTATGTAGCGTTACCAAGCGCAGTTGACATTCATCAGTCTATGAACTGACATCTGCCTATTATGACGTCATTATCATTGTAACGACACAATTTTCGTGCCAGTGATCACGAAAGATGACTGTTAAAAAAGATCAATTCTTTATTCATTATAGATACAAAATATATTGAGATTTCATCATAAAATTGTTATTAAAGCACGCTTTCTGTTTGCCTCTGTCCAGTTGGCTTTCATATTGGCTATGAACGCCAACTGAAAGACGTTCAATGCTTAATTATAATCGAAAATAAGATACATGTACTATTTCAATATCTTCAATACTATGTCATCATTGTCAGCAATTCCTTGATACTAATCTTAATTCTGGTTTAATTCAGTATTGCTACTATATATACTCTTTGCATTAACTTATTCAAATATCACAATTACATGATTTTTCCTGATTTTTTTCTGTCGGATTGTAATTTCCTAAACAATAATTAGTTTTGCAGTATATTGTACCGTATAGCCTATTATTTTCGAGGAGGAAAATTGCGATTTTGACTCAAAATTGAAAATCAAATTATAGCGAATCAAAATTTCGTGAGATGACAATAACCTTACGTATGATTCATCTATCTGTATTACTTCTTATTTCGATAATAACAAGAAAGCACCCTTACCATGATGACTTTCCATTAGAAAGCCATAGCTATGGACCCCAATATCAAAATTCAGTATTTCCGCAAATATTGTTGCCATGGAAGTATCAACGGCTGCGATCCCGTATACAGAGTTGTGATGGAAGACTGGAATCGCGGATGTAAGGATCAGACCTATAGATGTAGGATAAGTGTGTATCATTGTAGTGTTTATATTATACAAAACATTTCAATATTAAGGAGGATGCTTTCAAACTACTACAGAAATTAAATCAGTTGATAATATTAATATATAGTAGCTAACTCTTGTATCAATAACAAGATGAATGACTATTCTCACAGTAGATCATATAATACAGAAAAAAATAGTCTTACCAGAATGCGAGTCTGATTTCGGACCGAATATCGTCACACTGCTACCTGGTTTCATCAGGGGATTTAACTTGCGGTAATAGGTGGAAGCGTCTAGGACGAACCTGGACACATTGTACACATGGAAATCTCCAGGCGGGCCAACGGGAGGGGTAAATAAAACGGTGAAATTATCTATCTGGTAACAAACAAATCAATCAAGGAAAAAAATATACAAATGACAAAAAGATGATATATAAAAATGCCTCCCCCTTCTGTAAGTGGTAAGATAAACGGTTTAAAACGGTCAACTGTTTTTTCGTACTTTAGTATAAGTACTTCTGTTACAAAATAAATATATTTGTATTAGTGATATAAATAAATTTAAAACTTAAGATTTCTAAGTAGTCACGTTTCACTTGTTTCTTAAGGAATGCTCTTTTGCTCATGTCGGACGTTAATGAAATATAACAAACCCTCGGCCAGCCTGGCACTTCCTGATGAGCAATATTAGACAAAACATCGCCAACTCCTCCTTCTAGACTGACATCAAATGTGTAGACGAAGTGGTTGACGCTCTTGTCCTAGAAAACATATAAAGTAATGTATATGGTTACTGTAAAAGTATTTAATATTTTAACATTAAAACGATGTTTACCATTCAGCAAAATGGCGAATACCGGCCATTATAGACAATACAATTAGAATAAGTATATTTTAAAATAGTTAAGCTTACAATACTCCGTCGGTTTCATTCTAAGCTTCTTCTTAGTAGAAATTGTCTTGAATGGAAAATTAGAGAATGTGTATTTTTATAATAAGTTTGAAATATTGTTTTTGGTAACTGAAGTGAGAAAGAAAACGAAAGAGTATAAATGATGAAAATACAATTGAATGTAAAGTCAAACCTTTGCCAAACGAAAATTAAAAATTATATCAATAAATCAAGGACGTATATGAGATCCTTGCAATAAATCAATTGAAAACAAAATTCAGTATGAATGAAAAAATGAACAAATAGGTTCATACGATGATGAATTGACTCCGTACTAAAGGCACGAAATAAACATAAAATAGATTGAAAAAATATTAACAACAAAATATCCTTGCTAATAAAAGACACGAAACAAATAGGACATAAAACAGATTTATAAATATTAACAGCAAAATCCAACAAATACTATTTTCACTACTAGTACATTTAAATTAATTAGCTTTCTGGTTTATTAAAACATTGATTTTCTCAAAGAATATATTATTCAATGATTTTCTCCAAAAACTAATATTACAAAAGTATCAAAAAATCTTTTCACGTCATGTACATGGTATGATCATAACAATACAATTTAAATAACGAGCACAACGAGCACAAAAAATCTGAACTTACCAATTCCTGTTGTTTGTTAGATATGGTGGTGAAGAGTTTTTCAATGCCGATGTTTGTAGGTTTGCCAGGAGTAAGAAATACCAGTTGAGTGGAACGATCCTGAAATTTCTCCTGACAATACAGAATTTATGCAATGTAATAGTTCTTGTTTTTAAGCTTAATATGTATGTTAATAAAGATTGTAAAAACTGAAATGAAATGATAGACCACAATTTGGTTTGGCTGTAAATACCATGATTTTTTACGGTACTGCCAAAATGAAGTTTGAATTACTATTATTTGAATTAGTTTTGTAATTCTCAAAATGTTAGTAATGTTTGGTGGTGAATGATATATGAAAAGTTCTTCTTGATTATTCGTGAGTATGAAAATTACGACACATATATATCTTAGCCGCCCCACTATTACTAACATTTTGAGAATTTCAAAACTAATTCAAATAATAGTAATTCAAACTTCATTTTGGCAGAACCGTCAAAAATCATGGTATTTACGTCTACAATGCAGAACAATGAGTATATACGGCCAAACCAAGAAGCCAAATTGTGGTCTATCATTTCATTTAAACTTTTACAGTATTTATTAAACCTGATGTCCTAAAAAGCCATATGCAAAGTTTCATGCTTTCTTCAAAATTTGAAAAAGATTTTGCATATAAACATCGACCTTATTTGCCGCTCATGTTTGAAGTCAGTCAGTGAATAATATATCAAAAGCTGCTTCTTGATTATTCGTGAGTATGAAAATTACGACACATATAAATTTAACGTGGTATTCATACAGGAATATCATTAGAAGATAGCCTGGAATGCCACCAATTATCCTACTTACAGGGAAGTTCCGTTTTTCTGTGATCAACAGCTCGTACGCTTTCAGGAGTCCGCTAGTGAAATCCGAACCACCTGCAGTCAAGCAAAATGTCCACTTGTTAAACAATACATAGATGGCTATGGAATCCATGAATTATTAAGTTGTGTGAAGACGAGTTCGTGTATTTGTTACACTATTTACGCTCAAGCAATTGTACTTGTTACTCTAGCAAAAACAAAACATATTTTATTTCAATTGATACTAATGCTGTAGTAGAATGGAATTGGTGGAGACCAAAGAAAGTTTGTTATAATGTGAAAGTGAGTTCAGGACCATTAAGTATTTACCTCCAGAGACCTCTGTCGTGGTGAGGAACCGACGGATCTTGTCACAGTTGACCTGATTGGCCACGAACAGTCTCTCATTACACTGTGAAGGTGTGTGGGCGGTGTCATTGAATGCCACTACATTGACCTATTTTTAACATAGAACATATTGTATTGATGATATGATTACAAATACAACATGTTAACAAGCATCTCAATTCTTTTATAGCACCGTGTGACGACGCATCCCTCATATCATTGGGCAATTGTCCATATAAATGAAATGAATTAAGTTGTCCTCAAACACTATTAAGAGGAAACAATTTTTGCAATAACTTAGGCTTTCCACTGAATATACAGTGTTTTGTACGGTGGCTGATTTGTGCCATTTCGTCTTTTCGTCTTTTCGCCCCGAAAAGACAAAGTCGAGAATTAAGAAACCTTAATTTTCGTCTTTTCCTTTCGCCCCGAAAAGACGAAATTTAACAAATTTAAATTTCGTCTTTTCGCCGCAATTTCGTCTTTTCGCGCGCGAAAAGACGAAAAGTCAAACACGAAAAGACGAAAGTGATACACGCTAATTAGCGACTTTGATTCTCGTCTTTTCGCCTTCAAAATTCTCGTCTTTTCGTCTTTTCGCCCCGAAAAGACGAAAGGGCGAAAAGACGAAATTTAACAAACCTTAATTTTCGTGTTTTCGTCTTTTCGCTCCGAAAAGACGAAAATTAACAAACCTTATATTTCGTCTTTTGCGAAAAGACGAAAATTAACAAACCTTAATTTTCGTCTTTTCGCCCCGAAAAGACGAAATTTAACAAACCTTAAATTTCGTCTTTTTGTCTTTTCGCCCCGAAAAGACGAAAATTAACAAACCTTAAATTTCGTCTTTTCGTCTTTTCGCCTTCCGGTCCGGTGTGGAAGTCATTTTGAAATCTTTTTATCTTAATATTGACTTAATTGTTCAATATGGAAGCATCAAAGAAGTTTATGATAACAATCGATTTATTAAATTGATAGTATTACAAGTATCTTCATCAATAACTAAGATTAGAAGTTTTAAAACAGAAGTCAACATGTTTGCTTACAGCAGTTACGTAGATTTCTCACACGTGGCATATGCCACGTGCCACATCATTCCGCAAATCCTTTAGCGTGATTTATACATTTTTTTAAAATTCATTAATATCTTATTTTTTTTGTGTTCTAATCGCCCTCTTTAGCAATTACGCTTATCAAAACATTTGCTGTATATTTAGGAGTCCGCTTAAGATGAAATCCGAACCACCTGTCAGTCAAGCAAAATGTCCACTTTGTTAAACAATACATAGATGGCTATGGAATCCATGAATTATTAAGTTGTGTGAAGACGAGTTCGTGTATTTGTTACACTATTTACGCTCAAGCAATTGTACTTGTTACTCTAGCAAAAACAAAACATATTTTATTTCAATTGATACTAATGCTGTAGTAGAATGGAATTGGTGGAGACCAAAGAAAGTTTGTTATAATGTGAAAGTGAGTTCAGGACCATTAAGTATTTACCTCCAGAGACCTCTGTCGTGGTGAGGAACCGACGGATCTTGTCACAGTTGACCTGATTGGCCACGAACAGTCTCTCTCATTACACTGTGAAGGTGTGTGGGCGGTGTCATTGAATGCCACTACATTGACCTATTTTTAACATTGAACATATTGTAATTGATGATATGATTACAAATACAACATGTTAACAAGCATCTCAATTCTTTTTATAGCACCGTGTGACGACGTATCCCTCAATATCATTGGGCAATTGTCCATATAAATGAAATGAATTAAGTTGTCCTCAAACACTATCAAGAGGAAACAATTTTTGCAATAACTTAGGCTTTCCACTGATATTTAATTTTCGTCTTTTCGGGCTGTGGTATATTCGTCTTTTTGCAATAGTGGGAATATTTGTCGATTCTATGGTGCTATCCAAAGCAAACATTCAGACACCGAATAGCACCCAAGATATGATAACGCCAAGTAATTCCTCGCGAAAACATATTGATATTCCAAAGTGATCATACAACGGGGATAGCAGGTTTACACCCTACTTTCTGAACATAGCTTAAATGGGAATGTGCTATTTCTTCTCATCTTTGCGTCCCTTCACAAGGTGATTGACTGTCCGAATGTATCAAACTATTATTTTGGCGCAGCGTTGACCTTGTACAGATGAGCGCAATAAAGAATGAGCGCATTTGCAATAATATTCTTTATTAACAAGAGAAAAAAATGCAAGCGCATACAAATTTTATCAGAGAATTTCCAATAAAATGACTTCCGCTAAAATGTGTTCATTTCAAATGACCAACTTTGAGGCTAAATAAGACGACTGATTGATTTTTTTTTTCCAAACCGCTAACACGGAACAAAAGAATAATAGTCATCAGGTATTCGGTTGCGCATGCGTCCATCTAACCGACGAAGGAGGTTACGACACAGAACATTCCAAATGCAAATTATTGTTTAAAAGGTTGTACATACACCATTCCACTTCAAAATATTATTTAATAGTTATATATTCTGTATATTGCCCTGTCGATTTGTGATGTGTGCGCTGATCATCAAAGCTTAGATTATTCGCTAAAAAGACCAGGTTAATTTCAATTTTTTATTATGAAGAACTGTTAATTATCTAATGCAATTTAATCTTACTTGTTACGAACATTTTCATTGGCTAAAAAATTATGTCATCATTTCATAACGTAAAAATGACGTTGTTGTAATACCGTCTATGATTGGCTGAAACAACGATACAATTATGTCATATAGAAGAAGAGACTCTTAACTATAAGCCTTAAATACGAACCTGGTCGTACGTCTTTACTGTATTAACGAAACTGGTCGTCTGTCGTTACTATATTTACGATCCTGGTCGTCCGGCGTTACTATGTTTACGAACCTGGTCGTCTGTCGTTACTATGTTTACGAACCTGGTCGTCCGTCGTTACTATGTTTACGAACCTGGTCGTCCGTCGTTACTATGTTTACGAACCTGGTCGTCCGTCGTTACTATGTTTACGAACCTGGTCGTCCGTCGTTACTATGTTTACGAACCTGGTCGTCCGTCGTACAATGTAAACGAACCTGGTCGACCGGCGTTCCTATGTTAACGAACCTGGTCGTCCGGCGTTACTATGTTAACGAACCTGGTCGTCCGTCGTTACTATCTTTACGAACCTTGTCGTCTGTCGTTACTATGTTAACGAACCTGGTCGTCCGTCGTTACTATGTTTACGAACCTGGTCGTCCGTCGTTACTATGTTTACGAACCTGGTCGTCCGTCGTTACTATGTTTACGAACCTGGTCGTCCGTCGTTACTATGTTTACGAACCTGGTCGTCCGTCGTTACTATGTTTACGAACCTGGTCGTCCGTCGTTACTATGTTAACGAACCTGGTCGTCCGGCGTTACTATGTTAACGAACCTGGTCGTCCGTCGTTACTATGTTTACGAACCTGGTTGTCCGACGTTACTTTGTTTACGAACCTGGTCGTCCGTCGTTACTATGTTTACGAACCTGGTCGTCCGTCGTTACATGTTTACGAACCTGGTCGTCCGTCGTTACTATGTTTACGAACCTGGTCGTCCGTCGTTACTATGTTAACGAACCTGGTCGTCCGTCGTTACTATGTTTACGAATCTGGTCGTCCGTCGTTACTATGTTTACGAACCTGGTCGTCCGTCGTTACTATGTTTACGAACCTGGTCGTCCGTCGTTACTATGTTTACGAACCTGGTCGTCCGTCGTTACTATGTTTACGAACCTGGTCGTCCGTCGTTACTATGTTTACGAACCTGGTCGTCCGTCGTTACTATGTTTACGAACCTGGTCGTCCGTCGTTACTATGTTTTACGAACCTGGTCGTCCGTCGTTACTATGTTTACGAACCTGGTCGTCCGTCGTTACTATGTTTACGAACCTGGTCGTCCGTCGTTACTATGTTTACGAACCTGGTCGTCCGTCGTTTTATGTTTACGAACCTGGTCGTCCGTCGTTACTATGTTTACGAACCTGGTCGTCTCCGTCGTTACTATGTTTACGAACCGGGTCGTCCGTCGTTACTATGTTTACGAACCTGGTCGTCCGTCGTTACTATGTTTACGAACCTGGTCGTCCGTCGTTACTATGTTTACGAACCTGGTCGTCCGTCGTTACTATGTTTTACGAACCTGGTTGTCCGACGTTACTATGTTTACGAACCTGGTCGTCCGTCGTTACTATGTTTACGAACCTGGTCGTCCGTCGTTACTATGTTTACGAACCTGGTCGTCCGTCGTTACTATGTTTACGAACCTGGTCGTCCGTCGTTACTATGTTTACGAACCTGGTCGTCCGTCGTTACTATGTTTACGAACCTGGTCGTCCGGCGTTTCTATTCTTTACGAACCTGGTCGTCCGGTGTTAGTGTGTCTAGGATACGGAGGACGGTTTCGTGGATATACTGGCTCAGTGTCTTGTTTTCCTGTCCGACAACCATACCAGCATTGGCCCCGACATCATACACGATCACAATGTTCTTTCTTTGTGGGACTAATCTATCCACAAACCACTCCCTTGAAATAACACGATACACGTGATATCAATCTTCACTGTTAGAATGAATGTGTTTAGACTTTAAAAAGGATTTTTGGAAGATTTTTATCATGAAACAAAGCTTAAACTTTAAAAAGAATGAATCTAAAAACCCCTTTCAGAGCAAAGCAAAAGAATCATTACGGACAGATACCATATATGTCCAAGTTGCCTATATAATAAATGAATATTTATACTTTTTCCAAATTATGGACAATAAGAAACCCATTTCCACTTTTAAGAAACTGGAACCTTATAGATGACAATGTTAAATATCTTTTTCTTCCTTTAAACTAGCTCTTTCCCAACCTATTTCTACTAGTCTACCATTTTACTTTGATTATGGAGAAAGAAAGTTTAATATTATACATCTGTGACGATCTGGAAACTCTAGTAAATGCTACTTACTGTGTGAGTGGGCTGACCAGGTGACCCAGACTGTCACAATGCCGGTTACTTGATGGATACTGTGTAAATTTGCCGTCCACGGTAGAGAAGTACTGCCATAGTACTTTTGGTGTGTCATAATAGTTTTGCTATATAAAAAAACAGTAATTATACAGACGTTATGTATTTAAAATCTGATCTATCACGGAAATGGATACAGATAACAATAACTTCAGTCAGCTTAGGTAAACTACGTACTCCAAATCAACTTATCGCACTTTCATGCCACAGAATAATAACATTTATTTATAGTTTTATAGTTGAAAGGCTCGATAGAACTTGTAGATGAATCTTTTTCGTGGCGAATAAATTTCGCGGTTTTTATCGCTTAAGAAATTTTATCCTGCAACTGTCCCACATACTGACCGATAACTACTGCCGGATAAACTTGTGCTTTATCCGTCAATACGATATGCTTTATCCGTCAATACGATCACGTGAATTTGTTCCATATCTTACGGAACTTTTTCTAACTTGACCCAGAACTTGAACCTTCCGGTGAATGAAACGTCATTCAGTCCCGCTAAAACGTGACGTCACATTCATCGAAATGACGTCATTTTTACGATATCGAAAATCTCGTATGGCGGTGTCGTCTTTTTCTTGGCTCATGACAAAGGTATGTATTGTTAAGTAATTCTTTAATGGGTATTGGTTGTTATTCGAGTATTTTCATTTCCTTTCAGTGATATATCACCCTGAATAGAATTACGGTTACTGTTTGTGAATGCGCTTATTTATTTCCCACGGCAGTAAAAAGGAGTACACTCTCATTCGGTTAAGTGAATGAATCTTTTACCTCCGCAGCAAAGAAGCGTCTCGCTTCGAGCGAAACAAAGTAAGGAACTGTCAATTTGCTTTCGTTTTGAAAGCCATAATGGTTGCAGGATAAACAGAATACACGGTTAGTATCTTACAATACAAGTTTTATTTTGGTGCTCGACACGGAAAGCCGAGATGACTCGGCAAAGCCTCGTCATCTCGGCTTTCCTAAGTCTCGCACCAAAATAAACCTTGTATTGTAAGATACTAACCGTGTATTCTCTATTAATCGAATGAGAAAATTAACTGGTCTGCCCATACGGCCATGTCATAAAAATCGTTAAACACGTATTATGACGTCACATGTAGTTTTGACGTCATAATCTATATATGACGTCGCATGATTGTCTCAGTAGACGGAAAAGTCATACACAAAATAGGTTATGGCACGATACATACGAAATTGTATTTCAAACATTTTATTGAAATATGTCTGTTGTTATCCAAACAGGACGGAAAAGTCACATCCGAGCCGGATTTCTACTATTTTATATAGAGACAAAGTTATAAACGTTTCACTTATATTTCTTTTAATAAAAGTTATGTGATACATATAAACTTACACTTGTGACTGAAATTGATCAAACTCGTTGAAAAAAATTTGATATGCAATTCGGCTAAAGGTTCGTGGCATATCAAATTATTGAACTCGTTTGATAAATTTCATATTACAGAGCCACTCATGTAAGATCCCCTATTCACAGTAGTTAATGCACTGAATTCCGAGAAGGGCATGACTTTCTCATACACTGCATCACTATCAGTAATATTGAACAAATAAAGCTTTCAACAATTTTCTTCGCCCCCCCCCCCCCATTGTTTTTGTATCACAATAACTAAGAGAGGTGAAATAACTGAGCAGTTTCTGTTAAATTGGGGTTACAGGTTGAACATAACAAATAAACTATTTCAACAAGCAGTAATTTTCAACCGTCAGTAGAAGTTCTACCGAGATCTACAAAGTAGATTGATATGTTAGCTAAAGTGTCCGGGAAAGGTGGAACATCGAGCAGATGCATGTAACCAACGTTTAGAACGAACATGCGTATAAGAAATTCGTGGTTATAACATACAGTACTTTCCATTCCTCGTGAACGGTCTAATAAGATTCTAATATATGCATATACCCAGTCTATATACTTAACCTGCTATGCTCTTATCGAAGTAATTGTTGATCTCAGAGGTTCGTTATAACCGTGTTTTCCTGGTTTAACGGTGTTATTATTATCATTATAGATTTACTTTACCGATTTTAGTAACAATATAACCTTCAAGCGCTTGATGAAGACAAACTAAATGTGGTGTCATCAGTTAGCAGTATTAAAATGTCTATCGGCCTAAATTGTAGTCAAGATGGCCAAACATCCTTCAATTTATTTTTCGAATCACATAACTAAATTTTGGATCAAGTGGGGACTATACAAGTTAGTACTATCGTAGGGAAGCCAATAACAAATTCCCTTGGTCAAATTCCAGTTGGTATTGTTGTTCTTCTTCAAGTATCTAAATACATCTTTCTATCCCAATTATATCAAAATATCAAAGCAATGTAAGAATGTATTCTAAGCAGAATTTGATTACCACATTTGAGAGGAAGGAAGGTTGGCCATACCTGTATCTGTTTTAGAGAGGCCCAGACATCCGTCTTGAACAGATCACCTCTTGTTCCAATACATGGCTTCGTGAGGTCCACGTGTTGCCTGAGTCTACCTTCATAACTCAAGGCAGTGGTATTCACACTGCAGCAAACTGGCAGTGGTACCAAAGCTTTTGACGGCATCCCAAGTTCATGGTCATTAAGCTCTTTTTCGATTGCAGCCGTTAAATTTAAAACAACTTCGTGGACGGTCGATAAATGAATCGAAACGTCCCTATGTATCCTGTTAAACTCTGCTGTTCCATCTATCAATAGAACTTCGTCGTGCTTTCTATTATTATCTAACCGTTTCTTAATTTCACTTATATTCAATACATTTTCTGCAAAAGTTTCTACACTGGCTTTAAAGTCCACTATCCATTTGTTTTTAATTTCATCCGGTTCTATTTTGGTAACTCCAGCTTTCACCCATTGCAGTAGTAATACAAACACAACAACAAAGCAATAACTCTTCTGATAATCCATCTTGAAATACAATTACCATCACTGACATTCATATATTTACATATTCCACTTGAAACCAATATGCACCAATGAAATTAAGTACTGTTTGACATCATGTCCGAGCTGACAATGTTTATATAATGTACCCTTGTGTGTAGCCCTTAATGTTGTCGTGTACAAGTACACGATAAGCCGTCCTCTTATAAAGCAATATTTCTTATCAACCCGATATCACTAACATTTGATCAATAAATGAAATCGCAAATTTCACCTACAGCCCTTTTATAGAAGTATTGACAGAGTGTTTAATTCAATTTGGGGGGGGATCAAGCGTTAAAACCTGGTCATTGAATATTTGGATCTGGGCAGTAGGGCATGCTTCCAATAGAACCGGCATACCCTTGAACAGGACCTAATAACATTTTCTCTTATATCTTTCTGGTCTTGGTTTCTCCAAGGTACCTGTGCATAGTACATATAAATAATTGTTTGACGTTTGGTGCATCATGACGTCATTAAAAATGGCGGACTCAAAAAGCCGAAGTTAAGCAGAAAATGTAATAAAAATCAAAACCAAAATGTAAATGGTGTGATTTGAATGAAAAAAACTTTCTTTCATATGTTGTGTATGAAGGATAGTGATGCTCCACTCTTGGAGTCACTAAATTAGGTAAAACCCAAGGTAGAGACTCGGATTGTTTTCCTTTAAGTAACACATCGGGTGGAATATCCCTATTTATCATACCCTCATATTGAAGAGTCTTACAATAATCACAAAACAACACAGTCCAAATTCAAAATCAAAAACATAATAAACTTGTAATGTGTTAATATCTTTTTTAAAACAGTTTTGTGCTAAAATACCATTGCTTTAATTACTGCAAATCAATTTCATTTCGCGAAAACAAATTTTCGTGTAAAAAGTCGAACGCTTATGTTTGGTGAATGATTGTATAAAACTTATATCAGTAAGAGTTCTTGATCGTAAATTTATATATTCGCGAAATATGTTGGAAATGACGCGACAGATTTTAGAGATACTATTTATATACGCGATATAATGTGGTTTACAGTACTAGTGGTATAATACTTCTAATATGTATATTTTGAGATGTATATCGGTATTATTGCGAATGTGTTTATTCATCTCGGCGATATTGTTTGCAATAAAATGGGGTATTTTCAGTTAAAAATATTATTGATTTACAAGAAAACTTTTCCGATAGTTTAAAAAAGGATGCGGTCCATTGATCCAGAACGTCATAAGCTGCAGTATTCGAAATTTTTATTTGACCACACACCTGCAAATGATTTCTCATTAGCAGGGCAAGTCTTGTGAAAGTCGAGATTAAATGCAATAGTTTTTCATTAATCATATTATAATAGGCATTCATCAACCTAATTTACTTAAAACTTGATATGTGTGCAACTCATGAAGAAAGCAGAGACCATGAAACCAGGTAGGTGTCAAGGATACACTAAGTCCAAGTCATTTTCGTGATCCTCATCTACCTATTTTCTGAACAACCTATGCTTTTTCTCGTACTTTTTAAATTCTTCGGTAACAAACTCTTTACTTAAATTATATTTTAGAATTATATTCTAAAGTTGAATCATTTTAGTTACAGCTTCCTTTTTTCGAATTCCCTCTGTTGTGTTTCTTACAAAACTGTCATTTGGATACCAAGCATATACTTTTAACTGCAAGTGAAAATTCCTTTCGTGTTTTCGTTATATTTATTCATCAAATAACAATAAGGAACTCAGTTTATTTATATTACCATGGTTTTCTTCCAAATTCGTTTAAGTAAGAAACGGTGATGTGGGAAATTGAATATCTCATTATGTCCAACATGTGTTTCCATTTACTTTTCAATACTTATATTAATACATCATACACCTAATATATTTTCAAAGAAATTGAAGAAAACAAATTACCAGACGATGTCTTTTTAATACTCACTGAAAACTTCGTAGCTGGTTGCCATGTCTTTACTCTAGAAGCTGATAATTATAATTGATAATTTATCTCCGTCACCCATGCAGCATGGAGGAATAACCCTTTCCACTAATTCGGAATAGGGATTATCAAAAAATAAATTACGATAATCCATTAGAATTGTAAGCCGATGGCTGACTTATATCCACGCTTGCTCTTATCAGGTGTCTGGCTACTTATTTTGTTCAATAATAACATGTCTATATTGACCTGGTTATCATGGGAACCGTGACAAACAAAACATGCATGCATATCACATGACTGCCAAGTTTCATTAAAATTGATCCAGTAGTTTTGGAGTTGTCGTGATAAATTTATTTTGAAAGCTGTGTATAGTTAAGTGACCTGGTTACCATGTTATCACCATGGTAACCACATCTTACACATGGTCCCAAACAATACTGCCAAGTTAATTAAAATCGGCCCAGTAGTTAATGTTATATGTTTCATTACTGGCCAAAAAATCTATCGAAAACAATAAGGTTTGATAAAATGAAGCTGTGAAAATCATTCAAATGGACAGACAAACATGTTTGATGCCCTATAAACATTAGTTACAAAAAAAATATGCACTGAAAATATGCACTGTAAAATTTTTAGATGAAATCATACCAGCAAAAATATATTTAGAATTACTAATAACACTGTAATTATATGAAATGAAATTGTAGATGACACCTTGGCTTCATGGATGGTCACAATATGTGTAAATATAATGATTCTTGGCACTGCCAAAATCATTTTCAGCTATTATTTGTACTTGTAAAATTAAAACCTGTACATTGAACGTACTGTAATTCTCAAAATGTTGGTAACTTCTGATGATAAATAGCATATCAAAAGCTAATCTTGATTTGTGATATGGAAATTACGGCACATTATAAAAGTTCCCTGGACAAATTTATTATACAGAGAGAGACGATCAGATAGACAGACCAGCTGATTCCACAATACCCTGACTTCGTTGTGAGAGGAAGGGATACTGATCTGATGCTGATAACAGGTACATAGTACATCGCCATATTTATTCATATTTATATTAAATGAATGCTATCCTATGCAACAAAATTATTACCAATTCAACAAATAATATTGTACTATGACGGAAAATGGTGAAGCAAGCTTAAGCAAACCACGACAAAGCGAATGTTGGGGGGACGAATACCCGGATATTTATGAGGTATGCCTCTCCAGGTCAGATAAACATTTGTGTCGACAAAAAGACACGATCAGCCGTTACCGGGTTCCGGTGAAAATGTTATCTCAACGGTGTCTAGGTCTGGCGTTAGTATGAACTAACCCAAACATAATCAATTACACGTTCAATCCAATATCAACCCTCAGAATAGGCCGAGACAGGGTACACGGAGTTTAAATCTTATCATAAATAATTCGTACGCAGATTTATTTTATCTGATTTACACGAAATAGAACCGTTCGAAAACATCTAAACATGTCGTCTCCCGACAAAAACCTTACTGCATTTTCTCAAGTTTTTAGAAGTGTCAGTGCTATCTGTTATGTACAGTCTTTATTGTAACACGCCGTAATTTTTGTTCAACACCGGCTACCATGTAAATCAGTATCATCAAGAAATAATGGTTTGCATCCATGAATAATATACTATTTTCAATTGGTGATTATTTTTAATGACTCGATCTGTTGAATTAGTTAAGCTGGTGCTGGTTATTTTTACCAGCAGATATGGTTTCTCTTCAGACTGGTTTTTCAGAAAAAAATTTCGGCATTTTTTTCTAAAAGTGGTTTTAGGGACGATAGTTTAGAGACACTGGTTTCAATAAATATTTTTTCAGACATTGGTTTTAGTGTCGATGTTTTATTATGAAAATAGTTTGGTAGCGATGTTTGCAGAGAAAGCTTTTTGTGAAGGTCTTTTTTCATGGAATGGTTTTATAGATGACATATGAAAACAATGGATTTATTAACCATGTTTAATTATCAAACAAGGACTAGTTTGTGATGGTTTTTTTAGACTGATTTTAGAGATGACGTTGAAACGTTTTCATGAGTTGACTTTTCATTGATGTTTTTCAGGGACTGGTTTTAGTAACAATAAGTTTCCAAAACTGAATTCAGTGACGGTTTTTTTTTCTGAAAGTGTAATAACAAATACTTTTCGTAGACTGTTTTTTCCGAGAATGGATTCAGTAACAGTTTTAGGAGTGGATTCGGCGACTATTCCGACACTGGATACATTTTTTTTTTCTGAGACGGGATTTAGTGACCAGCTTTCATAGATTGAATTAAATGACGATGTTTAAGTAGCACTTTTGATGCTGACATTGATGACTTGTATCTATGGTGATGTCTTTTAGAATCTGGTTTTAATTGTGATGTTTTTCTGAGACTGGCTTTAATTGTGATGTTTTTCTGAGTCTGGCTTTAATTGTGATGTTTTTCTGAGTCTGGCTTTAATAGTGATTGGCTTTAATAGTGATGTTTTTTCTGGGCTGGTTTTAACTGTGATGTTTTCGAGAGTCTAGTTTTGATGATAATATATTTTTTCTGCTAATAGTTTCTATGGTGATGACTTTCAATATCTGGTTTTAATGGCGATCGTTTTTTCTTCAGAAACTGGTTTAAACTACTCTTTCATATTGAAATAGATATTTAATAAAAATAATAGTTTCTTGAAAAAAATGATACCAATGGCCTAAGATGAGGTTACAGCATCAAACAAATACGATAATACCTGGGTAATCTATGTTAAAATGAAGATTAATTCACAGTAATAAGGATGAAGGCAGGAAACATAATACGACCCACGTTATAAATATTAACATTTAAATTATCTTCATTAAATTGTTAAGAATGTGACAATAAGTGTAGTATTAATGGTTGGTAAATAACTTTTGTGACTCTATAAAATTATCAATCTTGTTTTACATTACAATTTTAAAAACGAAAGCTGTTTCTGAAAGGTAGTGGGGCTTTTATTGTGTGTTGCCAATTCATTGTCAAAAAACATTCAAATGATGCCTTTAAAATGGTATATTTATTCCATTTCATAATACAATATCATTTTCATACATATACTCACACACATTCCACATCTCCATACTAAATAATATCTGAACAGTTAAGATATACATCATTATCAACACGCCAAATGCGACACTTTTAAAACATCATAGATTTTTAAGACATCGTGCATATAAACGAATATGTATATCTGGATCTTACTTCTCAAAGCAAACTAAAGTCAATATTTTCACATAAGAAGAAAAAACTTAAGTTTTAACTCAAGTCTAGCACTTTTTTTTTGAGAAATCTGAGCCAGATCGCCACCATACAAATGAGACCATTTTTACACAAACTTTCACCTATAAAACTGGGCAATACTTAACGTTTCTATGATCCAGAATAGAATACTTTAATGGTAGGGTCTGACTAGATGATCAGATTAAGATTTATTCCCTTGTGTCAGCAATGCGTGAAGTTGGTGTGATCTAGCCTTTGCTTTACATCCTATGTTGCAGGATTTGATAGAGGATTAAGCAGAGACTTGTAACCACAGACTGGTAAATGCCCAGAACAGGTTTGAACTTACAGCCTGTAGTCGCACAACCAGAACAATGTTGACATCCATACTACTGTCTAGTTGTTAATATTCGTGGCAGTTTCAATTTCGGATTTGGGATTTAATACTATACAGAATTTGGATTTACATAGCACACTCTGTCACATAAATGACATAATGGCATAAGCAAATCCCCGCAAATAAGTTTCAGACAATAAATTGTGAAATTTTGTGCCTGCAAAATTTAACAACCATAAGTACGAAATCTGCAACTGTGTACCAGTGGTGAAGGGCCAATTGTAGAACGCTGAAAATAGTTTTTATTTTACTGCTATGCCACCATGATCTACATGTAACTCAACGTTTTATGTTAAAACAGGATAAATGTGGCAACACATCTTAAAACGACCTGAACAATTATCAATCCAGATACTTACAGTAATAATCTTCACAGAAGAATCGTTTATGCCTACAAAAAGTCCCTAAGCACCAGTAATATTCAAGAAACATGCAATTGTCCTTTTTTTAGCAAAACAAACCCCAATTGTTGTATTCTATTGTTTCAATATTCATGAAAATTTGTACATAAATATTTTTACGTGAAAATAAACAAGCATTAGCTTCCTAAAAACATAAGAGATGACTACAAAGCAACCGCACTTAAAGATGCTCCACCGCCGACAGAGCATAAATGATGTTAATCATTTGAACAATAATTGGTGTTTAATCGTGTATATATACGCCTAATTAACACACACAAAAATAATATAGAATAATTTATTTCGCCTTTGGTGCATGCGCAATCAGTACATGTATTTCATTCCATATAGGATATAGTGTCACAGAATTTTTCCGGGTTGCAATTAATTATTTTTCATAACTTTAAGTAAAATCATAAGCTCATACTTTTCAATGGTGGTAATGGTGTAAAGTAAGTAGCTTTTGTAACTGGAGAAAAATACTAAATCGTCTGCTCCTTTTTTAAAGTGAAAAAATACCATTTGTCAGCGGTGGAGCGTCTTTAAAGATAAGTTTGAAAGCCAGTATTCAGAATTCGAAGCTTGCATAGCTTTGCCATAGTTCATTTAAAGAAAACAACTTTTATGTGCATATGACTTACGTTTCAAATTTTGCCAATATTGTTTGAAGACACAATCTACGGCAGTTATGCAAGAAAAATACCCATCTATTCAGTGAACAAACTGTACGATTTTCTCGTATTTTTGTACCGTCGCCATGTTGGATATGGGTAACCGCAGTTACCTTAATCCGGTTCCCCCTTGTGCTGCATACCATGTAAGGAAAGTTTCCACATGTTGGAAATGATTCTGTTCGTTTCTCTTAGATCAAGCCGATTCCTGTAAGCTAAGATGCAGCTTATAAGAAAGTAAAAACAGCCTGCAGGTTCATTTCTTGTCATCATAACTGGATTATGCAAAACACATACATACAAACACAGCAGTCAACAAAATAGACAAGCTAGGTTGAAATATGTCTGTTCATATTCTAACATTTGACATGCTTTACATCTGGCTTCATATTATAGTATTTGCCTTCAAAAACGGTGATAGACTGGTGTGAATATCACACAACACTGTATAACTCATTTAAGTATGATCAAATTACTGAATCATCCCCTAAAATACATGCCATATTTCTAATGCACAACCTCTTTACATATATGTATCGTGACAATATCATGACAAAATATCAAGTGTCATAAAATTTGCTGTTGATATATATCTTAATATAATGTTATAGACTGTCCCATATCAACTGTCGGGAATAGCGTTTTATAAATTGGTTGCATTGTGCAAGGACAACAACTTCTTTAATTGTTGTCTAGGAAAACAGCTTCCTAGTTTGTCAGGGGCAATGTTTAATTGTTGTCTAGGAAAACAGCTTCCGAGTTTGTCAGGGGCAATGTTTTTTATTGTTGTCTAGGAAAACAGCTTCCGAGTTTGTCAGGGGCAATGTTTTAATTGTTGTCTAGGAAAACAGCTTCCGAGTTTGTCAGGGGCAATATTTTAATTGTTGTCTAGGAAAACAGTTTCCGAGTTTGTCAGGGCAATGTTTTAATTGTTGTTTAGGAAAACAGCTTCCAAGTTTGTCAGGGGCAATGTTTTAATTGTTGTTTAGGAAAACAGCTTCCAAGTTTGTCAGGGGCAATGTTTTAATTGTTGTCTAGGAAAACAGCTTCCTAGTTTGTCAGAGGCAATGTTTTAATTGTTGTTTAGGAAAACAGCTTCCTAGTTTGTCAGGGGTTTAATTGTTTTAATTGATTGTTTAGTTGAAGGAAAACAGCTTCCGAGTTTGTCAGGGGTTTAAATGTTTTTATTGTTGTCTAGGAAAACAGCTTCCAGTATTTTTAGGAGGAAAACAGCTTCCTAGTTTGTCAGAGGAATGTTTTAATTGTTGTTTAGGAAAACAGCTTCCTAGTTTGTCAGAGGCAATGTTTTAATTGTTGTTTAGGAAAACAGCTTCCTAGTTTGTCAGGGGCAATGTTTTAATTGTTGTCTAGGAAAACAGCTTCCGAGTTTGTCAGGGGCAATGTTTTAATTGTTGTCTAGGAAAACAGCTTCCTAGTTTGTCAGGGGCAATGTTTTAATTGTTGTCTAGGAAAACAGCTTCCTAGTTTGTCAGGGGCAATGTTTTAATTGTTGTTTAGGAAAACAGCTTCCAAGTTTGTCAGGGGCAATGTTTTAATTGTTGTTTAGGAAAACAGCTTCCTAGTTTGTCAGGGGCAATGTTTTAATTGTTGTTTAGGAAAACAGCTTCCGAGTTTGTCAGGGGCAATGTTTTAATTGTTGTTTAGGAAAACAGCTTCCGAGTTTGTCAGGGGCAATGTTTTAATTGTTGTTTAGGAAAACAGCTTCCAAGTTTGTCAGGGGCAATGTTTTAATTATTGTGGAATGAACGATAACCAGTTGTCAAAGATGGGGTTTTGCAAGTTATCACTTACAAATGACTCACTGCATGTCTTATCGGTTGTCAGGGATGACATTGTAACAATTGGGAATTAGTTAAGGGTTTACTGTAACAGATGTCACAGGATGATGTCTCAACAGTCATAAATACAAGTTTGTGGTAGTTATCACAGACAACGCTACATTCGTTGTCATGCTGGCAGTTGAAAGTGATCACACAATTTATATATCAGGCTAATTCTTACCACCTCTGCCAAACCAAACTCTGTTTTAATGAATATCAACAAATACCAAACGTTCAACTTCCGTAACAATAGAGTATATGGTATATCACCAATAAATGCCCTCAGGTGTTTTAAAATACTCCAGGAATATTTTTAAATATTTTTAATACCCAGATATCAATAAATACCCTCCAGTGTATTTAAATACAACAGGAATATTCATAATACCCTGGCAATAATTAATACCCTCCGATGTTTTAAATACACTAGGAATATTCACAATATCCTGGTAAGAATAAATGCCCTCAAGTGTTTTAAAATACACCAGGAATATTCATAATACCCCGGTAACAATTAATACCCTCCGATGTTTTAAATACACCAGGAGTATTCATAAAACCCAGGTAACAATAAATGCCCTCTGGTGTTTTAAAATACACAAGGAATATTTATATCACCTAGGTAACAAAATATGCCTTCAAGTGTTTCAAATTACACCAGGTATATGCATAATACCTAGGTAACTAGTCTACCATCGTCATGACAACTGGCATGGATCCGGTAATCAAGATGAACATCTGAATTTGTGAGAAATACACTGACATATATATAGTCAGTTAGATATGGTAAATAATCACATTGTGAATACATTTAATCAATTTTCATTTTTTCAAATGATGAGTTCTCACATCACAAGAAGAGCTGACTAATTACATTATATGTATAAGTGACTAATTACACCTTCAGAGGAATTGGACTCCATGGAAAAAGTCAGCCAATGAAATCTTGGATGGAGTTAATACAGCCAATCAAATGGCCAATCAAATGTGATGGTGATGAAAAGTCACATCATTGCGAGAACTGGCCAATCATATCATGGATGGTAACCAAATCTTGGGAAAAGTTGACCAATCAAATCATAACTGGTATTATAAATCACTGAATAGTTGATTAATCAACCTTATGTTGGATTATTAATAAGGGTATAATCCGGCACATCTATCACATCATGGGGAATTGTTGACCAATCAATCAGATTATCAATAAAGGTAATCCTTGCCATTGGTTAATTACATGAAGCCCAGGTCTGACTGAGGAATAGGAAAACATCCTTGACCTTCACAACTATCACATCATGGGGATAAGGTCAACCAGATTGCCTTTGGGTTGGGTCATCTGTTCCGGGAAAAAGGCCACTAACTTGTCAAAGAGTTCTGTTCTCGACTGATAATGTTCACTTGTCTCTATACCAGCCATATCTGTACAAAGAAACATGAAAGATTTTATAAAGCAACTCCAGCGTAAAAGTGCTACTGCATTCCTAATCTAGCATTATACCAAAGATGATAAAACTATGTTTTTGACAGTATAATAATTTCTTAACTTTGTAGAACAGGACCAAAATGTGAGTTTTTGTTGTTGTTGTTTTTTTATTGTTAAGGTTTTTTGTATGGATGAGCAGATTTAATTTTATCATTAATTAAAATACAACTATTTAGAGGATGTATCTCTGATTACCATATTCTTTTATATTACATAAAAGTATAAATATGGATTATGTAGATAATTATTTGACTTACCATTTATACCATCTTCCTCTTCTTCAGCCTTGAATAGCGTTGAAGCCAGCAATTGAAACTACAGAATAAAAGACAGAAAACGTGTTCAATTTCCAACTTTTCATGCATTTTAAAAATTTGTTGTTTTTTTGGTTTTTTTTTTTTTTCAAGTACTGTTTGAAAAGAGATAACTCATAGATTATGTTAGAATTTCAGCAAAGAATTCCCATACTTCTGAGTTGGGGGTCTAGTAATTTCATAACTGCCATGTTTGAGGATGTGTGCTACTTTCTGGTATATTCTGATATAAATACAATACTGACCTCCGCTCGTTCCTCTGAGTTGTTGTGATCCACGATTTCTGCCAGACTGGCCTGGAGGTATAACATTGCCCCATGGGAGTCAGATTCTGACATTTCTTGGAATTTAAACTTCCTAATCAAATATTTGCATCGCCGTAACAAATTTTCGGCAGTAGGGCGACATAGCTGCAACACAAAAAATGGAGAACCTTTTGAATTTCTATTTTTTCATTTGAAGCAAGATTAAGGATGTTGTGAATGGCTTTGAGACTGTCCTAATGCTAGGTAGTACCTCGTTATGTCCACTGCATGTACACAGGCGTGTATGTACTCAGTATTGGAGTAAATGTTGGAGCATACCAAATGTTACACACAGACGTGTATGTACACAGTATTGGAGTAAATGTTGGAGCATACCAAATGTTACACACAGACGTGTATGTACCCAGTATTGGAGTAAATGTTGGAGCATACCAAATGTTACACACAGACGTGTATGTACTCAGTATTGGAGTAAATGTTGGAGCATACCAAATGTTACACACAGACGTGTATGTACTCAGTATTGGAGTAAATGTTGGAGCATACCAAATGTTACACACAGACGTGTATGTACTCAGTATTGGAGTAAATGTTGGAGCATACCAAATGTTACACACAGACGTGTATGTACTCAGTATTGGAGTAAATGTTGGAGCATACCAAATGTTACACACAGACGTGTATGTACTCAGTATTGGAGTAAATGTTGGAGCATACCAAATGTTACACACAGACGTGTATGTACTCAGTATTGGAGTAAATGTTGGAGCATACCAAATGTTACACACAGACGTGTATGTACTCAGTATTGGAGTAAATGTTGGAGCATACCAAATGTTACACACAGACGTGTATGTACTCAGTATTGGAGTAAATGTTGGAGCATACCAAATGTTACACACAGACATGTATGTACTCAGTATTGGAGTAAATGTTGGAGTATACCAAATGTTACACACAGACGTGTATGTACTCAGTATTGGAGTAAATGTTGGAGCATACCAAATGTTACACACAGACGTGTATGTACTCAGTATTGGAGTAAATGTTGGAGCATACCAAATGTTACACACAGACGTGTATGTACTCAGTATTGGAGTAAATGTTGGAGCATACCAAATGTTACACACAGGCGTGTATGTACTCAGTATTGGAGTAAATGTTGGAGTATACCAAATGTTACACACAGACGTGTATGTACTCATATTGGAGTAAATGTGGAGCATACCAAATGTTACACACAGACGTGTATGTACTCAGTATTGGAGTAAATGTTGTTGGAGCATACCAAATGTTACACACAGACGTGTATGTACTCAGTATTGGAGTAAATGTTGGAGCATACCAAATGTTACACACAGACGTGTATGTACTCAGTATTGGAGTAAATGTTGGAGCATACCAAATGTTACACACAGACGTGTATGTACTCAGTATTGGAGTAAAAGTTGGAGCATACCAAATGTTACACACAGACGTGTATGTACCAGTATTGGAGTAAGTTGGAGCATACCAAATGTACACAAGTGTATGTACTCAGTATTGGAGTAAATTGGAGCATACCAAATGTTACACACAGACGTGTATGTACTCAGTATTGGAGTAAATGTTGGAGCATACCAAATGTTACACACAGACGTGTATGTACTCAGTATTGGAGTAAATGTTGGAGCATACCAAATGTTACACACAGACGTGTTGTACCAGTATTGGAGTAAATGTTGGAGCATACCAAATGTTACACACAGACGTGTTGTACCAGTATGGAGTAAATTTGGAGCATCCAAATGTTACAACGCTTGACGTATTGGAGTAAATGTTGGAGCATACCAAATGTTACACACAGACGTGTAGTAAGTATTGAGTAACATTTGTGTGAGCATACCAAATGTTACACACAGACGTGTATGTACTCAGTATTGGAGTAAATGTTGGAGCATACCAAATGTTACACACAGACGTGTATGTATCATATGGAGTAAATGTTGGAGCATACCAAATGTTACACACAGACGTGTATGTACTCAGTATTGGAGTAAATGTTGGAGCATACCAAATGTTACACACAGACGTGTATGTACTCAGTATTGGAGTAAATGTTGGAGCATACCAAATGTTACACACAGGCGTGTATGTACTCAGTATTGGAGTAAATGTTGGAGCATACCAAATGTTACACACAGACGTGTATGTACTCAGTATTGGAGTAAATATTGGAGCATACCAAATGTTACACACAGACGTGTATGTACTCAGTATTGGAGTAAATGTTGGAGCATACCAAATGCAAAGTTACACACAATAATCGTGCAGATTGATCGAAAACTGGCGAATCAACAATTGACTGGTTTAAAGAAATCTGACACAAATTATCAGAATTGTATTTATTTTCAAGTCATAGTACTTTATTCACACTGTGATTAAATACATGTCTATATATATAAGTAATCAAAATCAAAATGCCAATAGTTTCTTAACAAATTTTATGTCTATCAGAAATACTGCATTAAGACCTTTTTCTTAGTGAACACTATATTATGTACATCCCAAATCAAGTCTCTATTTTGTGAAACATTTTAACAACCTCCATAACCATGCCAAAGTGTACATTATACCACCTGAAGGTGAAGTTTTAAATGGACAATTCAGTCTAAGTGAACATTAAAATTTGCACATGTATCGAAAATAAACAAGTTCTAATGAAAATTAGATAAGTTAATTTTACTGTGATATGCAAAAAAAGTCTATGGTGGTGAAATGTGTGTGAAGTGTTCAAACTTGCTCGCTGTCCGCCATTACACATTGTGGTCGGACGTCTTGTATGCCAAACCCTGGCCCTTACTCATGGAGAAATGCAACTTTTGTTCAGAACTACTGAAATTGCTCTTACAGTAGTGTGTTTACCTAATATAAGGTGCATGCTCTTGTCTAAAAATCAATTTCATCAACTCCTCTGTGGTTATGTATTACAATTGTTTAACTTTTGTGACTTTGGCTCAGGTGTGAGTACAGCGAACATATTGTACATGCTTAATCGTATTGCTATACCATTTTGAATTTCAACGGGAAATACTTAACAATGGCATGGAATTCATCAATGTTTTATGTTTCATAAGGAATGTAGAACAATACATTTATGCCATATTTTGCTTCGTGGTTATGTAACAGACTTAGCCTTACTTAATTGTCCCTTTAATGGCAATAAATCATTCAATCCAAGAAGATTGAATTATTCAATTTCAAAAATCATTGCAAAGTCTTATCTATAAATCAGAAAAAGTTTTCCTTTTTCTGATTTATAGGGAGAAGAATGAATTTAATCATCAAACTGAATATGTCAAGACATTATCGAAACATCATTCTGAGCAAATTTACACTTCTTCAACTTTGAATCCTTGAACATGTCTGTAAACGAAGACAAAACTTTTTTTTATTATCATGCTCCAGAATCCTTAAATTCCGTCTCCAAAACTATCCAAAGCATCGTTCAATTTCACCTGTAAATCACCTGAAGCAGACTTACTTTTAACGTCCAGAAATCGTCCAATCTCATCTTTGGTAAACTTTCCTTCCCAGGGTTCCCACCAAACAGATAGTGTACCTACAGTAGCATAGATAACATAGTTACATGGTGTACCTAATGGAGCTACAACATTAATGTATATAAATATTTTGAATATTTTGTATATAGTTTAACTCCACATCTAACTTAAAAGATTTTCATTTTACAGATCAAACTGTTAAAGGTTTAGGCAGAAACATATAAACATAGAGATTGGAAACTTCTTCTTTGTCTATGTTGAAAGGCCTCTGGTTTAAAGGCATTTTCTCTTGGCTAACTCCTTTTAAGTGTATTCTTTTAAACATGATATTTCTGCATCAATACAAAGTCTAAACATTATATCATGGTTTAATATGACCAATTGTCATGATTAATATGATATTTGTAAGCATGAAAATTACCAATTTTACCTGTTTTTTCGAAAATCAAACATTCAAAACCGGAAGTGCATTTTGTTTTATTAGTATATAAGTTATAATATTATTTTAAATTACTGATTTTTTGTAACTAATCAAAGTTATTTTCCTGTATTTAACTATTTATCTAAAAACCCTAAGCACATACAGAGGTACAGCTGCCGATTGTAAAATTGGCAGGGTTGCCAATCTCTCTAATACATGTTTCTGCTTTAGGGACAAATTGTACTTACACTATTTTTTGTGATAATTCTGTCTAAACTTCATTTCAAGTTATTTGCCATGCATTTTTACAATTTTGGGATGAATTTTTTCTTGTTTTTATTTTCAAATTCATTTAAACAAAACTGCAAACCGCACACTCCATAGGTCACACAATCGTTGTTTGCAAACCGCACACTCCATAGGTCACACAATCGTTGTTAAAGATGCTATGGGCACAGATCAGGAAGAGATATAAAGAGTGCTGGAAATTCTGTCTTTGCATATTACAGAATTACCTCCCTTGCAGATAGGTATCGATTGTAACATCAATAATTAAAATTAAATTAAAATTAAATTACAATCAAACCTCATCACAAGGGCAGATTGCTATATTATCCAAATACAAACTCTTACCTTGTGAACATGATCATACACCAATTGATGTGCAAACCTTGGTACTGGTTCTACATGCTGCATCTTTGTCCAGTACTGTTGGCCGGAGTTCTCATTCTTGTACACACATGACCTGTACACAATAAAATTGGACATGCATTGGTCATAAATTAATGTTTACACTGATTTCATTTAAAAATCATTAATGTTTTTTTAAAGTTTCATTTCCCAGCACTTAAGAATCTCATTATGATTAAGACAAAATACTCTTTATTTTATTTTTTCTTACGTCAACTATTTAAATACCTTTTATAGTAGACTAGATACACCTATTTTTTCACATCTAATTCTGCATTTGCATGTTACAGAGTTATCTGCCCTTGCAGCTAGGTATTGATTGTAAGTTCATCAGATTGGAGGCATAACATTCATAATATTCAGAGAAAACGATGCGAGTTCACTCACAAATTAATGACATCACAATAGATATATAACTGCAAGGGAGGTAACTCTGTAATATGCAAAGATGGAATATGGCAATGTCTTCAGACTAACAAAACTAACCAGAAACAACTTTTTAACCTCATTACACAATACCATAGTCAGCCCTTTGATTAAACTTGGTTTCATTGTGTTCAGTTATTTTATCTCTTAATTCATTGTAAACATATCTAATTTCATTTTTCAAAATTATTTCTTATTTCACATTTCAAAGTAGTTTCTGATTTCACTTATTAGTCTTTTTTGCTGAATACTTCTTTTATCTAGATATATTATTTACAGAATTTTTGATAATATACATTCATTACTTACCATTTATTTTTACTGATATCATATACCCAAAAAGAGTTTTTCACATTGTCTCTTTTGTCTTTATCTTTACTTAATCCCTGTAAATTCAAATAGAACATTATCAAAATATTAGAATATCAAATACGTAATTATTATTTAGTCTTTAGATCTGTTCTCTCATATTAAGATCCAGACATTACACATTAATAACTTTCTGAGATCAGAAACTTGGTTGGTAATATTACCAGAAATCCTTCACCTCTCGATTGAAAGGACATGTATTTCATCAGACTTTCTTACTTACTGAAAGGACATGTATTTCATCTGAGACTTTCTTACTTACTGAAAGGACACGCATTTCATCAGAGACTTTCTTACTTACTGAAAGGAAATGTATTTCATCAAAGACTTTCTTACTTACTGAAAGGACATGTATTTCATCAGAGACTTTCTTTAATACTTACTGAAAGGAAATGTATTTCATCAGAGACTTTCTTACTTACTGAAAGGACATGTATTTCATCAGAGACTTTCTTACTTACTGAAAGGACATGTATTTCATCGGAGTCTGGGTCTATAGTAGCACGCTGTGTAAAGCCAGCAGCTGGTATTGCTGTTCATGAGAAACGATCATTAGTCTGGCATATCATAAATTTAGTTGCAAGTGTATTAAAGTGGTTTCATAGGTAAAAAATCAAGCTTTAAATTGACTAGCAAAGCATCATTAATGTGAATTTAAAACAAATTTACAAATTGAAGCTGAAGAAAAGCTTTCTTCCTTAAAACAAAGTATCTTTGCCAAATGGTGAACCATGGTTTATGGTAATCCAATTTTTGTTTTAGTTACTATCAGTATGACTATGTTGAAACTAGCTTTAGGAAAAGCAAACAATACATATATACATCTTTTGAATTGATACAAAATAATGAAAATATGTGTGAGACAAGTAACAAACCAGAACATTGAAACAACAACTCAACTCATAAAACAAACACTCATTCAATATCACAATTAAATGTTAAACTTCCTCATATTGAACAATGCAAACATTCTGGTCGTAAAATATTGTTTTAAAGAATTTGTAATATCTGCGGATATTTTTGTCCGATACAACATATTACATGTTGCTGCTTATGAAAATTTGCTCTTACTCTTATTAAAATGATAGGTGGACCCAATTTCAAAAACAGAACTGGTAGTGAAGACATTTTAAAACTATTCATATTCCTCATGAAATTGAATTATATTTTTCTTAATAACACAGCTGTAAAACATAACACAGCTGTAAAACATGATATAAAAGAAAACTTCTACTTCCACTCACAGTGACCATTGACCCTTGCACTTGAAAAGCAGTCCTGAGCAAGCACTTCAGGTATAAAGGCAGATCTGCATGAAATTGAGTTTGATCAACTCAATTGTACTTGAATTATCACTAGGTTTCTTCACTGCCAACCGCACAGTGATACCAAATATTACAAAAACCAATAACAGTAATAGTGAACTTAACAGTTTTGAATAAAGAAAGTGAATTTGAAATAAGAAATGAATGAGAAGCCTTAGGCTTCCGACTCCCTCACCACTCTTTCTGACGAACTCTTTCAGCGCAGGATGATAATGAGAGGACATTTCATCCAAGAGAATATTGAGGGGGTTAGGACAAGTGAGCATACCGCCTGCAGAGTTCGGCTCCTTCTTACTTCCATCTGCAATCATTTCAATCTGTCCCGTATCAACATTATATGAGAAAAAGTCATTTAGGTATTCCTTAGCTCTCTGGCCCGCAAACACATACAGCACTCTCCTTTTCTGGAACAGAAATACATTAGGATTCTAAAATCAAACTTAAAACTAAGAAAACAATCCTATAAGCAGTGCATATTTATCAACCATTGGTTATATCTGTATAATTGGATTATCATGTAATCTTCATACAGATCAGCAATCTTCTCTAGCTAAAACCAAAAAACAAAGCCCTTCATATGGGCCCACATATGTGTTGGTGTGAGATTTCAATGTCTGGGAATTTATGGAAATATTTTTCTTTTGTTAAATGTCTTATTAAAGGTCAGAGTAATTTAAGAATGTGCAAGGTTTAGAATATATATAGGGTTGACGAAAGCCAGACTACTTGGAGAAAAACCATCAAACTGCTCTGGTTGGTAACTGGGAACTGCCTCACTAAGATTTTGGAATTTCAATCCAGAGGTTGATGACTGATGGTCATTATGTCAAAATGATCTAAAATCACTTGGCAACAGCGACAGTCGACCCCAAAACATTTAAAACTCATTATTGCTTACTATCTGTTGATAATCAGATATTCGTGAGATCTACACAAAGGGGACGCTGCAACTGAGTGGTTAAGATGTCTTGACATGTTACCACAAACCATCCACCTCTGGGTCATGCATTCGAAATCCCATGTAGGGCAGTTGACCGCTGGTCGGTGATTTTTCTCGGGAGTCCTTCAGATTTCCTCCACTATCTAAATCTGGTACATCCTTTAAATCCTGGCAATTATTAGGACATTAAACTGATCAAACCAATCACCTACAAACTTACAGGATGAAAGAGCATGGAGTGTCCAATACGTGACCGAAGCTCTGCACAATCTGTCATCACTTGTTTCCATGTGTTTGTGGGAACATGGTAAGCATACAAACCGCTGAACTCTGGCTCACTAATCCGCTCTCCCCCTTCAGTAGCACTACAAACATGGAAGCAAAAATGATAAACATGACCAATTAGTCTTCCTTTCTCAACAGTTATATCTGTGTATACACATAGGAAATATGGCTATACATACTACAGTTTAAAAAGAACCCACTAATTTTCCGTTATGTTCCTGAAAATTCCTTTTAATACTTATCAGTACCATCTTTGAAAGCTGAACCATCCAATACACATGTAATTATACAGTATAACTTTTCAAAACCGGCCATTGTCTAACCCCAGATACCTGCATATTCGAACATAATTGTATGGCATTATCTTTCTTAATTTTTGTTAATTAAAACCTATATAATCCAGAAACCTGTCTATAACAACCATAAATATGCTGGTCACAATTTGAAATAGATAAGTTACACTGTATATCATAGTCATCATTCTAAAGTAAAATTAATCAAATTCTAAGCTACCTTGTGAGTACTCGTCCACCAAATACAAACAGAGTACGCCTTTCAATATCCATGACCATTTGATGATCGAAGATTAATTTTGGTCCCCCCATTGCATGGGTGTCCTCTGTAATTATAGTCCATTTGGCTGATCCTATGTCATACATGTAGAAATCACTCTGAAATCCATCAAAGGTCAAACTTATCAGTAAATACCTATAAGCTACAAATAACAACATTCAACATTATGATTATCAACTGTGAGACCAATTTTCTTAAATGTGAAAATGCATAACTTGCTAAACCAGTGAAATTGCAGCTCAAAGTGCATTTCTTCAATCAGCAATTTTTTCCCCATTCAATAATAACATCTTACCTTGAGATTGTCTGATGTACGAACTGTAGAGTCTAAATACCGTCCAAGTATGAAGATTTGCTTTCGTTCATGATCAAGGCACATTTTGTGACAAGACCTAGCAGAAGGACCACCCTGCAAAATATCAAAACATAAAGATCCATCAACCTACATAATTTCAAATAAGGCTTATTTGTATTTCTGATTTAGGTTCAGACACCATGCCCCACCATATGACAATGCAATGATAACAATATTGAAACATTGTAGCAGCCAAGTTTGAACTTAAAACTTTATGTAGGAACGTACCTCCTCCTCAGTGTTTTTACAGACACAGGACCACGTCCGAGAGGGAATATGGTAGGCCCACAGATCTGCTAAGTCTTGGCTTCCGTCCCATCCCCCAAACAAATACAGAGTCTCTGTAATAATAGAAGTAACACACAGTTACTCAGCCATACTTACAAATGTTCTAGCGTCTTAAACCATGATGCGAAGTTCTTCAGAAAAGTTTAAAGGGACAATTAAGTCTAAGAGTACATTAAAACTTGCACATATTTCGGAAACAAACCAGTTCTAATGGAAATTAGATTATTTAGTTTTATTGTGTTATGTAAGAAAGGCATACTGTAGTCAAATGTATGTGAAATGTTCAATCGCCATTACACAGAATACATGTAGCCTTGTAGGCCGAACCCTGACCCTTGCCTGTGTAGTAAAGAATTTTTTGTCCAGAACTACTCAAATCGTTCTTACAGTTGTGTTAACATTATATGCATGTTCTTGTCTAAAATTAATTTCAACAACTCTTCAGTGGTAATGTATTGCCTTTGTTTAACGTGAATGACCTTGACTCAGGTAAGGGTACAGCGTACATGTTGTATCTGCTTAATCGTATTGATCAACGATTTGGAATTTCAATGGTATTAATCAAAATACCTCACAATATTGTGGAATTTGTCACTATTTCTTGCCATATGTTTCATAAGGAATGTAGAGCAATACATTAATGTGATATCTTGCTTCATGGTTATGCAACATATTAGCCTCACTGAATTGTCCTTTTAAGAATTTCCTGAAGCGCTCAGCAAGGGTGAAAGCTCTAGAAAGTTGTTGTCAGTAATAACTAATTCTATCCCTCCCATTTAACTATAGATATTCAATTGGGGAAACATTCAAAACCGTGTAAAATCCACTCAACTCAAAGTTGTGGTTGATTTGAAATAGGGTAAGAAAGATTCTCCTTAAGCCTACATTTAATTACTTTTATGTCAGAGTGAAATTAAAGATGTAAAAGTAATCAGCTTCTAAATGTTTGTTGTTTTTATCACATTTTAGATAATGTACATAGTGGACTGTATATGGTCAACATCTATCTACTGATTATTTACACATTAGGAGCGTGTTATTAAAATTTGAATGCAAAATAGTCTATACCTGCTAGAATGTCCACACACATTTGATGTCCGCCCCTCATCCCTGGACGATTTTCTGTCATCAATTCTCCAACAGCTGAGAATAAAATTGTTTATACCATGAGATGTCAAAGTCCCTTTAAAAATAATTACAAAACTTCAAGAGTTAATTCAGATAATTTATAACCACTAACAAAGTGTCGACTGACACTGTATCAAAACCTATTTTCTCCAGCACCCAGTATGCACAACGTTTTGATAATTAATTCTGGAAACCTCTTCAAGAATCCAAAATTTACTGAAATAACACACAACTTATTAAAACAAATAATATACCTTTAAATTTACTGTCTAGGATATTGTCTATACCACTGTCCAACATAGTATTGTAATAACCAACCATTCATTGTATTAAGAATTCAGACGTATATGCAAATAATTCAAAACGCTACAAACCTTTTGTCATTGGTTCTATTGGCGTCCATTTTGGTTTATAGTCTAGCATACCAATGTACTGATCAAACAGTCTCTCTGAAAACAGAAAACATTTCAAACATTAACATTGTTTAAATTTACAAAACTTCAATCTTTTGATAATCTTTTGTTCACTAACTTGATGTTTTATACAATTAACCTAGACATGTCCAATTCAAGACACCTTCACGTGAAATTGAAACAGGATGATATGCAATGTAACGGTAGAGGATGGGGGTAAAAATACATACTGGACATTTTAAACTATAGGGTAAATGAATTGAAAGTCAAATGCTCTGTTAAAAGTGAATTTATGTCATTTATAATGTCCTTATAGTTCATTATTAAGTAATGAGATTTACACAACGTCTGCAATATACCTTGGCATGCTCTCCAAACTAAAGACTCGCAGGCATCAAAGTCACCTTGTTTTACCTGTACCAGGAAAACAAAATATAAATATTTAGCTTCTTTTTTTTTTAACATAAAAAAAAAACCAATTGAAATCTTAACAAAAGTGTGTACATATATCAGCATGAAATTATCATAAATGAGGTCAAAATAAAGGTCAGTTTCAGTGACCTACTTTTGGTATGCAAAATATCCCCTCACTTAGATGGACCTATATAATTTGATTCTTGATTATCTTTGAAATTTTAATCTGTGGACCTGGCACACTTACCTAAGTATAAATACAGTGTGTAAAACACTCATCATTCCAAACATTATAATCTTACCAATTTATCATGGAGCTCTGTCAGTATAGGATGTTCCAATTCAACTTTTGTCTTTTTCTGTAGGGCATCATAAGCTTCGATGAACTGTCGCTGTCGGAAATGTTTCAGGCACAAACGTATTGCTTCCTTTTCTCTATACTAAGAAAAACAATCAGAAATCCAAAATTAACATTTTGTATAACAGAATATTTACTATTCTTGTCAAACTTTTCAAACAGTTTCAGAAATGACAATGTACATTTGAAGATGTCAAAGAAGAAATGACAATGATAAGTCACTAGATCTAGACGTAAAGGGACAATTCAGTGAGGCTAATTCTGTTACATAACCCGGAAGGAAAATATGACATAAATGTATTGTTCTACATTCCTTATGAAACATATAACAAGAGAGACTGTTTGATCAGTATATTGTTGAAATTCCAAATCGCTGATCAATACGATTAAGCATGTACAAAATGTATGCTGTACCCATATAACCGAGCCAAAGTCACGTATGTTCAACACATGCAATACATAACCACTGAGGAGTTGATGAAACTATTTTTAGACAAGAACATGCATCTGATAAGGTAAACACACTAGATATGAATAGTTCTAGACAAAAATTTCCTTACTACACTGGCAAGGGCCAGGGTTCGACATACAAGACATGCGACCATAATGTGTAATGGCGGACAGTAAGCGAGTTTGAACACTTCACATAAATTTCACTAAAGTTGGCTTTTCTAGCATATAACATACAGTAAAACAAACTAATTTCCATTACAACTGGTTTATTTCCGAAATAGTTGCAAATTTTAATGTACTCTTAGATTGCATTGTCCCTTTAAGGTTCAGTCTTACCTACAGTTTCTATATGCTGGTAAATTATATGGATTGTTTTACACCTTCTATACAAGGAAAAACAAGTCCTGAAAATTAGGGATTTTTTTACAATGATATTGTTAGACTTTGAAATATTATGGGAACAACTTCAAGCCCTATTGATAAAATTAAAGTAGCCAGAATATAGAAATGTTAGTCATTCATAAAGTAAATTACCCTGGTTTGTTGATATGTATATACTTACTGAATTAAACCAATTTATACAAGGTTTCACAATATCCCATTGGTCTGTACCTTGTAACTCAATGTACCAAATACTGAAGTTAAAGTTGGGGCCCCAGGCTTGTATTGGCACTGTGAAAGTAAAACGATTTTTCTCATTTCCAGAATACACATACATGTACATGTTGTATATATACTTCACATTTTAAAGATTTATTGGCGGACAATTTTGTAGCCATTTCAAAAATAACAAATGAAAATAAAAAGACTAAATGCATCAAATACCAAATCAAACATTTTCATCCAATTTATGATCCGTATCTTTGACAGTGCGATGTTTAAAAGTTTTTTAAGATACACCAACACTTGATCCAGATATTTACCTATTTTTATGTATCTACAGGGGAAAAAATGGTCTTCAATTTCACATTTTAGCACAAACTGCTCTGACAGGTGATCATTCTTCAAGCCACTAAAATGGAAATGAGTAAGAAATAATATACAAATCTAATACTGCTATTTCAATTTAATGACTTTAGTAATAATGTAAAATGTCTCAAGATATCAGTTAATTTCTCACTCTGCAACTGAATTATATCACTTAACAAATTTATAGGTTTTTTGAGTGACACAAATCAATGATAACTTATATTTAATTGACAGGTGAG